>NC_047664.1:7902974-8202974 GCF_011762505.2 Arvicanthis niloticus | reverse complement strand
ATCCAAAATAAAACAAAGCACCAGATGGCTTAAATGTATAGGACCAGAAGGTCAGCTAGGAAAATTGAGGCCATACGTGGCTGATATAGCCATTAACTTATGGGGAAGAGATCTATTACAACAGTGGAAAACCCAGATTAATATCCCCTCAGTGTCAATGTTTAATCATGAAATTCATCAGGCTCCTAATAAAAATTTAAAATTTGTTAAGAAACGTTATTTAAGGCAGTCTTACACTGTCCAAGCTGTTCATAAACAACATATGGTAGAGGCCGACAATTTAGCTCTACCCCAAAGAGCCATTGCTACCAAGACACCAACAACATTATCACTAAAGTGGTTGTCTAATCAACCCATTTGGATTGAGCAGTGGTCTATGACAAAAGAAAAATTACAGGTATTAGAACAGCTGGTCCAGGAACAACTGGAGGCTCAGCATATTGAAGAGTCTACCAGTCCTTGGAATTCTCCAGTATTTGTCATTAAAAAGAAATCTGGCAAATGGAGGATGTTGACAGATCTCAGAGCAATTAATAAGATTATTCAGCCTATGGGTTCTTTGCAGCCTGGTATCCCATTGCCTTCCTTGTTGCCTAAGGATTGGCCCATTATAGTGATTGATCTGAAAGATTGTTTCTTCACAATTCCTCTACATGAATGTGATAGGGAAAGGTTTGCTTTCTCAGTACCTACCTTTAATAAAGGTTGCCCAGTAAAGAGATATCATTGGAAAGTCTTACCACAAGGAATGGTAAATAGTCCTACCTTGTGTCAATACTTTGTACAACAGCCATTGGAGATAATTCGCAAAAGGTTTCCCAAATCAATTATTTATCATTATATGGATGATATTTTGTTGGCTGATTCAGATATTAATATCTTGGAAAAAATGTTTGATGAAGTAAAGAAAATTTTGCCTTGCTGGGGATTGCAAATAGCCCCCGAAAAAATACAAAGAGGAGATTCTATTAATTATCTAGGGTATAAGATAAGTCTACAAACGGTTAAGCCACAAAAGGTACAAATTAGAAGAAACCAATTAAGAACCCTAAATGATTTTCAGAAGCTACTTGGAGATATAAACTGGCTGCGACCAGCAATTGGCTTGACCACTCAAGAACTAAGTAATTTATTTCAAACCTTACAAGGTGATAAAGATTTAAATAGTCCTAGGAAATTGACTCCTGATGCTGAGAAGGAGTTAGCCTTGGTAGAAAGAAAACTGCAGGATACACATCTAGATCGTATTGATCCAAAAATAGCCTGCATCTTAGTTATTTTACCTTCTACTCACTCTCCTACTGGAATTCTTATGCAGAGAGAAGATTATATTCTAGAGTGGATATTTTTAGCCCATAAACAGAGTAAAAAGTTAAAAACCTACGTTGAGAAGGTTTCTGAATTAATACTGAAAGGAAAAATGAGACTTAGACAATTAGTTGGAATGGACCCGGCTGAAATTGTTGTACCTTTTACTAATGCAGAAATTACCTCGTTATGGGCACAAGATGAACATTGGCAAAGAGCATGTAGCAACTTTTTGGGAGAGATTACCAACAAATATCCTAAAAGCAAGTGGCTTCAGTTCATAAAAAGAACTAATTGGATTATCCCTCGTATTTTAAAAGGAACTCCGATATCTGGAGCCCCTACATTTTACACTGATGCTAGTAAATCAGGAAAGGCAGGATATAAATCAGAAGACATAAGTAAGGTGGCTGAGAGTCCCTATAAGTCAGTTCAAAAATCTGAATTATACGCAATTATCATGGTATTGTCAGATTTTCAAGAATCCCTTAATATAGTAACTGACTCTCAATATGCCGAAAGGGTTGTTTTACACATAGAGACTGCTGAACTTATTCAAGATAATTCTGAATTGACCTCATTATTTTTTCAACTACAACAAATTATTAGAAATAGAAGTAACCCCATATATATAACACACATAAGATCCCATACAGGTCTGCCAGGCCCTCTAGCACAAGGTAATAATGATATCGACCAGCTATTGATAGGAAGCGTGCTAGAGGCTTCAGAATTTCATAAAAAACATCATGTTAATAGCAAAGGTTTAAAGAAAGAGTTCTCTATTACTTGGCAACAAGCCAAGGAAATTGTGAGGCAATGCCCTACTTGCTCATTATATAACCAAACTCCATTGCCTACAGGAACTAACCCTAAGGGTACTCAAAGAAATGACATTTGGCAAATGGATGTCTTTCATTTTACAGAGTTTGGCAAACTGAAATATGTGCACCATACTATAGACACATATTCAGGATTTCAATGGGCAACTGCATTAGCATCAGAAAAGGCTGATTCTGTAATTACACATTTGTCAGAAGTCATGGCCATTATGGGAATACCCATACAAATTAAAACAGACAATGGTCCAGCATATACCTCTAATAAGATGGAGAAGTTTTTTACATATTATAATATAAAACATGTTACAGGCATATCACATAATCCTACGGGACAAGCAGTTGTGGAGAGATCCAATCGAACTCTAAAGGAGATGCTTAATAGGCAAAAGGGATCAATAAGAACCCCCAAAGATAGATTACATAGTGCTTTATTAACTCTAAATTTTTTAAATGCTAATGAACAAAACTCCACAGCTGCTGAGAGACATTGGATTGTGGAAAAAACTTCTGAACTAAATCAACCTGTTTATATTAAGGATATTATGACATCAGAATGGAAAGTGGGAAATGTATTACGCTGGGGGAGAGGTTATGTTTATGTTTCCACAGGAAAAGAAAAGCTGTGGGTTCCTTCCAAAGTGATAAAGATCAGAAATGACAAAGGGAGACCCCCTGAAGCACTAGTCGACACAGAAGAAAAGGGAGACTAACTCAACCAACCAAATGGGTGATGTATATATGGTGTTATGTCTCTTATATGGACTTAACTGGCTGGGACTAAAATGTCAATACAAAGCCAAGAACATTTAATTGAGTAATAATTTCTCATGACTTAATACATGCCATCCTTTATGAGGGCATGTATATAAGTTATATATAGTTTTATTAAGTAATCAAACTAACCTGAAGAGGGCAGTGGCCTTTCTTTATTGATCTTCATTGACAAAGCTGTGTGCCCTACATGTTCCACGTGAATGTTTTTATAAAACTACCTGTTGCTTTTAAGTTTTATATGTTACAGGATGAAAGAAGAGAAACTCAGCCCTAGCATGATTTATACTCGGGGATTCTGAGTCTCTAGGACCTCCTATTCCAGCTTCGTGCTTGATTCTACTGCAACTGCATCGAAGCCTCTTCTTTTAAGGACTTGCTTCCAGAACTTTTCCAGAACATCTAGCTTGCCTGTCCAGCCTTTCTGACTGTAACAGTTATGGTGTCAGCTCTGCTATGAACTTTCTCAGTACACAGTGACTTCAAGGCAAATGATGCCAGCTAGCTCTCCTTTGACTAAGCCAATTTTCCTGTTTCCCTTTGGGCCCCCAGATGGGAATTCTTCGCCACAATTCAGCTGGAAGCAGACAAAAGGAGATCATTGCCCCAGTTCCTTATGTTGGGGTGGATGGTTCTGGTTACTTTGTAAATTATACATGTGTTGTAATTTAAGGAATACTTTACAGATGTAGCTTCAGACAGGAAGGGAATTAGAGAGCTAAATCTCAGGAATTAAGTGGGATTAATATTTTACTCTTATATAGGCATTGTGCCTGTATAACTCATACAGAAATACAAAGCTTAGACCCAGTTAAAAAAATAGGTATATCTTACATTGGTAAGAAATCTTTATAATAATTACAAGGTTGAAATTATAATCTCTTACATTGATATGGAATTTATATTAATATATTACTCTCATGTAGGCATTGTACCTATATATCTTATTTAGAAATACAAGGCTTAGACCCAGTCCTTTTTAATCAAAAAAAAAATTAGTGGAAAGGAATTAACAGACAACTGTTCAGATTGCCTTACATAGTTGATTTTCAAAAACGTCAGAAATCCATAGAATTGACATTACAAACATTCATATATAAACATTTATTTCATTGGAGACTTATCTGATCCTGACAGCTTCCCAGTCTTGGATTCTAAGAAGAAATTGAGCATCTTTGGAGTTACACCAGTTGTGGTATGACAGCCACTAGGCAAGAATTGCCTCTTTTAATCTACAGACAAAATAGTGTGCAAAAAAGAAACACACTTGCAGAATAGTCGACTGATTATATCTGCCAAGACAGAGTAATCAGCCCTTAGTAATTCTGCATTACTAGGTCTGTCAGATGATTCCTGGGCCAGAAGGCTGAAGACCAGATGCTCCAACGTTTTGAAATAAGGAACTGTCTAGATGTTCAGTGGTCTATTTAATTTGGCTGAGTTTTAGAAGCCACGCTTTGTGCTTCCCATATCTTTAATTAACTAGTCATCCTGGATTTCTGATGGGGTTGAAGATTTATAATCTCACCGCCAACCCAGGCTATTTACTTTGAGAAGATGATTTTCAGATGCTATTCATTTTGAAGACAGGACATAAGCCAGGTTCAGAACTAAGTTTTTTAATTGAGAGAGATGGCAAAGTTCTATTTAGTTAACAAAATTGATGGACTGGGTGTTAGGTTTATCTTGTACTTTAACAATCACAACATGGTAATATAATTAGAGTTCAATTAATATGTGAAAAGAAAAAAAATTTTTTTTTAATTATTGGACAAAAAGGGGGAAATGTGGTGGATAGCCCTAGCCTCTTGTTGTCATGGTAACTCCACTCCTGGGAGGGGCTGTGAAGGAGGAGTGAATCTTGTAAACCTTCTGTCCAATCAAATTTGTTAAATAAAGGCTACAGCCAGTGATTGGGCAGTAGAAGAGGAGTGGGAGGAGCCAGAGGCAGGAAAAGAGGAGAAGACGAGGAGAGAGAAGCGGCGGAGTTGGCAGTTGGTCGAGGGAGAGGGCAGTTGGTCGAGAGAGAGAGAGAGAGAGAGAGAGAGAGAGAGAGAGAGAGAGAGAGAGAGAGAGAGAAGACGAAGAAGGCCTTAACCTAGGAAACCGCAAGTTGTTAAGAGCTCTCTTAGCCGGGGAAATAGTGTAGTTTAATGGTAAATCTGCCCAATCTAGGCATGCAGCATTCATTTGATACTTATTGACTTGTGTCGTTATTCTATGGACTCCCTATGGGCAAGAGATTTACCGCAACAGGTTATTAATTAAACTACATTTTAAAATTTTGTTTTCTTACTCTTTCTTTAAGCACAGCCCTGGCTTGGGTCCTTAGGCAAGCTGTCCTCTCGCCTTTGCCCTTCCTCCAGAGAACATCCAGAGACTGCTCACTCAGCACTACAGGTGGAGTAAAATGAAAGAAGGCAAGGAATGTCTAAATTTAAAGTGCTGGAAAATCCAACATTTTATTCACTACATTTTCGTGACTACACAAATGTTGAAACATCGTAACACTGGGAGCGTGATGACATCACCACTTGCTTTTTTTTTTTTTTTTTTTTTCTTTTTCTTTAGCAAACACAGCAGATGATATTGCACGGCATAAAGTGAGAACAGTATCGAAGCTCAAAAACTAAACTCAAATAAAATTTTAAAAAAAAAGAGGAAAGAAAGAAACCTTAACGTAGTACAAACCAGAAGAATGCCTAACACACGACACATTTTGTCGCTTCGCACGGAAAAATACAGAAGAAGCATCAACAGAGAAAGACAGACGAGGTATCAGCAAACAACCTTAACTGGATACAATAATAATTTCATCTGATGTGTTGATGCAGAAACTACCACCATCTTCTAGTTGACAAAGAAAAGGACAATAACACTTGTCTCTTATCAGAAATCTTCTAAGCCCCTCATGGTTAGGTGTGTAGTTAATGAGTCACGTGTTTACCTTCTCTGTTGATTTCTTTTTTTGCTGCTATGGAAGAACTCCCCCTGCCCTTGGAAGGTTTTCTATTCTACTGATCTTTTCTTTAATTTTTACCTGATGATTGTCTTAGGCACCCTCCTTACACAATAAACCATCAAGCTAACTTGAACAGGGAAACCGAGTCACACTCTTATAATAGCTGAGGTCAAAAGTGTGCTGAAAATCGAAAAGGGGGCAGGAAGGGACAGGTCTCAGTGAGTGACAGATGAGCTGGTTCTGACTGGACAGCAAAAGAGGAGGGGGTAGATAGGAGACAACTAGCAGAACAAGTGGAAGGCGGTGTTTTAAAGTTTATTGTTACTTTTTAAATTGTCAGTTGGTTCAGATGGCAAATCTAAAATGAGCCCACAATGATTATGTAATAAATGCAGAACATACTATTTTAAAAAACCCTTTTAACACTAACATAGAAGATCATAGAAAATGTGACCTTGTAAAGAATTCTGCCTGGAGCTTCATTGCCTATCCTAACTCCTCTCTCTCAAAGCCTTTCCTCAGCTCCCTGACTTGGCTCAGGGCAGACTTATT
Source organism: Arvicanthis niloticus (assembly GCF_011762505.2). NCBI lineage: Eukaryota > Metazoa > Chordata > Mammalia > Rodentia > Muridae > Arvicanthis > Arvicanthis niloticus. The sequence continues at coordinate 8,196,539 of NC_047664.1, read as the reverse complement.
ACCCTATTTATGTATATCATCAGTATAAAATTGCTCCTGTTGGCCCCAAACCTACACCCTCCCTTCTCCTTCCCCACCCCAAACATGCCTACAAAAGAAAAGAAGGCCAAATGCTTGTGTTGAGAGGAACAGTTGTGTACATCAACAGATCTATGCAACTTAGGTCAGTAAAGCCGAGAGGTGGCTCCTGTGAAGGTGGTCCTGGTCCTTGAGGGTCCTGTGTGTGCTGATCAAGAACCAGACCTGCCTTGGATAAGGGGCCTGGCCAAGGCTCATGTCTTTGAGGTGGAGAGGGAGAGGACACACATTCAAATAGCTCCGGGATGCACTATCCCGCCCCAAGACCGTTAGAGTCCTTCCCGTTTGGGTAAGGCAAGGATGGGGCGCTCATGGGGAGCAGGGGTGTGGCGTTCTTAACCATATTTCCTAAATTTGGGTGATCATCGAGCTAAGTGAATTTCTTTTGCTTCTTGCCTGGGCTGCTGGGGAGTGGTGGGAGCTCCCAGCCCTGTCTTTCTCTCAAAGATAGCTTGGTGGATAGGCTGCCTTCTACCCAGAAGTGCAGAAACAAGGGCAGTTGAGAAGTGTTTCCAGATTCAAGTTAGCTTGTTTCTTTGGGATTTTATACTTTGACTTATACCCATGCTTGGATAGTTGAAAACAAAGAAAAGCAGGGGTGGGACCAAGTATCTCACAAACACAAGTGCTATGAGACGCTGGGAAAGCTCTTAAACTCTGAAATTTCAGGTCTTACCTGCAAAGTAAAATTTTTTTTCCTAAAAAAAAAACACATAATAATAAATTAAAGGGAAATCACAGGTAATGCCTTCGTCTTCCTATCTTGGTACACTTGTTTGACATGGACAAGTTTTTGAGGGGAGCTGGCAGTGTTTAGAGCACATGCAGATGTGCCCACTAAGAACAAACTAAAGACAACACCCTGAAGGCAAAGCTCTTGCCTTCAGTTTAGCATCAAGAACAAAAGAGATAGTAACATAAATTTTGGCCATTTCAATTGTACTATATACACTGTAAAAACTACACAGTCATAAATTAACAAAGTGATTAAATAAGTTCATATAAAATGTAATTAAATTAAAACAAATCACAGCACATTATAGAGAAAAATAGGAACCAGTTTCACAAAAGATTATATATATATATATATAAATTTTTTTTTACCCTGTAGAAACAAATTTTCTACAAAACACAAAACTTTCATAAGTAACCTTCAAAATGAAAATCATTTCTTATTCCATTCTTGCATTTTTTTTACACAACCCTTAACATTCCCCAAAATTAAACTCTTCCTTGAGCAACTGAGGAGTTTAGCCAAGAAAACAAACCCCAAACCAAAGGGGAAGGAAGGAACACCCGAACACACAGCTACAAAATAAATAAGAATTATAAAGGTTTTTGTTTTCTTTAAAGTAACCTTAACAATTAACAAACTAGTAAGTTCTGCCTTATCACATAGACTCTCTATACAACATAACCCTAAAACTTTATTACTATGAGGTATTTGGAGGAATTGGTAAAAGTGATACACGGCCTGCCTGGGGAAGGGACTCCATGGAGGGACGGGGAGAGCCTCAGGACAGAATAAGAGGAGCTTTGGTTTATCAGCAAGAATTGGGGGTGGGGGAAGTCATCCTTTGGTATCAAAGAAAGTTTCATTGCATGGTTGCACAGAAAAAGCACCACGGTGAATAATTATTCCTTTTTTTTTTTTTTTTTTTTTCATTAGTGGCCTTTCTAAGAGGCTGAGGTATTCGAAGAGTATAAGGTGAGAGAGGTTAACAGCGGTTTAACACTTTGGTTCAAGCAAGGCACTCGTCCTGGGAGTTTACAAACTTTGCAACGTGTTTGCCTAGAGATTTACAAGAAGTAGCAGTAATAAGAAGAGGCGTTTCTAATGTTGTTGTTATCGGTATCGTATTGTTATTAAGAATGAAGACAACTTTACACACTGAGTGACAAGGGAGAAGGTGGGGAAGGGAAAGGGTGGTCGGAGTTCCCTCTGCAGACCATGGCCGTGCATGAAAATATCTTTGGTATTCTTTGGTATATCAATGTGATTAAAATCACCAATGGAAATTGAGTGAGGTAGCGTCTTTGGTTCACACTATAAATAGTAGATCTTTACACTTTTTTTTCTTTTTTCTTTTTTCTTTTTTTTTCCTTTTTTCCTTTTTTTTTTTTTTTTAAACACATGGAAGTAGCTATTTCTTACCTTCTGCTTCTTTGTCCACACTATTTGGGAAATAGTTACCAAATGCACTGTAAAGCAAACCCACACCACAGTTATAACCCAGAAGGCCAAGTGCATCCCCAAACAGCCTCTGGTATTTGAATGCACCCTAAACAACTAGATAGAAAAAGGAGAAGTGCTTTCTCTTTGTTTGCTGAATGCATAGTTTCATCCTGTATGTACAAAGGAGGGAGGATGGACCACAGGGAAAATGTCCTTAGACTCTTTGGTTTAGCAAATTGCATTTAACCTGCAAAGACGGGTTCTTCACCTGGGGTAGCAATGGGAGTGGGGCGGGTCCAAATATAGCAAACGCTTTTACGTTGTTGGAAAAATAATTATGTCTTTCTGAGGGACTGAGGGGCATGGTGAGTGTCAAGTTCTGTCAGAACTTGTGGATCTCCCCATACATTTTCTTTGGTCTGTGAAATCAATTCCCATGGTGCCCAGGGACAGGAGTACTTAGTCCCCAGCACCCAGAATTCCTCTATTTGGACAGTTACTGAAATCTGAGTTTTACAATCTCTAGACTCCAAACAACCTTCTGGATGACTTTCGGCTAAAGCTTCCAGTTATTTGAGAACCTGAATGACTTATGTCCAAAACCACTCTAATGTGTGTGTGTAAAATAAAAAATAAAATAAAAAATAATAAAATAAAATAAAATAAAATAAAAAGAAAGAAAAAAAGAAGAGTATTTGAAGCCTGACTTTGTGATGTACATAGCCATAAGAAATAAACTCTTGGAGTGAATGGTTCGAAAGGACTGAGAAATGACAAATGACGTCTGACATGTGACCTGCTCTGCAGGTCATGGCGGGAGCTATCAGTTAGGGCTGCATAAACAAGGATGTTCTCTGAATGCTGGTTCCAAAGCAAAGGAAGGGTCGCTCCTCTAGGGCATGAGAAGGTATTGCTTATGGAAAGTGGGGTCTATCTGCTACTATTTCTAAGAAGCAAAAGTTTGGAGTAAGAGTTGTTTTTCCGGCTCTGCCTTGTGCCTCTCCTTATGAGAAAATATCTCTCTGGGCCCTGAAATCTTATATTGGGTGCAAATTTAACGCTGGTACAGAATTATCTTTGGTGTCAGCAAGTAGGGTAACTGGCTATTTCTCAGAAACCCATCATGGTCTGATTTTTAAAATGTAGTCTTTTTTTTTTTTTTTTTTTTTTTTTTTTTAATACTGTGCCTCCACAGTACCAATATGATTGGCTTGGAAAAAAAATGCAAAACGCAGTTGGGTTAATCGTAAAAGAAACATGGTAAAAGCAAAGTCAAGACACGAGGTTGACCGAATCCATTTTTTTTTGTTTGTTTGGTTGGTTTTTTTTGGCTTTTCTTAGAGTATTTAAAGTTGGTAAGATTGTGTGTAGACATAGCTGGGTTTCCCCTGAAGTTTTAATTCCCTTGTTTTAAGTAAATAAGGCTATCTTCTCTCTTATAAATGCCCCTGTATTCCCCAGCTCCCTCCACTATGAAGAGAGAAAATATATTTCTGGTTTTCCTTTTTGCTACTGAAAACTAGAGCAAGACTTGAAGGGTGGCGGTTTACTGGATCTTCAGGATTGAACTAGAGTGGTGCCATATTCAGAAGGAAAACTTTTTAAGTTGGATTCTTGGATGAACTTTTAAAAATACTAAGACAAAACACGTCAAGGAGTTTTCTTCACTCAATTAACAGGAAGGTGATGGATGGGCCCACTGGTCGACTTAAGTTCCTATCTCTGGGTCCCCAAAAGGTGAGATTTTGTGTTATAAATTTTTAATTTTTTTCATTTGGCATTTTAGTGAATCTTAGTGAAGATCTCACTATCAATATCGCTTTTGGTGTTATCTCTCTATAGAGGTGCAATATTAACTGAGGGTCCCCCATTCTTGACTTCTCTGTTTAGCACGTGTGTCCGTTCACATTGGTTGGGGTTCAGCTGAGTTCAAAGAGACTGTTTCTGGGAGTCAAATGCTTTCTACAACTTTGTTTTCTTTTCCTGCCTTGGTCTGTTTATCCCTGGTTAAATGATTTGGAAAAAGTCAGAATTTAAAACTTTGATTAGGAAGCTTGGGCCTCATTTTTAACCTGTCCTTGTCAGAGAGTAGAAACCATGTGATAAAATTACCAGGTCCATTGACAGCCAAAAGGAATATAACGTGCTTTGAAGGCTATGCCTGGTAAGATGAGTCTAATTCTGAAAGAATGAAGCATCTTATGTGAGACTGGAACTCTGGCTTCTTTTATGTGGTTCTACCATTCTGCCATTTCTCAGTGGCACCTGCTGATTTCCTAACATCTACATTGTAAAACCCCTGAAATTGCCAACAAATCAGTTCAACTGCTTTTTAGGATGGTTACAAAGTATGGGATGACGACGAACTGTGATTAATTATTGGGCTGCTTGCTTCATTAGTGTTTGGGAAGGATTTTTTTTTTTATAAGATATTTGGTGCCAAGTGCATGAAGTAAATTTAAGCAAAAGTAGTCTAAGTTTTTTTTTTTTTAATGGGGGATCATTTATTTACTAAGCATGATTACCTTGGACAATTTTCCTAATTTAGTTATCTGCCATGTTAAGCTTAGTTTTCTAGTGTTTATATAGGAACCTACTCTGAAAGGGTCCTCAAATCTTCTTGGCTATGAATAGATTATGCATTATGTCTTTTCTGTAAGTGGCATTTATGGATCCCACGTGCATTGCATCAGACTCTCTGTCATGGTGGTAACTGATTCCCTGAAGCCACATTCTTCCTTGCCAGTTCTGAAAACTCATATTTCAAACACTTCAAGAGTCATAAATAATAGTCCTGAATCTATGTGGCATGTGGATTACAGCTAGATCAGTTTATACGTATAACTTTACATAGTATCTTGTGTAAAAATAGCTTTGGTTATTAAAATCATTGCAATAAAATACCTGCACTATAATACTGTGTGTTCTTTGGTACCTACGTGATTTTTTTTAAATGGATGGACTCTTGTTTCATTTTTTTTTTAAAAAATATCTGAACATTTCTTAACAAACAAAGAGAGTGCACTGGTTTAGGTGCCATTCAAATTTTCTTTGCTGGGTTTGAATCTGCATTTAGGTTGTGAGCCTGGCAGGTTCAAACGCTAGGCTAGATGAGAGAAATCACATCTCAGATCCAGTGAACTTAGAAATCCCACACTGGGATGGTTACACTCCTATGGTGCAACCCTTCCTGAAGACCAGCCCTGCCTGAGTCCCTAACCACTGATGTTGTTGTTGGTGTGTGTGTGTGTGGATGTGTATACACACACATCCACACACCTACACATGGTATTGAGACACTATACACCTTTGTGGTGTGGTGGAACAGATAAGAATGTCTGATCTTAAAGGATGTCCACTCGATGGCTCAAACATAACTGTGCTTAGAGCCACTGAGCAGCCAAGCACAGTGAGGTGCAGGGGTTGAAGGCGTGAGATCCGATGTTTCTCCCCACCATCTTTCTTGCTGAGTCTTGCCCCACTGAAGTATGTGTCTCTGAACAAAGTCAGAATGCAGGTGAGCTTCACTCTTTGGTTTCTTTGGACTATAAATACCACTTGTTTTTCTTCAAATATTTCTAAGTATAAACCTGCTATCTTGAGGTCCTGGTCTTTAAAAAAAAATTTTTTTTTTAATTTAATTTAAAGCTTTTCCACCGAGGTTCTAGTCCACGGTCCTTCCTTCATGCTTTGGTACAAGTGCTTGATGAAGACGATGAGTTGCCTGAATTGGAGCCGCCCTCGTCCTGCCACTTGTCCAGGCTCCTCCTCCTCGCGTTCATGAAGAAGTTGCTGACAGTGCTCAGCTCCAACCCCAGCTGCTGGGAAATGGTAATTTGTAATTCTTTGGACGGACGCTTATTTTCCTTGAATATTGCATGTAGAGTTCGACGTTGGACGTCTGTGAAGACCAGCCTGGGCTTTTTGGGGGTGTTGCCTCTGTCCTTTCCGTGTTCTTGCTCTTTCCTTTTGCAGGCTGCAAAGAAATACGGAAGACGTTTAGAACAGATTCCCTGCTGGGGATTGGTCAGCCATTCCTCCCAGCCTTCTTCCTGTCTGACCTCTGACTAAAGCACCAAGAATGGCTGAGAGGAAGCGTAAATAAAAGCACAGAGAGCTGAAATACAGGTGGTACTTTGGGCACCGTGGATGGGTCCCAGCTTTGACCAGTTTCTGCACTGTCTTAAGAAGGTCAGGTAGCTCCATCGGGCCTCCAGCTAAATGAACTGTTGGAGTTTAAGTTTTTATTTTAAATTAAAATTTATTTAAAAAAAAAAAAAAAAAAAAAAAAAAAAATTTGTGTGTGTGTGCGCGCGCGAATTCGCCTGCATGAATGCAAGTGTCAATGGAGGCAAGAAGAGGGTATCAGATCCCCTGGATCTGGAGTTACAGGCACCTGTGAACCACTTGACTTGGTTCTAGGAACCGAACTTGGGTCTTCTGGAAGACCAGCAAGTGCTCTTAACCACTGAGCCGTTTTTCTAGCTCCTAATTTGAATTTTAGTTTTTTTTTCCTTTTTACTTTTAAAAATTACATTTCTTTATTTGTGTGTATGTATGTGGCCTATGTGTATAACTTCAGTACACTCTAGCTTCACACTCTCCCACAGTAGGTGTTCTCTCAAGCACCCACCATTTTCTCCCAGCATGCAAATCTCTTCTCCCAGAAACCCTGAGCAAAGACAGAAGCTAGCCTGCAGTTAGTTAGAAGTTAGCCAGAGTTAGTGGCAACTGAGTGGGCTATGCTTCTCAGGAGGTGGAATCTGGAGAATATACTGACAATCTGGCTTAGGGGTCTGGGTAGAGAGAATTCAGAATACTTTTAAGTTTCATGTTAGATGATGGGACTTGGAAAAAACAAATTTTATGAGGGTGTAATTACTTGTATATAGGACAAAGTGCATTGGAAGTGCTGGCTGGGCATTCTGTTAAAGATCTCCGATAGGTAGTTGTCCAGAAGAAAGCAGGATGTATGGAGCCTGGAGCTCAGGGGACAGGTCTGAGCTAGAAATACAGCCTTGGAAGTCATTAGGGCTCTAGATGATAAATTATACAACACATACTTATGGAGAAGTAAATAACAGTATTGGGCAAAGCCTCGTCTTATCTATCATTCAGAAGGCAGAGCTAAGGGAAATCTCTGCAAAGAGACGTCCATTTTCCAGCTAACCAGGGAGTACATTTGAAGGACTTTAAACAGGTCCCGGGTACTTGGCAGGATTCCGTGGACTGAAGCCACCCACAGCTCTCATTTTCCACCTGGCATCAGAGCAGAAAGACTGTCTTCCACAGGGGTCTTTGAAGGGAGGATTTACAGGCCAATGGCACCTGGAGAAACCTTACTAGACAGACTCTTCTTCAAGATTCACGTTTCACACCTTTTTCTCAAATCCATTCAACCCCAAATCCTATGTGGCAGAGAATGCATATTCATAAATCATACAGTACTCACATCAGGGAAATGTAGGTCACTATATTTTGCTGGCCAAAGTTTCAAGTGCTGTAGATACTGAAGGGTCAGAAAACTGGGAGGTGAGACTCTATTGGAACAGGGACTTGACTAGCCTCCTCCTCCTCCCCTGACCCCCAGTTAGAGTGTCCTGAAAATGCAGGCTGGAAGGGGAGCTCAGAGCCTATGGGGCTATTGGAGATGGTACTTGCATGTTACATTTGGAGAGAACTCTGCAAAAGTCAGAGTTGCCAAATATGAAGGCTGTGGTGTCAATAGAAGAGAGAACAGATAAGCTCATTTAGGCTATGAGGTGACCAGAGGAGAAGAGGAATAGCATGCAAAACCAAAGCAATACTTCTGGAAGCTTCCATACGGTATAACTGTTAAAGTCCTTCAGAGACCATATGAATGAGAAAAAGGCTTTGGGATGTCTATAGAGATGACCCACGCCAAGACAGAAAAGCTCAAGCTAGTGGTCTGAGTCTCCACACATGTATGTAGGAGCTTGGGGTGGGGCCCATGAACAAGGAGCATGCATTGCAGTACAGGGAAGTACTCACATACAAAGGCACACACAAGATATACATGGGGTGGTTGGATAGGGGGCAGGCAGAACTGGATTTGGAAGATACTGCAGACACATGAAACCCTAATATGAATCCCCTCCAGGGAGGAGGCAAGTCAATATGGTTTCAGGATTCTGTGGCAAATTGTGAGAGATGCCTCAGCCAGATGGGTAGCTTTAATCTGCTTGGGTGTGGTCATTCATAGTCTCATGCAGGAGGCAGAAGTAGGCATGAAGGATTGTGCACATCAGGGAGGAGAGAAGGAGAGAAAAGAGCCAGGTGCAGGTGTCAAGCATCTGTAATTACAGGGGATTGGAGGCAGAAGGATTGTGAGTTCAAGGTAGGGAAAGGGCAGAAGTATGTCTGGGGACTTGCTTTGCTTATAATATGCAAAGCAGAGCCAAATGTGTTTTGGAAACTGAGTCTTCAGGGTGTTAAAAGATACTCCGGGAACAGAGTTTTGAGGTCCAGTCAGTTTGGAAATGCTAATTGACTGAGCCCAGTTATTTAATTTCAGACACCTCCTTTCCCCCCACCTCCCCCCATAACACACCTCAGCCTGGAATGTGGGAATGTGCCCCAGGTTACACTATCAGAGAATTTTAGGGTTTGTTTCCCTTGGAGGAGTGTTTCTTAATGTGTGGTTGGCTGCACTCAAGTTGGTCTGTAAGTGTACAACCGGAGCGCTGTAGGACACTAAGAGTGAGCATGAAGAACTGTCTATAGATGCTTGACATCGCTGGGATAGTCACGCATGAGTATATTCCTACCAGGACATTCTTCCCACATTACAGAACAACATGTCCAAGACTCATGCAGATTAAAAATAAGTCAACCAACAAGTAGCGCTCTACTACCTAGATTTTAAGGAAGCTTTGCGCTGGAACACGTTTTGCAAGTGTGGTGTGTAGTGACACCCTAGAACCAACTCTGAGCCAAACATCTGAACATGGTCACTTTGTCAACCCAAAGACCGAAAGATCTTTCTGGCATTGAAAGTGTTGACTGATGGGGCTGGAGAGATGGCTCAATGGTTCATGGCTCTTGCTGCTTTCCAAGGGGCTGGGAATTTGGCTCCCAGCACTCACATCAGGTGACTCTCAGTTGCCTTTAACTCTGTCTCCAGGTAATCTGACACCCGTTTTGCCCCTGCACTCTAGTGTACATACCTACACAAGACACATATGCATACACATAAATTAAAATCAAGTAAGTCCAAGTGTTGACTGAGTCGTGTAAAAGTCTACCAGGAATATATCTGTCTGGGAATTTGTGGGTGTGGGTATCACGGCCTGGGGGAACATTTACAAAGACAAATGGATTTGGAATATCTGTTAGATAAACGTGGACTCAGAAGATACAGACAGTAGTTCTGGGGCCACTAAAGAGAATTCTGTGCAAGTTCCTTACCATTTTTGAGTTTGGTGTTCTCAGTTACAGTGTGCTTCTTGTTTCCCAGGTTGGTAATAAATCTTAAATAAGATCACATGCCTAGGGTTGGGAGCCAAGTCCTAGCAGGAAGCGGCTATCATCTTTGCAACCATCTCAGACCATATACCCTGACTAGAGACTTATTTTTCAACACCCTCAACAGCTGAGCACACTCTGATAAACATCTTGCTTTTCTCACATATCCTGTTTTGTTGTTTAGTGCCTCAGTTGCAAGGCACACGTGGTAAAGTGTCTTCAGCTGCATTCCCCTGCTTGTGCTTATAAATACCCATGATTTCCTTTCAATAAATGGGACTTGAAAAGACTCTCTGTCTTGTCTCCATCCCCACTCACTCTCTTGCTAGACCCTGTTGACTGACCCGAACAGACCAGGTCAGCCTAGATGCCATAAGTTCTTAAGAAGCATTGCAGAAGTTTGCAAATTAGAGACTGGAGATGAAGCTTGGTGGCAAGCAGAAAGCCACGAGTTCAAGCCCCATTACTGTAAATTATTTTTTTGCATATGAATTTACCAAGCTTTCCTTCCTTCCTAAGTCAGTACGAGAGTCAGACACTGGGCTCAAGTCTTTGCTGACTCTAACTTCTGTCAAAAAGTTGACTGATCCTGGAGACCTCTTTAACTGAGCAAACATCAGTGCTCTAACTTCTGTCAAAAAGTTGACTGATCCTGGAGACCTCTTTAACTGAGCAAACATCAGTGCAAGGCCTCTGAGGACTCTGAAACTACCAATCAGGGCTGAAGCACCTCTTCTGGTTTCCAGTCTATTATAACCTTAATTAAATAATATTTGAAGTGATACCCTGTCTCTCTGTCACAGCATACAGCTGCTCCATTGACTTTCATTGTACCATCTATGATCTTTATGGGTTTTTATTCTCTATTCCTAGTGTTTGTTTGGGACAGTATTTAATTTCTCAGGCTGACTTGGAACTCCATGTATAACTGAGAATGAGGATCTAAGAACCCCTCAAGTATGAGGTTGCAGGCACAAGTGCCATCACATTTCATTTAGGAGGTTCTGAGGACTGAACCTAGCTTCATGCAAGCTAGACCAGCCCTCTACTCACTGACTACATCCCTAGACTCCTTCACTGCTTTTGAAAAACAGCAAAGAAGCCATGAGTTGTGTTACACAAAACTGTAATCTCATCCAGGCCACACTGAGATACAAGGGGAGATCCTGTCTCCCTCCAAGGAACAAATAATACGAGCAGTAACAAAATGAAGCAGTGGTGGCTCTGTAATCAGCAAGTCCAGACTGTCTCCTTTAGATGGAGGCAGTAAAACAAACCCATTCCACTCACAATTGCTCAAATCACCAATATAAGAGCTTAAAGCAATGACAAGCACTACACCTCCACAAACAGCTCAACACTGCAACCTCTGAACCATCAAAAAGAATTAGAGGCTGGTGGGGTGGGTCAACAGCTAAGGGTACATGTTGCGATTGTAGAAGACCTGAGTTTGAGTCCCAGAGCCCAAGTCAGGTGGCTCACACACCAAGTACAGCTTTAGGACATCTGTCAAACCCCTTCTGGCCTCTGCAGGCAACTACACTCATGTACACCTACACACACACATAAACCTAATTAAAAAATAAATAAAAATCTTAAGCATTGTTTGAATCCACTTGCTGGTGTTTCAGGTATCTTTGTCTCAGGGCTGACTGTTTCACACAAGTGGAGTTGTGGCTGGAGGGAAGGTCTTTTTCAGTGTATATGTGCTGTACATTCAAAGGGGCCTAAGAGGTCACTCCATGAGAAAAGTATTCACTCTGCCAGAGGCTTTGGTTCCGTTGTGGAGCTAATCAAATCCTTATGCCCACCTGGGCCAAGGTCCTCACTTGGTAAAATGAAAAGCAACTCCATGGCTTGACAATGCCAACAACCACCATGACCTCAGAGCAGACTTTGTCAAGGACTCTTAGCCTCTTTGTAAGACTTGGACAGCTTGAGCTGGGCCTGGTGGCACATGCCTGGAATTCCAGCACTTGGGAGGCTGGGCTATGGGGATTGTTGAGGGAGGCAAGCCTAGGCTACATTACAAGATCCAGTCTCAATGCACTCCCCATCCCAAAGAGGAAATGGACTCCTCAAGAAGTGTGGGGTTGAACTGTGTGATCATGTGTTGGTTCAGCGGGGCAGACCCTTTGTTCCATATCCCTTTGTCTCACTGTTCTTGTCAGTCAGTGTCGGGCCTTGATCTTGTAGGTGAGATGAGTGTGACTAGAAAGAGAAGGCCTTTTAGCCTCCATGTGGAAGAGGAGAGATAGGAAGCCGAGGGCATCATGTACATATACCCAAACACATACACATAATTAAAAAATATTTTAAAAGCCCTTTGGTCTTTTGGAGCCCAATGATTGGTATGGTTCTGCAGTTATGATGTTTATTTGGCAAGCCAGTCAAGATATATAGCTGACCTGATGAACTACGTGCTTAGTTTGCATTTTAGCTCATGTATGTCTATTGTGAATTATAAAATTTATTGATCCGATTTGTATAATTAGCATCTATAGTATTCATAACAACTAAAAATTATAAAAAAACCAAAAACACAGAACTATAAAAATCAGCTTCCAGGGACAGGAGGTGATGACTCAACTCTTGTTCTACAGGCGTGGGGACCTGAGGTCGGACCCCCAGCACTCAGATCAGAGGGTGGGCAGGGCTGCATAGGCCTGTAATGCCAATGGCGTCTGGAGAATTGCTGGGGCTTACTGATTGCCTGACTAGCTCCAGGTCCATCGGGAGACTGTCTCAAGGGAATAGAGTAAAAAGCGATAGACAGGGACACCTGATGTCTTCCTCTGAGTATATCATAGATGTGCACAGTCCTGTACATATGTGCAGACCCAAAAATACAAATTAAACTAGTGTCCTATAGTTAATTTCAAATGAGCAAAACTTGCCTCATTTGGGTTTCTGCAAAGATGTCTGTATAACCATACTATAAATTTCTATAATGTGCCAATTCTATACACTAAAAATGAACTTCACAGGGGTTTCCTGAAATCCGAGAAGAGAGTTCAATGTCTGCTCTACCTCAGTACTCAAGGATCTTGATACTATGACCTCAACCAGCCTGCATCTTTCTCCTCACTGCCCACCCACTGCCCGTCACTCCTGCCACACTGCTCAGTTGCACCTAAATGTTTTAAGCACACTTATGCTTTACCTAAGCTATTCCCTCCCCGCAGAATGCCATTTCTTCCTTCTTTCCATTCAAAGAGTTCCTTATAAAGTAAGGCCAGGTTCTAGAGTTTCCTTTTCTCTATGCCTTCTTTGTCCCAGGGGAAATTGTTGGTTCCTATGACAATACAACAGTATTGTCACCATCACCTCCGATTTAGTTTGCTCCTCATCAATCTCTCCCACTGGAGTGGAGACAATCTCTTGCATGGTTTAAAAAAAAAAAACAAAAAAACAAAAAAACAAAAAAACAAACAAAAAAAAAACAAAACAGGCTAGACCACAGTTCCCCAGAACCCCAGCAAACTAGCGTTCTTGTTATATAAACAGGCCAGATGTGGGCCTGCAGAAAGCAGAGACACTAAAGATAAAATATAATATCAAAATTTCAAAAATACTTTCCTTGAATAACTACTCTTGCAACAGGGCGACTCTACTGAGGAGATATTTCAAGAGTGGCGTTAGAAATCAGCGGAGGGCTGGAGAGTTGGCCCAGCAGTCACGAGCACTTGTTGCTTTTGCGGAGGACCCGAGTTTGAATTCCAGCATCCTCTCGATGACTCGAAACTGTCTGTAACTCCAGTCCCCATGGCTTTGACACTCTCTTCAGGCACCAAGCACACATGTGGTGCGTGTACATACATGCAGGTAAAACACTCATACACATAAGATAATAAACTAAATAGAATCTAAAAAGGAACAACAATAACAACAACAAAAAGTCAGCTGAGTCCTTGGTGAAGGAAGCTGTGATACCCTGACTCAGAAGATGGTTCAGGGCCAGGCAGGGCACACATTGGAAAGATAGAGCTGGAGCTGCAGAAGGTGCAGGGGAATTGAGTTTGTCTGTGACCCAAGATGAGTTGTTAGTAGAGTGACCACGCCTCTTATAAGCAATTGGTGTGCAAGTGCAGGCTCTGTGCTCCAGAAGGTCAAGGTATACTGTGATCTTCCTTGCTAAGTCTGGAGTGTAATTGATCAATATATCCCTAGTTAAAGGTACAGAAAAAAATAATTGGATTTTTTCCCCCTCCTCAGACAGGGACTTGTGTAGGTCAGTCTGACCTCAAGCTTGCTATGCATCTGAGAATGACCCTGAACTTCTGATTCTTCTGCCTCTGCCCCCCAAGTGTTAAAATCACCATGCCTGGTTTATGCGTACTAGGGAACAAACCTAGCACTTCAGTATCTGAGCTACCTCTTTAGTCCAAGAATTGGATTACTGGGTGTGGACAGCACATATCTACCTCCCTTGTAGTGGAAACCATAGCAATAAATTCATGAGACGGCCCCTGGAAAGGAGTCTTGGGAAAATTCAGTGTCTGGAGCTAAAGCGTCCACAAGGATAATGTGCTGGAAACACAAAGATGTCATTTTTCTTCTTTTCTGGCAACTGCATGTTACTGAACATTTTGCCATTTGGATCCTTCTGGCTACTGGATCCCCACCTCCATAGGTGATGGTATCATATTTTTCTCCTGGGCTCCAGGGCTAGGCTACATTCTGCAGTGAAAAAGGCTAGAAGAACCTCCAGGAGTTCTTAGTGGTGGGTAGACACTGTAGCCAACTGGGAAGCGTTAGAAGCTGGTACCTGGGACCTGGCTCTAGATGTGCAGTGTACACAGCAGCCTCAGGTGACTCAGTCACACAGCTAAAGCTGAGGTGTTCTAGGCCAGTGTTTATTAGACTGGAGCCATGTGAAGATTCTGCCTGAGCAGAATAATGGGAACTGAGATTATCAATGCTACCCTGGATCAGGCACTTCTGATGAAAGGGGAAGTTGGGGTGCTCAGATCCATGGCTTTTGGTGCTGGGAATCTAACCCAAGGTTCACCATGCTGACGACATACTGTACCTCTGAACAACAGTACAGCCCCTGGCTATAAGGCTTTTCAGCACTAACTAGTGGCCCTCCTCCATCTTGCAAAGCACCTAATGAGGAGAGAGTTCAGGGAGACTGGAAAGCAGCTTCTTGGGTGGCTACATATTTCAGGACCAGAGGGATGAAGAGAAGTTTTGGTGTGCCCATCATTTACCAGGCTGGCAGCAGATTAACAGGGCAAACCTACATTACAACAGTGAGTTGAGCCTCAGTTTCAGTTACAAACGCTTTGGGGTGTGTTACGATCTTGAGGATGAGGATGTGTCTCAGTGCTTCTGATTCAGTGGGGTTTCTGAGATGCTCCCAAGTGATTTGGGGACATGTGTTTGAAGGAAGAGCTATGAGTTATTCCTATCGAGAAATGGTTAGGCAGGTTTGTTTCTGGGTGTGCTACAGGACTGAGCAAGTGTGTGTGTGTCTGTGTGTGTCTGTATCTGTGCATATGTATGTGTGTGTCTGTGTACGTGTCTGTGTATGTGTCTGTGTGTATCTCTCTCTCTCTCTCTCTCTCTCTCTCTCTCTCTCTCTCTCTCTCTCTCTGTGTGTGTGTGTGTGTGTGTGTGTGTAAGAGAAAGGAGGTGGGAGAGAGAATAATTGATCATTGAGTGTCAGGTTTCTGACTGTAGACTGAAGAAGGATAATACAAATAGGGCATAAAGAAAAGAAAAAACAAACAAACAAACAAACTCTCATGGGATTCCTTAGCAATTGTGTGGGTGCAGGAATTGATATAAACACACACACACACACACACACACACACACACACACACACACACACACACACAGATACATGATGGCCCAAAGGGTTAAGGAGCTAGGCATCAAGCCTGAAAACTATAGTTTCATCTCCAGGACCCACATGATGGAAGGGGAGAACTGACCTCTGACCTCTACATATACTGAATACATACTGAATGATAGATATACATTTAATATATATGTGTTTGTGAATACAGACATGCACACATAAAATAAATCTGTGTAATATGAATAAATGTATTCATATTACATATACATGTTCCTGTGTGCATGTCTGTTATATATGTATGAATGTGTTTATCTCTGTGTAAATATCTATGTATATACTTCCCAGCTTTATCTGAGAGAGTGGAGAAACAAAGCCATGCTGATTGCGCATACACAGGTGGTACCCAGCTCTTCTCAGGCTCTAATTCGCCAGCATAAGCCATGGCTCATCAAGGAAGGGGTAACGCAAGGCTTAGGGCAGGGAGGGTAAGAAACGACCTTAGTATATCACTTTATGTTGAAAAGTTTCAAAGAATAGTAATAACATGCACAGGACACAGGCGGGGCTTCCATTAGCCGAGTCTGAGACAACTTGAGCACTAATATATTTAAAAGCAAGCAATATTTTACAAACCGTTGATAAAAAAGGAATTGTGTGAGTCCATACCAATAGTAAATGGGAGAGAGAAAGAGAGAGAAGGCTGAGGACAGAGCTGAGGGTAGAAAGTCAGAGAAGGCAGAGATACACCGGTGCTAAATAGATAGGGACTTCTGAGGAGAAGTAGAATGTTTCCACTGCCTTTTAGTTGGAAGGAAATGCCCAGTGATTACACAGTGTAGAAATTAGACAACACTTTGGGTAAACAAAACTCACTCACCAGGTAAGGGAGGAACAGACAGTTGGGGGCCTCCAGATGTGATCCTCAGAGAAGGCACACTGCCACCCATGGCGCTTTCTGGGTAAGAGAGCAGAAGCTCAATGGAAACTCGAGGAAACAACAGAAGCACACACACAGGAGAACGAGCGAATTCTACAGGGGCTGGAAATAAAGGGAACTTGACTGTTGTTCAACTTCTGGGATCCCCCTCCCCACGGTGGATGGAGAGACTGGACTTCTGCGTATTGTCTTCTGACCTCCACATGGGTACCCTGGCATGCTGGCACACACACACACACACACACACACACACACACACACACACACACACATGCACACACACCTACAAACGAACGAACAAATGAGTCAGTGTAATAAAACAAATACAATTTTTAAAGAGAATAGTGCTTTCTCAAACACGCCGGCTTTGTAAAAGAGAGAAGGTGGAGGAGGACCATTGCACAGTAAAATTTGGAAGCACAACCAAGATGGAATTCTGTGTGGGAGACCTGTGCTCTAAGGACGCCCCTGAATCTCCTGACAAAGCTGAGCAGTGGTTATGCAAGAGAATACACCTGTGCTTAGGAAGACACTCAAGTATTTTGAAGTAAGGGGAAGACCATGATGAATGTAGCACGCCTTCAAGGGAAGAGAACAAACACGAAGCAAGTAAGTAGGACGCTAGCCACTGGCCAGTGCTCACAGCTGAGGGAGCATCCTGAAGGCCTTTGCTCTATTGATCTTCACAGATTTTCATAATTTGAAATGAGTTCCAAATGAAAGTGTAAACATCGTTCTGCACTTCTGAATATGGTATTTAACAACATGGAGGCACGTTTGATTGAACATACGCTACCAAGTTAATTTTGTAATAGAATAAAAACTTAGGGTATATCTTATATATGCACTTTTAATTTTATTGCATTTATTTATTTGAGTGTGTGTGCATGCGTGTGTGTGTGTGTGTGTGTGTGTGTGTGTGTCTGTGTGTCTGTGTGTCTGTGTGCAGATGAAGGCCAGAGGACAACTTAGGGAAATTGGTTTTCTCTGCCCACCATGAGGGTTCAGGAGGTTGAAGTCAGGTCGTCAGGCTTGTGGCAAGAATCTCATGTATATACATGCCATTACAAAACTAGAAAGAAAGATTATGGGATCCAGAGGCCAGGGAGAACTGGAGCAAACAGTATCTTCTGGACATGACAGGATCTCTGCACTCATGAGCTTGTGACCGCTGTGGGTACCAAGGTGGACCTGCACGAGATCAACAAATGGGCATTCCAGCCTGAGGTGGGAAGGGGTTTCTAGGCCCCCACCCCTCACTGAGGCACTGTTGATGGGTTTTAGGGAAGGGAGAGTCAGTTTCCTTTAAGTGTGGGGTCGCTGATTGTTTCACTATGTTCCAGGGGATGGCGCTTCACATCCATGAGTATATGTGTGTGTGTGTGTGTGTGTATGTATGTGTGCGTGTGTTTTAACCCCACTAAGACATTACAACTGTTCAAACTATAAGTAGCATTCATTCAGTATCTATGCAGAGACAGAATGGTCACAATCTGCAGTACAGCAGATGAAGCACACACTCTGCCTTTGCTCTCAGGGCACTTAATGCCAGAAAACATTTATGTGGGTTATTTTTTTTTTAAATAGAGGCTATGAAGTTGGGAGGGTAGAAAGGTGAAGAAAGAAACTGAGAAGAATTAGGGGGAGTATGTGGGAGTGATTCTGAGCAAAATACAGTGCATGAAATTCTCAAAGAATTAACAATATTATAAGGTTTTTTTCCAAGCAAGAAGGAAATAAATCAATATTGAGAAGGATATCATCTCTTGGTTATAGAGTAATGAGCAACTATTTTCTGTTTCCTTGCTATAATCTCATATTTTCAAAAGTTTCTATATAGGCATCTAATACTTAGGAAAAAAACCATCTTTGAAAGAGAAAGCCAAATCTTTGTTAAAATTTCATGGGTAACACGGCAGGTTGCCGTGTCATTTGACAATAGCAAAATCAAGCAAAAGCCCTGGATACAGTGAAATATTCAAGGATAGTAATGGTTGTCAGAAAGGACATGTGAATTATGATACTTCTAAAATATAAAACCATAAAGCTTTATTTCCCTGAGTAGTTTATAGACCAATGTAAGTGTCTAAAAATAGGAGATTGATTAAATAAATTATAGCACAACTATAAAATAGGAGATTCATAAATGTTTTCTGGCATTAAGTGCTCTGAGAGCAAAAGCAGAGTGTGTGCTTCATCTGCTGTTCTGCAGATTGTGACCATCCTCTCTCTACATAAATGAATACTGAATGAATGAATGAATGAATGATACTCATAGTTTGGGCAGGACTAATGATGGATCATTATGGCCTTTGCTATTTTTTATGTGTTTTCAAACATTCCACCATAAATGTAATAACACAAAATATTTTTATTCAAAATTTTTATTTGTAATTATGTGTATTCCTATGTGCCTCTGTGTGTGTGTGTGTGTGTGTGTGTGTGTGCGTGCATGTGGATGCAGGGCCTAAATAGGCCAGAAGAGGGCGATAGATTCCCTGCAGCTAGAGTTACAGGTTATTGTGAGTCATTGACATGGGTGCTGGAAATTCAACTCCTCTGCCAGGGCAGCAGGCTCTCTTACCCCGGGAGCCATTTTTCCAGCCTCCAAGTTACTTTTCAAAGATGACTTGCAATGCAACTTGCATTGAAGTTGGGGTTGCTTTCCACCTCCCTAGAACATGGCCTGTACTGTCTCTCTCCTTGTCGCTCAGCCCGCCACACTGGCACACTGCCCAATGTGGAAATAAGTGTTTCTAGAGCAGCAACTGTCAGCCAAAAAACTAAAGCAAGAAGCATTCTCCATTTTCCCTAGAAATGTACTGTTTGGGAAATAAAAAAGCCTTTAATTATTTACAAAGAAGACCATCCACCCTACACACACACACACACACACACACACACACACACATTCACATGCTTTTAAAGCCATAGGTTATCTTTGGAGAGTACAGAAGAATTGGGTTTTAGAAGCTCCTTCCCTTGCAGGCTTCAGGCCCGTCCCCCAATCCCTATACAGATAACCAACACTTTTGTGTGTGAATTTCTGTCCAACCTATTCCTTATGGGATAGTAATATTGAAATCTAAAGTTCTATATTATTAAATTTAGTACAGAGTACTTGAAAACACACAAAAGTACCATGACAAACTTAATAACAGGAGAGTGGTTTGGGAGGGAAACTTTGTATGCTTACTGATTATTTAACTCTTTAAAAGTTATGGTCATATGACACATATTAAAAATAAATATTTATTAATTGGAAATGACCCTTCTTTCAATTTGGGGCTTATGGGACAACCATGCAAATAACTAGTGTGCTGGGTAGTTTTGTGAACTAGACACAGCTAAGATCATCTGCAAACTCTAAGTGGTAGCAATAAGCAGTACCCCGCCCCATGGCTTCTATTTTTGTTTCTGCTTCTAGTTCCTTCTGGCCTTCTTTCATGATTGCCTGTAAGCCATAAGATAAACCATTTTCTCCCCGAAGGTTTGTTTGTTTGTTTGTTTGGTTGGTTGGTTTGGTTTGGTTTGGTTTTTGTCTTTGTTTTTAATATAATCTGGGCTGGCCTGGAACTCACAGAGGTCTGACTGCCTCCACCTCAAGGGCGCTGGGATTAAAGCCCTGTGCTATCATGCTTGACTCCCACGTTGTTTTTGGTCAGTGTTCTATCACAGCAATAGAAAGCAAACTAAGGGGCTGGAGAGATGGCTCAGCGGTTAAGAGCACTGACTGTTCTTCCAGAGGTCCTGAGTTCAAATCCCAGCAACCACATGGTGGCTCACAACCATCTGTGATGAGATCTGATGACCTCTTATGGGGTGTCTGAAGAGAGCTACAGTGTACTTAAAGAAAGGTGGAATTCTCTTTCTGATAGCACAACTTGTGTTTAGAGTGCTGTTCCCACCACAGGCTGGCTCATGACTTAACCAAGATGAGGCGACACTTGCCTGCCATGCACAGGGCCTGTGCTTAGTCTCCTCTCTCAGAATTGTTGCTGACAGATTGGTGCTCTGTTCTTGGGGCTCCTCTAACACCAGGGATGGGTGTGTTTGACCCCTTACATGGGTCCTTTAAAGGTCCGGTATCTTCAGAGGCAGCGACTGGCTGGGGTGGGAAGGACTGATTACCACACTGTGGATATAGTTATACCCAAGTGTTCAGCTTCCCAAGGCAGGGTCATAGCCTTTAGTCCCCACCCTGCACTCCCAGGATGTCTGCTTCATTTTATTTTTAAAGTAGCTTTCAAACTTTACACCCCCCCACACGTATTAGCAGCCCATCCCTCTCAGCTGCTACGGAACTGTTCATCCGCTCCCTGCCATCCCAGCATGCTTTCAAAAGTACAAATCTGATCATTCCTTTTCACAACTAGCCACAGCTGCCTTTAGCCCCTGCTGCCGGAGGCCCTTAGCCTGTACAGTACTTTTAAGGTTCCTCTTTTGTATCTGTGTACTTAGCCCAGTGCCTGGTACATGAAATTCTCCAGCCATTGTTCGTGTAAATGCAGGAATAGGGGCATACTGAAGGATTTGCTACAGTCTTTCTAGGAACTTACAGATATAGAAACCTCCTGTGGACCCTGTGAAAATCCAGATTTAGATGCAGGAGGTCAGGGCTGAACCCAAGTTCCCAGATGCTGCTGATGCTACTGGTCTTTGAGCCTCACTCGGAGAAGAAAGGATGCACTGAATCCTGATAGCTTTCAAGTTGGAAGATTCTGTATTCAGAATTAGCTATTCCTACAGGGATTTTGAAATGTTCAAGTGAAACTCGGCATTTAAAGAGATGAAAAGAAGTTCCAGAGTTTATATACATGTCCTGTGCACACTGAGAAATGCAACACGCTATTCCAGAAACAAGAGAGAAGTAAATAAAATTTACTATTTTATTTTATACCATTTGCTATTGAATTCCCAGTACCATGTTTTCCTTATCCCCTTGCTTGAGCCTAGACTGCAGGGGTTACAGGTGTGCAACACTACACGGAGCTGCATCTGGGAATCTCTTTCAACACATATCCTTTTCATCCCTCTCCACCAATCTGATTTTCTCCCCCAGAGGAATGTAGAATGCATGGTGCTTTGCTCTCCATCACTGAAATCAGAGCCTGGTGGATGCTTTCATGGCTGGTGGGAAGGTGTTGCTGAGCTGGGGGAGAGAGAAGCCACCAGCTTTATCGTAGTTTAGATCCAAGAAATCTGCAGAGAACAAGAGGTACAGGCAGCTCGTGCCTGTAGTCCTAGCATTGGGGAGGTGAAGGCAGAGGTTCAAGGCCAGCTTTGGTTACAGAATGAGTCAGAGATAGAGGGATTTAGCTCTGTAGACCAGGCTGGCCTCAAACTCAGAGAGTTGCCTGCCTCTGCCTCTCAAGTACTGGGATTAAAGGTATATGCCCCCACCACCAGCCCCATTAGTGTTTTAAAAAAGAGTTTATATTCTGTATCTATACGTCTCTAAACACAGTTGTTTAACATTGCTTGATTTTGAGTTTTGCCTTATATAAAAACATTCTGCTTCATATCTGTATGCTTACATTTGGGCTAACTAGTTTTTCTGTTCTTTGAATTAAAGGTTCCAGAAGCAGGCTTTTCACATTTCCAAGAATGCTGTGAGTTTAGAATTATACAAAATAGTGGAATTTCTAGACACGTGTGGGCCCATAGCTATATGATGGTGGCGAATTTGTTATAGCAAAGATGCTAATTTACACGCCTGCATAGGAGTGCATATATTCCTATATACATAGGAAGTGTATATGTGTATATATATTCCTATATACATAGGAAGTGTATATATGTATATATATTCCTATATACATAGGAAGTGTATATGTGTATATATATATTCCTATATACATAGGAAGTGTATGTGTGTATATGTGTATATATATATTCCTATATACATAGGAAGTGTATATGTGTATATATATTCCTATATACATAGGAAGTGTATGTGTGTATATGTGTATATATATATTCCTATATACATAGGAAGTGTATGTATGTGTATATATATATATATATATATTCCTATATACATAGGAAGTGTATATGTGTATATATATATTCCTATATACATAGGAAGTGTATATGTGTATATATATACTCCTATATATATATAGGAAGTGTATATGTGTCCATGACAATCCATGCTATCCCTGTTAGCTTGTGTTCCATGGACTGTTGCCTCCTGACCACCTAACTGGAGAGGCAAGCATGAGACACTGCCGTCTAGACTGAGCCCCGCACCCCACACCTTGTTTAATCTTATTCTAGGTGGACAGGTTACTGAATGGAGGTAGGAGATGAAGGTGCCTACTGGGCTTTGCTGTAGTCATGATAGGAAGCAATCAATGACAGAATGAGACCTGGAAGGGACCTGAAGGCCAAATCCTTCATTTTACGTTTAAGGACATAGAGGCGCAGAAAGGTTAAATTACTTGACAAAGTCTAAGAACTAATTACTGGATGAACCTTTCTCTAGGTACTTGATTCTTAATCTAGAGTTGCCCACTCCTAGTAATTTAGGACAGCATGATGTCATGTATGAATTTATCAAAGAATTAATACAAATATTATACTAAAAAGACAGCATGACGTGATTCATAATTACCTTAAATATTCAAACAATCGGTTTATTCCTAAAGGTTTAAATTATTTAACTTAATCGACTGATGAATTTGATAATGTCCTACTTCTTTGCTTATGGTGTGCACAGAAATAATATGCAATGGGATGAACAGGAGACAGAGACAACCTCCTCAATTATGGTTTCAATCTACACATTTATCTATACTAAAAGACATGGATCTCTTTAGGAAAATAACCCCCAATTATCTCATTGGTGATTCTTATTATTGAATCACCTCCCTGGGAAAATGTGAGGCATCTCCTTAAAAAGCTCTCTCTCTCTCTCTCTCTCTCTCTCTCTCTCTCTCTCTCTCTCTCTCTCTCTGTGTGTGTGTGTGTGTGTGTGTAAAGCAAACATCAAAGCCATTAAGTTTCAATTTACTCTTTTTTATGAACCCTCACAATCAAGCCATCCTAAGGGGCTGAAGGCCATAAGATTAAAGGTAGCATAGCATCAGTAAACTTCTTTATAATGCAAGACCACTTTACACTGGGACATGGAAAACTCATTTGCAGCAAGAATACTTAGTGCAGAAGACTCTGACCCACTCACTGCAGGAAAAAGAATCAGACTGGGGAAGGGACTGCTTAGTGACAGGCAGTGAGTCCATGTGAGAAGTGGCTCCCAGAGCCTACAGGGGAAATGCTAGTTTATGTTGACCTGGGGAATTCTCTGCTTCCTCACTCTTGCTTAGCTGCCTTGCTCTAAGTTTAAAATATTAAACTTACTATTTTAACTACTCTAGTTTAAAATATTCTTTAGGATATTTCTCCAGGGCTAGAGCAGGAGCAGAGTTGGTTGTGTGCTTGCTTCAAATGCTTGAATGCTCTGGATTTGATTCTCAGCATGACATAAACTGGGCATGGTGGCACACCCCAGAATTCAGGAGGTGGAGGCAGGAGGATCAGAAGTTCAAGGTCATACTTGGCTACATAGTGAGTTCAAGACTAGCCTGGAATACATAAGACCCTGTGGGTTTTTTTTTTTTAATTAATGTTTACATTTAACAATGACTTTGGTTTGATAATAAAAGCCTTCTGCATCCCTCCCTCTCTCAGTTTGAGGATGAAGCTTACTAGGTTTTTATTATTTTGGGGTGAAGGCTTGGAGGTTTGAACACCTAGTGATTTTTGTCCAAGAATGCTGACTATACTGAACTGAGTTACTTCTTGTTCAAGTTTTCCTCCTGGCAGTCATTTTAATCAGCACTTCTCCTATTTAATGAGCTTGTAGTGCCATTACATAATCACCCAGCTCACCAGATTAATGATGAAAAGAGGAACTGATTTTTCCAGCTGCATCATTTGAAGTAAATGTTAACTTTCTTTCTGAGTCCTTCCTCTAACAGCATTAGCGTGACAAATATGTCTTTCTCTAGAATAAGTAATTAGAATTTAATCACTTTAACTGCATCTTAATTACCCCAAATGAATTGAAAGGACATTTAATAGCAAAGATTAAATTGCCTTAATGAACGATTTTTGTGACTCCATCAATATTGGAATCAGGGTAGAAGCTCCTGACCCACTCGTCAAGGCGCCTGTGGTAAGGGCCACTGCCACTAGGTGGCGTGCTTCGCACGCTTGTATATTTAACACCCCTATCTCCAATTTTGTTTAAGAAGGCAAGAGGAAAAGAAAATGAAAAACACATGGTTTGCTGTGTTCTTCTGATAAGCTGTCTTTGGGACCATTAAATCATCATTAGATGTTAAAAGAAAGGAATGATTGCAGAAACTGTCCGTTCTCTTTACTCCATGACTTACGTGAAGAAAGAGAGGTGGCAGGCACCTCTGTATGTGACAGAAACAGAGTTGCTCCCGAACAATCACCAGCATACAAGCAGAGCTTTTTGTCAATTTGCTCTCTCCCCGCTTTCTCTTTCACACACACACACACACACACACACACACACACACGCACATGCGCACATACACACACACACACACACAACGCACACACGTATGCTCGCACTCAGAGTCCTAAATTTGGGGTAACAAGCAAGTTTTGAAAGAACAGAGCGAAAGGCATATGAGAACGTCAGCCTTGGAAGCACGGGTGGCCGTGGCCTTGGGTCTTCCTCCAGGCATGGGTCCCAGAGGGCCAGGCTTACCCGCAGAGCATATCTAATGAGATGGGCCTTGCCTATCGATAATTGTTTAAGTGAAAACGTGGATAGAGAGACTTGGGCTTCACATCTGTTACCACTCTGGCTGCTTCTTTGGAGGGGATCAATTAAAAGAAATCTTGCTTGTACATCTGAGGAGAAAGAAATGTTTCAAAAGCTTTTTCTTGAGAACCTCAGAGAAAATATTTAGCTCTATAATTTCAAAAGCTTTATGATGTACAGACCTTGTCAAATGGATCCTTATGATAATGATGTTCACATTCTGGGTGTATTGACTGTGATCTGGAACTGGCAACAGAAGTGATTGTTGAAGAATATGTTTGGCCAGGACCTTTAAATTGGGCAAACTGAGTGCAGGGAAACAGTAAATTCTAGTGGAGTGACTAGAGACACATTATTTAGCCCACTACAGAAAGCATCGGAGAAAGCCAGAGTAACTACCACACACCCTATAGGTTTCCAGACCTCCATGCACATTAAGATCACCTAGGAGCCTGGGTCACACCCCAGTCAATTAAATCGAAATATCTGGGGCTGCAGCCAGACCTTAGTTGTTTAGGTCTTTAAGTGATGTCCACATGTAGCAAGACTGATGAGCCATTGGCATAGACAGTGAGTATTAAGTGGGAACGTCTACCACAGCATGAAATAAATACAATGTGGGCAAACTACTTAAATTCTCTTCTTATTCGTTGGTATGACAACCTGATGAATTGTCTTCTAGGGCTGGGCTCTGCTCAGCTGTTGTCATGTTAAATCGACACATTAAACAAACAGAAAATGGTTTTTTTTTATAATTTATTTATTTTATGTAAGTACACTGTAGCTGTCTTCAGACACCCATATGAGGGCATCAGATCTCATTATGGATGGTTGTGAGCCACCATGTGGTTGCTGGGATTTGAACTCATGACCTCTGGAAGAGCAGTCAGTGCTCTTAACCACTGAGCCATCTCACCAGCCCCCAGAAAATGTTTTAGAAGCTATTTGTTGCATTGTAACGTCTTTGGGAAGAAAGGTATGTAGACGATAGAACAGTGAGTCTCTGGTTAAATAATTGTATGTTTGTATCAAATAGATTGTCACATGGCTGGCCCAGTCATCTGTCACCTCAGGAAGAAAATAAGCTTAATCAGAATGAATATACTTGTTTTTTTTTTTTTTAAAAAAATAAAAAATAAAAACCCATAAAATGGGTGGTATAGGAATGTATGATTGTATACCAAACTCATTTACATTAAAAATAAGATGTTCCTTCTTATTGGACTGTTAGGCTGATTTTTTTCCATGTAAAAATAACATGTTTCTCTTCTGAGGGTGCACACTCGTCTTATTCAAATGTCAACACACAGAAAATGATCAGGGATGCATATGGGCTGAATTTTTTTATATTGTAGAAATGGATTTTATAACAAGCATGGCTTTATGAAATCCTCTTTCTGTAGCTACCCCAAGTTAGCTACCCCAAGTTATCAAACTGTGGAAATCTTAGTATTTAAATAGGCTCTGAAATTAAACTGGTTATTTCACTTTCAAGCCACTAGGGTTGAGTTACGAAAATGAACATGTGTTTAAATACTCCATTATATGCAGTTTACTGGGAACACTGGGCATTACCGCTTCAAGGACATGGCTGCCACTAACTATGGAAGCTGAGGAGTGAGACACCTGGGAACCTCCTTCTAAATTACCCACAGCCATTAGAGTTGAATATTTCCTTTTCTTTTCAAGAAAACCAAGAATGGATTTTACTGGTATACTCTGTAAGAACTGTTGCTTGAGAGAACTTTGGGGACCAGCTTGTTTGATTAGCTGAATTTGCTAGGGATATGGAAGATGACGACATCAAACAGCTAGTGTAACAACCTCCTTAAAGACCTCGAAGATTAGAGATGACTATAGATTTTCCCCAGCACGGATCAAAGGGACTGAATTGAACGTTTTAGCTTAATGATACAACTCCTGTCGCACCCACCGGGACACAAATTCCAGTTTTACATGCTGGTGTGCACGTGCCGAGCCATGTAGGAACAAACCAATCAACACCTGATCTTTGACGATGGTTTTGATCTTTTCGATGACACGACAGGGCCAGTGTTTATTCCAGGATGGGCCTCTGGCTCTCACAAACTTCAGAATATTCGCTCTTAATGTTTCTTTGCTACAGCATAGGATCCGTTAGCATCTTAGCTGCCTTTTGGGGATAGAATCCAGGATAAGGCTACGAGGCAGTCGGGCTCTGTCCAGGGTCCTGACTCTGGGCCAGGGTTCCATGCCTGCAGGCTCTGACAGCCTTTTGACTCACCCCTCCGAGGGAAAAACAAAGGCTTCTAAGCTTAAGGCCGGGGAGGGGGGGGCGGGGGGGAGGGTGCCCTCTGATTCACTCACGCCAGTTTGCTGGGAAGCAAGTAAAACAAAGGAACTGTTAATCTGTGCAGACTATTCTGGTCCCAGCCTCTGACTTCAGACCGCCAGGGTCACCTCCGCAATTATCACTCCTTTCAGGTAAAATGTCAGCGGAATTCCGGCAGGGAATCAAAACATTTACCTTTTCTGGGTAGGTTACAATTAGGGGTTGAGTAGCTTGGAATTCGGGTTGTAATTGGTAGGGAAGGAATCGTGATTCCCTCGACGGAGTTTTTCTTAGGCGCCCTCTTCTTCCTCCACACCCTCTTCCTATCAAAGCACTGATTAGAAAATCTTAAGACAAGGGTGCCCTAAAAACAAAGCCTCACCCAGCCTAACATCTATTTCCTGTTCCCTCTTCAGGCGGCCACCAGGGGTCGTGTGCTCTGCTCAGCTACTTGAGTTGCAGCAAATCGAACCTGGGTTGGGTTAGGAAGTCTGGGAGCGAAGCCAGTTTCATCTCTGCCTCTGCCCAGCTCGCAGAGGGCAAAAAGCTTCAAAAATAGTCACGTTATAGGTTTTGGATGGCTTTGTTGCTACGACATAGCCGTACTATATAGCCGGGCTATATCCTCTGTGTCAGTTGTAAGCGGCTGGGTTTGGAATGACTGCAATACCCTGGCCTCTGGGCATATGGGGATGACCTTCAGGATTATCCAAAAAGGGCTTCAGGCTGTATTTTGGGGAGGGCAGGATAGGTGGTAGGTACCTTCTGAACATGCCATGGGCTTTGTTTCTGGTGGGTGTTCTCTCTGTGTTGTGCACAAGGTCACTACACCACAGGCACCAGGTCTAAGCAGGCTTAGCCAGCTACAAAAACTACAATTGCTGATTATCACCACAGGCACACCTACACTCCTGGACTTCCTCTCCTCATGGGATGTGGGTTCACCAACAAAAAATACACAAAGCCAACTATTATCCCACCGAGGGACTAGAGCCTGTGAGAATGACTTCATATCTGGTGTGTGTGTGTGTGTGTGTGTGTGTGTGTGTGTGTGTTCCAGCTATTCCAGTTCACCCCACCATTCATCCCTGGAGGCTTTGGGACTCTCGGCTGCCTTCTGATAACGGGTTATCCCTTAGCCTAGCCGGGAGAAAGCCATTTCAGGCCTTGACCCCAGCCTCCAAGGCGGACACGGTCGGTCGGTCGCGCCCTGCGGGCCCTTTGTTCAAGCTGTAGAGAGCGAGTAGCAGCTGCACCACAGGAGAGCCACAGCTCGGGGCGCCAGGAAATCGGTGTGGTGGCACTACCTTCTTTTCCCACTTTGTAACCCAGGAGACCTTTCAGCCCTGGCATCTCCTGTGCCCAGTCCTGGTCTCCTTCTCTCCACCCAGAATTCTTCAGGGGCTGAACAAATGCTGTTCCTAAGACCCAGCCTAGCATTCCTGCCTGGCTGTCGCTGCAGGGGCAGCACTGGACACTTGAAATGTCACCGGTCGGGATAAATATTAACACAAAAGCAAATGGACGTGTGCAGAGCCGGTTATCAATCAACCAGGTCGCAAGGCCACTCACAGCAAACACGGCCCAGGTTGGGTTGGGCAAGACTTTCTCAGGGCCACTTCCAGGTAGGAACACCTCCCCGCTCCCACCTCCACCATCTGCCCTCAGTTTAGATCTTCCTCTAGCACAGAGGAGTAAATACCCGACCGCAAGGGGGCGAAGTTCCGGGTGCTGCAGGGCAGGCCATCTTCGTCTTCCGCGCAGGGCTCTGGAGGTCTCCTCACCTACAACAGGGTCGGCTTGCTCAGCACACAGCCTTGCCTGGGCTGAGGACCTGAGCAGCCACCACCGCCTGGGTGCACAGTGCTATAGTCACATTCACTGGTGGGTGTCTCTTGCAGACTCTTTCCGTGCTGCCAGCTCCCGCCGAGGGGCCGACGCATTCTGGAATATTTAATTGGAGGCTAATCTCCTCCTGTCTTGATAGACGCCCACGTCAGAGGCGGGGCACCCAGCTTAGTTTCCCCACCCCACTCGGGACCAGAAGCGGCATGCGTCTGGACACGCTGTGTTTTAATGAGCAGCAGCAAGCATTACATTGAGGCAACATATATTGATTTTTAAAAGGTAGTTAATTTGGTGAGAATTTCCTTCAGTCCTTCACCAGCGCTTGTAATTTATACACCAGAAGCGCCTCCCCAAACATACCGCCACGTGCAGAAGATTTTGACCCTCCAAACAAGCTACAGTGGAACACAGCACAGAGAGGCAAGTGGAGAACCTCCCTTCCACTAAAGAGTAGAGAAACTCAGCAGGGTCTTATTAGGGGGTGGAGAAAAGATGCTGATTTACTCTTTGGCAAAGCTGCAGGGCTGGTCCTGGGGAGCAGGTACTAAGTTCCTGCAGTTGCCACACCAAAGCATCAGGCGGGTCAGTCCTAGAGTTCATCATGGAGGCCTGCTAGTTACTATTTCAAGGATCAGAAACCGACTTCTCTTAAGAAAGAAATAAATCAGTGAGCAGGGCTGGGTTTTCTTTAGTGGTTCCAAAACAGCCTGTGACTTTCGTGGGAGAATGGGATGGTTTCTTGTGTGAGCACCCTTCCCCTCACCCCCGTCCCCCACTGCAGACTCTGGCTCAATCCTTCCTACTCCTTTATGTTAAAGAAGCCAAAAAGGGAAAAGAAAGAAAGAAAGAAAGAAAGAAAGGAAGGAAGGAAAGAGGCAGCTCTGCTGTGTCTCAGGACATCCAGTGTCCTCTGAAGCCTCCCATTTACCACATATTCTAGGAAAGGACCACATTCCTAGAGCCAAGAATAACAGAGCTAGCCATCTGGAGTTAGTGTGTAGATACCCCTATGATGACATTTTAGGTCCATGAACACTTGCTCAGCACTCAACTAATGCCTTTGGTGCATAGGTTCTAGAATTTGGTCTTCATTCACGGGGCTTTCCAGCACCAAGAAGCCATCACATACTAAATATATATATATATATATATATATATATATATATATATATATATATATATATATATCCCTGGCTCAGTTTTCTTATCTGGAGGCCAGAGGGCCTTGCACAGGATAGATAGGTTAGGTTTTCAGGACTAGGCAATTATCTTGGTACAGGACCTATCATATCAGTCTGTCCTTCTCGGGTGTGACAGAGACCATGTGGGGTGTCACTGATGTCTGGAGTGTCTTCACTAAGTAGTGGGATGTGACTTTCGTGAGGGAGTAGCTTTTTATCCACACTTCTGGGCCCCACAATGGCTAGCTTCAAAGCACAGCCTTGCTTGGAAGGTCTGGAGCAATGGCTTCACGAAGGTGTAGTGGAAGGTTCTGGAGGTTCAGCAGAAGGGAGAGCAGCAAGGTCAGCTGCCCGCAGGGGCCCAATGGAGCCAACGCCACATAATGGAACCGGGAGGCTTAGGGGTGACATTCGATCAGCCCGGGTCCCCTGTCTGAGCTGAGGCCTCACCAGATTCCTGGAATCACCAGCCTGCTTTGAGAGCTTTATAGCAAAGGGTTTAGCTATGCTTCAAATTCTGGGCAGTCAGAGGCTGAAGCAGTGTAGCATCCACGGAAGGCCTCTAGAGCCCAGATGCGGGGAAACGCTAGGGTAGCCTCTCGGGCTAGAATCTGAGGCTAGTCCGCACCTACCTCTCCCCAGCTTCTCATTGGCAGGCACCGGGTGGGGGGAGGGGGTTCGGCCTCATGCTTTGATTTTAGTCTGTGAAACGGCTCAGTGCCCTCGGCTCAGAGCGGATTGACTGTCTTTCATTCTCTAGGGACAAATTAATGGAGAACGATCAGTTAATTAAGAAACCCTCATTCCAGCGTTTACCTTTCTCTTCACCAAGACTCAGACCTGGGCACAAGGCTCAGATGAGACTGTGGGTGTATGTGGCTTGGGGCTGGGGGGGGGGGTTGGGGTGGGAGAACGTGGATACTGGAGTCAGTCAACGCGACAACCTCCGCCCAGGTCTCATGAACACAGTCCGCCCCTAGGCTGCCCTCTTCTCAGTCTTCAAGGGTCGCCGAGTGTGCCTGGATCCCTGATGCAGTTCCAGCTGAGCTCAGCTGTCCACTAGATCTCTTGGCCCACTACGGGAGCCAGGCTTGGTGCCTGCACTTGGCAGCTGAGACTTTCAGTGTCCCCCCCCCGCTCCCCCCAATCAAACAGCCTGATAGGGAGTTTGAACTGGGAGACAGGCTTGCTGATTTAAAAGACATTTACACATCTCACCCATTAGCAGCGCAGAGACTTAGATGGGAAAAAAAAATCACGACGACGACGAAAAAGCTAGTTGTCAGGAAGAAACCGGGAGTTTCCTGGGGACCTGGTCACTGTCCGCCTCTGTCCTTCTCCTTTCCACAGCCGGTTATATACTCAGCGCATGTGTGATAACCCTTCCAAAGCAGCCCGCCATACGCTCATCGCCTAGGTTTGGAATCTGTGTACACACCCTATTGAAGTGCGGTTCCCCTTAACGCGCGGCGCCAATAAAACCGGCCAAGAGTGGGTCGCCGCAGCCAGCTCAGCCAAATATTGACGGCGGGAGCTTGAGCAGCGCCTGCCCCGCGCGGGGTATGTGCCTTGGGCAACGGGCGCTAGTTCTAGGCATGCTTCCTCCCTTCCTAAACCCTCTTGTGTTCCGCTGAGAACCATACGCCCAGTGGTCCGCCAGGTTCCAAGAGTCTCTGCCTGCGGCTCAAAACCTTGCAGCTCTGTCCCTGAGCACAAACGCAACCCCGAAGTCGCGGAGGCCGCCTCGTTCGGTCTTTGAAGCCTCCCTTAGCCCAAATGCGCTGAGCCCTTGGAAAAGGAGGAGGAGGTTGGCTACCTGAGCTGGCTCTTCCAGGTCTAGAGACACCTCTCTTGAAGAAAGGGGAGGCGGAGCGGGACGAAGCGCGCTCAGCCTTTCGCATTCCCTCCCACCTTCAGTCCCTTATCTCGCCCACGCGCCCACGGCTCACCTGCTAAGCGGAGCGCGGACATGCGCTGGAACTCCGGCTCCTGCAGCCACTTCCACATCCTCCGGAAAGTCTCCCGACCCGACTTGAGTTTGCTCCAGGGCTTGGGGTTTCGCAGCAGGTCTGAAAGGGTCCCCTGGGAACGGCAGAGCACCCTCTGCGCGAAGATGGCCTGTGGGATGCTGTAACGTTTGAGCTCGGTGGTGATACGCTGCGCCACCTCTTTGGTATTGATCTCTTCCATCTGCCCTGAATTACTTCCATTGCTGACCTGCGCGCCGGTCACCGAAGGGTTGGGCTCCCGGGCTGTGCCCAGGAGCTGTCCGTGGCCCTGGGCATTCAGGTGGGCATGGGGATGGTGCGGAGGAAGGCCGTTGATGGGTACCATGCCGGCCGAGGTGGGCGTGAGGTGCTGCTCCCCGTGGCGACCGAGCATGGCAGGGTGGTGGGCTTCAAAGCCATTTGGGGTGAGCATCTTGTCGGTGGGCATAGCCGCGCCGGGATGAGCATAGTGGGGAAGTCCTTGCTGAGAGTTGTGAATGCTGCCCAGACCCGAGCCAGAGAGGGGCGAGAGGCTCTGGCCCATGCCAGCCACGTCCTTGTGATAGGGGGTATAGAGGTTATTCATAGAGGCCAGCCCGCGCTCATCCCGCATGAGTGTGAAACTACCGCTCACGTTGCCCGCCAGGCGCTGGTGGTGGTGTGGGTGGTGGTGGTGATGGTGGTGGTGGTGGTGGTGAGGGAACTTGTCGGACACGGTGGAAATGGGCGGCAGCGGCTGCAGAGGGGTTAAGGTAGTGTAGGTGGTGGGCATGCTCATACCTGGGGGAGTTTCACAGGCCATGGTCATGGTGGGGTGCAGGGGGCCAGCCAAGCTGTGCTCAGGGGCGCGGTGGTGGTGGTGGTAATCGCTGCCTCCGCTGCCGCCGTCCAGCAGGGACGCCATGCCCATGGAACGCGGGTGCGCGGGAGGCAGGTGGCTGCCGCGGTGCCCCACGGAGCTGCGAGCGTGAGGGCTGCCGCCCAGCAGGTCAGCAGGGGCGGGCACCGGCTCATGGCTCACCCCGTGCAGCTCGCCGATCGCCTCCATGGTCAGCTGTGAGTTCATCGTGATGCGGGCGAGCGGGCTGCAACATCGATGTGGCCGGGCAGAGGCGGCGAGGGGCGCACGGAGTCCAGTCTTCACATCGGCTGCCTGCGACTGTGGCCTTTCTTCCTCTCACTGTGGGGATCTGTGTCTCTCGCTCTTTCTGTGTGTGTCTTGCCTTCTCTCTTGCTCCCACCTTCCCCTCTGCCTTTTTTTTTTTTTTTTAATATTAATTTCCAAAAAGGATCCGTGCTGTTCGGAGAGCGCGGTGCCCCTAGCCCGCCCAGCCCGGCCCCCTCTCGCCCCTCTCCTCCTTAAAATCCTGCTGTCCCCGGCTCCCTTGACGCGGCTCGTGCGCCTGCCGCGGCTGCTGCCTGCCTGTGCGGCCCGCCAGCTCGAGCCATGGCTCGGTTACTGTTGCAGACTGTGGCTGCGATTCGGTAGCCGCCGCCGCGGCCGCTGCCCGCCCTCACGCCCGCCGGGCGCAGCGCGCATGCGCGCTGCCAGGCCCCGCCCCCTCGGTCTCAGCGCTCCGTGACGTCCTAGCACAAATGAACCGGGGTGGGGGTTGGGGGGGAGGTGGCAGAGCTTTCTCGGCGGCGCCGAATGGCTCGGGATCGGTGAGCACGTGCAAGGGACGCGCGTAGAGCACGACCTGGAGCCACCGCCACAGTCCTTAGAGACTTGCTACCTCCTGGTCTTCCTCACTTCCTCCCTCTCTTCCCAGCCCGACTTTCTTGCCTGGTTTCTGTCACCGTGGGCCAGCTAGGTTAGCGAACCAGAGTCCCTGGGTCTGAGTTACTGGTTCCCGTTGCAGGTTACCGACGGGGAGCTGGAGACTATGCCATGGCCTTCGTCCGCTCGCCCATTGGGCTTTATTTCCTGGAGGGTCGCTGGAAGCCAGCTCATTCCCTGTTCTTAAATGATTGTCCTACGGGGACTTGGGACGTGTATACCCTGAAAGCCTAGGTCGGTGTGGGCGCTGTAGAACTGGCATCCATGATCTTTTCAAGTACTTCTCGAACCACCTTTCCCTATCTGAGCCCGGGGTAGAGGAGCACTCAGGGATCAGTGCTCAGTGAGGAGCACTAAGATCGAGGCCACACCTCACTGTCCCAGACCTCAGAGAACTTTCACAATGCTCCCAATTAAGAAGCCTCTCTCCCACTTTGGTTAACTCTGCTTGGGAGTTACTGAAGGAGACAGGAGAGAAGGCCTGGTTAGCATGGGGGCGGTGGCTGGGGAGCTGGTCTTTTAAAGTTACTCCATAGCCTTTCTAGAAAAGAACCTAAAGGCTGCTGCTAGGAAGAAGTATCCACGCAGGCAGAGTGCACGCGGCTGAGTGGGTCTCTGCTTGGACCGCAGGGACGCTTTCCTTTTCCTGGTGTCCTTGCAGGAAGCCTCCAGATTTGAAAATCAATTCAGCTTTGGGCATAATTGTGCCCCTGTCACAGTCACGCTCCAATCCGGAATTGAACCCGGGCCTTCAGCCTGGTGGGGACGCGTGGGGAGGCCCCCAGTGTGGGACACACACCCGGCCGCCACATGCCGCGGCTTTCTTTTATTTACAAAAGAAAGAAAGAAAAAAGTCCGTAACAAAAGGCAGAGCCTTGTCTGCTTAGGTGCTTTTATCCCTTGGAGAAAGGACAGATGTGCCCATTGTCAGGCCCTCGGCAGTTACGGCCGGGTCAGCGCCGAGCCTCAGCCTGGGGCTAGCGGTGTTCACAATAAGGATAGCCTCAGAGCGGGCTTTCAGGGCTACTGAACAAAGTCTGGGGCCTGCTCTGCGCCAGACACTGAACCTACCGCCTGTGTTTTCTTGTAACGGTTTTCAGAGAGCCTAGGAATGAGTCGTGGTGGTGGGATCTATAAGAAAATTTTGTTGTGGTCAATCCAGGGGCCTAAATCTCATCAGTTAAGGTACAAACGGGCTCATCTCTTAGCTCAAGCGCCTGCCTCCAACAGCACAAGACCCACAGTCAAGGTCAGTGGGTACACTCGGTCTTCCTAAAACGACCAGTTCTGCTGGGTCTCAACATCAGAAACAGCTCCATCTTACCAAATAACTCCTGTGGATTCTAGTTCAAGTCAGCTTGGTCATGATCATTTTAGGAATCTGAACCTCCCTCCCCTCAGGAAAAGGTCATGGGGGAGGGAATACATTGGCCAAAACCAAAATAATACTAATTTAATTTATTTATTATCTCTTCAGACACATTCAAGCACAAAATATTTTCTAGAAACCAAATCTACCTTTCCTTCCTTTTTCCTCCCCTCCCTCCCTTCCTCCTCTCCCTCCCTTCCTCCCCTCCCTCCCTCCCTCCCTTCCTTCCCTCCTTCCTTCCTTCTTTCCTTCCTTCCCTCCTTCCTTCTTTCCTTCTTTCCCTCCTTCCTTCTTTCCTTCCTTCCTTCCTTCCCTCCTTCCTTCTTTCCTTCCTTCTTCCCTCCCTCCCTCCCTCCTTCCCTCCCTCCCTTCCTTCTTTCTTGAATAGCATGCTTGCATCTCTTGTAAGACCAAACGATGGGTTGAAACAATCTCAGCTCAACCGTTTCTGCCACCATATTTTAATCCCATTGAAATGATTGATCTGCTCTTACGGCCATCTCTTCTTGAAAGATTGTTCCTTAAAAAAAATGAAAAAAATTAGTACACACATTGTTCCTGGTGTTACCCTCCTCCATTAATTAAAGACTTGATCTTGGAAGTCCTCCTTCATGTCAACTCCTAGCTGAGACCCTGGAGCCCATACAAAGGGGTGGGATCAAGGAGCTCAACTCTGCCAAAAGGGACTCTGTCCAAAAAGGATCTGGTCAAAAAGATGTCTTCTTTCAGCTTTGGTTCCCAAAGGAGAGAAGAAGTTGAGGAAGCATCTTTCTGCCTTGCTCACCTCAGTGTTTGACATCACCCCACCCCTAACAATCTCAGACCTGGTTTACAAATCTCCCTCCTCCTCCTCCTCCTCCTCCTCCTCCTCCTCCTCCTCCTCCTCCTCCTCCTCCTCCTCCTCCTCCTCCTCCTCCTCCTCCTTCCCCTCCTCCTCCTTCCCCTTCTCCTCCTCCTCCTCCTTCCCCTTCTCCTCCTCCTCCTCCTTTCCCTTCTCCTCCTCCTCCTCCTTCCCCTCCTCCTCCTCCTTCCCCTCCTCCTCTTCCTCCTCCTTTCCCTCCTCCTCCTCCTCCTGTGCCACCAGCATCACCTCCTCTTCCTCCTCTTCCTCCTCTTCCTCGATTTCTGAGAGGTGTTTTCACCTCTCAGAAGCATTTTCTGTGTGGTGGGTAGAAAGGACACTTTTTCTGGCCTCTGAGGGAACTAGAGTTACCTGCTGTTATCTGGTCTTCTTCTCAGAGTGCCCAGCACAAAACTTGCCCCCTTAGATCTCTCTCTCTCTCTCTCTCTCTCTCTCTCTCTCTCTCTCTCTCTCTCTCTCTCTCTCCTTTCCTGCAGCCTAGAGTACTTGCCTCTCTTATAAGACCAAGGGATGGATTGAAGCAATCCTAAGGGAAGAGAGAATTAGAGTCTATAGAAGTGTTCCTTGAAACTGGACAGTAAGTGTGTGAAGCAGAGGGAAAGGCTTATACTTAACTGCTTCAGTTCTAAGCAAATGAAGGAGAATTATAGAAGAACAATGTAAAAACTATTAAAATACAGTCTTAAAAACAGGGCTCAACTAAATGCTTGTTGCAGTGTTTTTATGTTGGAACCCAACTTTTGTGCCACTGGGGCCTTGAGCTGGGCAAAGGCTTTATCACAGATGTTTGTTTTTGTAAATGTCTTAAATGCATGGGAGTCAGTAGGCGGGCACATGAAATTTGTCCTCTGCTAGATAGGCTAGAGTTTGCAGGGCAATGACATTAGACTTGTGGAGAAGGCCATTCTTGTAAATGCTGGCCACACGCAGTTCTCTAAGAATGGCCCGTGTGACTCAGAGTTAATGGCTTGGTTTTCTTTGTGAGCAGTAGAGGTGTAACATATGGACCATTCAAAAGAAATGTTTCTGTGCTCTTTGGGGGCATCAAGTGTTCAGTTCCTATTTGGTGACTGCAGTCCTGGGTTTCAGAAAGTGTTCCTACCCAGGGCTTCAGGTAAGAGACTCTTGGCTGCAGCATTTGAAGTCCAAACATTTCTGAAACTTGCAGAGTCTAGAATGAAACTCCCATGGAGGGACATGCAGATGGCATCTGACTGCAGCAGAACTCTTGATAGAATGGGGTGAAAGATTTGAGTCTAGATGCTTCCTGCAGGGTTCTACTGTTCTGTCCTCTCCTGTCTTTCCATCTCTGGAGAAATTTATTCAGAAAGTTGCTGTTGGCTTAGAATAGACAAGAATTATAGAAAACAGTGGCCTGACGATTTATTGTTGAAACCAATTAAAACAACACATTAATTCCCAGTTCCATGCGATGTGGATGTGACTTCTCTGGTGGAGGAAGTGGGGACCAATGCTTCTAACACCCCCTTTCAAGCTTTGCCTTTGTATTTAATATCTATGTCGTTTTCATTCCTCTTTCCTTCCTAAAAATTGTTTTGCGCACGAAAATGGTTTTAAACCCAACGTTTTCGCACCATTTCGCTTGTCTCTTATCCCTCCAATGCCTGCGGAAAGGCGGTAGGCTCCCTCCAACCCCACCTAACATGGAGTTCCAGGAAATGCTTGGAGCCGCCTCGGTGGTGGTCTGAAAACTGACCTCTCCGAGAGCATCTCAGGTTATTTCCTGGGCAAGGAAGAAAACCACTTGCTCTCCTGGGACCCTGGGTTAGCTAGCAATGGAGTCTTTTGGGTAGAAGTTCTTTCTGGGGGTCGCCTATTTTGGCAAAGGTTCTGCGCCTTCAAGTAAAGAACATTGAAGGGGTGTCACAATGGGTGTGGAACTGGGGGAGAGGTATCCGGCTCCTAGGTGACAGGTGGCAGAGCCCAGCGCTGCAGAAGTTTAACCTGACTCCCAGGAAATTGGCTTTCTACGGCCTGATCTTCAGTGGGTTTTCCTCTCTTATTCATAATTTTATAGTAAGGGGGAAGGAACCCTTCCCAAGACTGTGAGGGCGCAAATGGGGAGACGATGAATTTTGCAGATTCGGGGTGTCAGTGAACACTCCCGAGTTTTGCAGATTTTTGGTAGCAGTGAACACACCACTTCCAGTCTTTTGGAATTCTATGGTGGATTATCATTGGCGTCCTGATGGTAGAGAAGCCAAAGCTGGGAACTGGAAAGTGAGGGGGGCCATGCGTTGGCATCATTCAAAGCGACTCAAAGTAGGGAAAACTCAGAGGTGTGGACGGAAGGCCAAGTGTACTAGCGATGCTCCTTAGTAAGATATTCTTCTCTGATTTTGGAGATAATTAGAAAGCAAAAATCACTAGCCACCTCCCATCCGGGAGCCTCAGATGCGCAGGGCTCGGATCAGCCAACCTACCCCAAGTCGGGCCTGAGACACGCTCTCTTGGTGAATGTCGCCTGCAACGGCGGACGCAGGGCCAGAACAGCTGCACTTGGGAAGGAGGAAAACTCTTTAAACAAATCATTTTGGTGTCTAATCAATTAGTGTTTGCGCAGTCAAGTACCATAGATTTAACAGAATAATCGTTACTGCCCTTGTCTTTATTTGACCCGCAGACACCTAGAAGATTTAAAAATAAAACGCAAGGTGTTCTGAGCGCCTGCCCTGTTGCCTGCGCTTCCCTCCTCGGCCTGCTCTGCCTGTTTTGGCTTTTGCTTTCTCAAAGGGGAGATTCATCTTTCTCTTGGTACGTCACTTTCCGTACTTCATCTCCTGCCCTCCTTCTGTCCTGGCCGGCCTTTCTGAAATCAGCTAGCCACCTTATCGGTCTGTCCCCATCCTCGGTCTATGACCCAGAGACTCTTTGCGAAGGCCCTTTAGCCTGAGCGCCATCCGAGCATAGGATTATGGAGTGGGGCAGAGTCCGTCGCTCCACGCCAACCCCCAGACCGTGGCCCTTATGCGCTTTTTAGAACCGGTCTAAGACAAAAGATTTCTTGTACTTGACCTCTGGTTTCTACAGGGCCGGGGAAAGACCTTGGCCTGGGCGGGCAGGGGCGGGGGAGGGGCGAGGTCTTGCAGGCGGTAGGGGTTTTCATAAATGTAACCAGTTGGTCTCCCCCCCCCCCCGTGTGTGTGTGTGTGTGTGTGTGTGTGTGTGTGTGTGTGTGTGTGTGTGTGTGTGACTAAAAGGAAAAAGAGTAAGAAAGCTTTGGTCCCATCGCATCTTCACCTGGCTGTGAAGTAGGGTGTGTCAGTCAGTGTGACTGAAGAAGAGCCAACCCAGAGGATTATCAAGGTATCAGATGCAGGCTTCTCTGGACCTGGCCCATCCCACGGTCTATGAGTAGATGTGTGTGTGTGAGTGTGTGTGCACTGTTTTGCCACTGGAGTCCCCATGCCTGAGACAAGTCCCAGACAACGGAAGGGAGGGTCATTAGGGCTAAGAGTCACAGAGGTGGGGCTGTGAAAATAAGGGCATGCAGGTGAGAGACTTGGAAGACCCAAACATCTGCATCCTTTTCCTTCCTTTAATACTTTATGGGAGTAGGGAAGTCGGCAGGGAGGCTGATACACCTGGGTTGAGGTTTTGTTAAATACTAAGCTGTAACCCTACTAGAAGAGGGTGGGTGGGAGGTGAAACTGAAGGTGAATCTGCCCCATTTCCACTTTGTCAGCTCCCCAACCCCCAGTTCCAGATGCTGCAAATACTCCAGAGTATTTCCACCCCGTTGGAAATGCCTGGCGCCCTGGTTCCCAACATCACCTGAGAAACCTTCCTCTCAACAATAGATGATTATAATGTACTTGACTAATGCCCGCATTTTCCTGTTTAACATACATTAATCCAAGTAACAAAAAATCGATATTGCTAACAACACTGCAAACAAATCCTAGTCCATCTCACACAAAAACCGCCTCAGA
Organism: Arvicanthis niloticus; assembly: GCF_011762505.2. Classification (NCBI taxonomy): domain Eukaryota; kingdom Metazoa; phylum Chordata; class Mammalia; order Rodentia; family Muridae; genus Arvicanthis; species Arvicanthis niloticus. Next base: position 8,155,959 of record NC_047664.1, on the reverse strand, counting down.
TTTTCAATCACCCGTATCACCTTCAATTTTGTTAATCTCCGAGGCTACCCGGTGCTCCTGGCTACTGTGAAAGTCAACTCTAACTTTTTCAATAGTGGGTCTCCAAAATTTCTTTCTCCCCAACCCTTTTATTGTGGGTACATATGTGGAGAGGCACGACTGACTTTCTGAGCCCTACCCACCTCTCTCCTGGGGCCATTTCAGGACCCCGAGTTCTCCTAAACCTGTCTCACTGGGCACCAGCAAATACCCTAAGGTCACCAGACAGTATTCTGGGTTTTGTTTTCTTTCCTGGACAAAATCCCATATGTGGCAGATTCCAGAATTCGGATCTTCTCATGTTTTGTGCCTGTCCTAGCTCTCCTGAATCTAATGTTGGTTGGTGGTTCTTGTTGGGCGTTTATTGTAATTATTTTTAAAAACCGGTGTTTTCCACCTGGAAGAAACAAACCAGAGGGGCCGGCTAATGAAGGAACTTAGGTTTGCAAAACACCATAAATAATTCATTATTGTATTTCAAGGGAAAAAATAGCTTTCTTAAATCATCCCCGTAATATAAATGGCAGACTTACAGTATGGCCCTGGTAAGTCTAAATTTTTAAAGGAGCAATATTCAAAGAGACATAGATGTCTGTATTAATTATTTATTCGCCAGTGCCTTCCTTCGTTTCTGACTTATTATTAATTAGGCGCCTCTAGTCTTTCACAGAGCGCTCCACTGAGCCGGTTGCAGCTTTAAATATGAATTAAAAGCAAATCCAAGCTACTGTAATGCGAAAATTATTCCGTGTCTTGCATGGCAGAGATGAATAGCTGCGTGGATCAATACCGTGAAACTCGGCTCCCAACGACAAGGTTATTGATAGTTCGTAGTAATGACATTAATGATGGAAAAAGGGAACAACCACCCACTCGCCCTGGAAACTTTTTAGCCACTGATACCCCCGCAATAAAAACCTGAAGGGGGCAGGAATTGGACCTAAGTGTAAGAAGAAAATTATTTATGAAACCCGGATAAATGACTTCGGAACCTTGATGCATTTGAACCTAACGCTCTTGGCTTCTGGCGGCCCTGGCTCCAGCTGGGGAGACCGCGAAAACCCCAAGCCATGGAGGGCTGGGGGTCCGGGTAAGCTATGGCAGCCTCAGCCTCCGGTGTGCAGCCCCTCTGCTCGGTTCTCCGCTGGGAGAGCTGGGAGGCGCTGACGGCAGAAGATTCTGGAAGTGGGTGGAGGGAGACCGGCGGGTGAGGCAGGGCCCCTAGTGTCCAGGAGGGTACTGGCCTCTGCGGCCAGGACTTCAGCCTAGGTTTTTTCTCGGGTTGGCTTGGCACTGGTCCCCGAAGCGGGGTTAAACGCTGGGCCTCCTGGGGGCCCAGGGCGTGCTAAACACGGCGGTAGCACGCAGCTCACCTGGGTCCTAGGGATGGGAAAGCTGTTTGAGACCCCTCAGAAAGCGAGGCTGCGCAGCCTTTGCCTCCAACAGCATCCCACTTGCTAGGCGCCGGGTTAACGGGGCCTTGGCCTGAGGCTGCTCTGCGATGTTGGGAACTCTAGGCATACAGAGCGGGCAGGCTCAGGTCTTCACCCCCATCGGGTCCTCTGCGGCCACTGAGGCTGCCAGCACCGGCATCGACCCCTCTCCTTGTCCCCCAGCCGAGGCCACAACTAGGGAGAACGCGTGCAGCGGGGATACGAAAGGTTACATCCTGACCCTGTGGGGCTTCGAGAAAGGTCAGAGCCCAAGGGATGGCTGCAAGCCCGTGGTCCCCTCCCCCCACCGCCCCGCTGCAAGGCGCTCAGCCGCCCGGTCCCCTCCCCCAGCAGGAGAACAGGCCTCTGAGGGCGGAGGTCGTGGTGACCCTGACAGCCCAGCCGCTGCCGGTCGCTGAGGGCAGGCAGGCCTGGCCGCGATTCTGGTGCGTCCTGACTTAAGTGTTTTGGATTAGAGTGGGAAGTTGGAACTTTTGCTCTGGCGCCGAAAGGTACAAGAGGACGTCCGGTGCTGGGGGAGTGGGTCGATCATAATTTTCTTCAGAAGTAGGGATGATGTAGTTTTGTCTATTTGGTCTCCCTTCCTCCTTGTCTTCCTTCCCACGTTTCCTTTCCAACATCATCCTTCATTCATCCCTACGTCCTCTCTTCTAGTTTCTTCCGTGCCACCCTCCATCCTTCCCTCCTTTCTCTCTCCCCTTCCTCCAGTTTTGTTTCTTGCCTCTAGCTTCCTTCATCCCTCTTCCGGGTCCGCTACTGGCTTTTGCACCCCTAGACGTTCAAAGGAAAAGGTGCCAGTTACTTTTGGCACCAATACCAAGGAATCCCCTACCCCCTTTTGAAGGAGAGGCAGGCGAGTAAAGAGCCCACCTGCGCTTCGGTGTTCCCTTGCTGTTGCCGGATCCCCGGGAAGTAGATTTTTGCTACTGCCAAGGTTCATCTGGCTGGAGCCTGGACTTGGAATCATTTGGGAAGAGTTTCTACGGCTTGGCTTCGTAGTGTCATACAGACTCCAGACATCAACAAGACTTCTGGGTGCTTGTTTTTATTTTACTTTATTTTATAAATTAAAGGGGAAAATCGAAATGAATCTCAGAGGCTATAACTACTAAAACCACCAGCTGAGCGCTCTATTTCAGGACATAAGGGTGGCGAAGTTGAAACCGGTGTCCAGATAGTTAGACCAAACCCAAAGTTCCTGCTACCGAGAAAAATCTCCTTTGAAGTCCACTACGAAGTTTGTGTTTCAGAGTAGCACCCTCCCCCCCATTGGATCCACGGGCCCCTATTCCCACAGGATAACAGGGAATGAGTCTTTTCAGAAAGGAAACACAACAGACTGCAAAAGAAAAAAAATCACTTGATTCTGGAAAAAAAATCAATATCGAAATTAGATTTATTGTCTGCTTATGCGATTAAAAATGACAAAGTGTTGGCTTTTATTTTCATAAAAAGACAGAAGGCTGAACAAAATAATTTACTATTGAGCTCTTTTTGTTTCATTTGCCTGGTAACACCCCGAGGGGCCTAAGGCAGTTGGGAAGTGAAGTACCCCCTCAGTCAGGAGCCTCCTGAGAGAGAGCTGAGGACACCTTAACTCAGGACATGATTGGTGCTGTGCATGCCAGGGGAGGAAAGTTCCCAATCTCCTGTCTGAAGCAACCGAGTCCAGCAGAGAAGCTCTCAGCTAGGCTATTCTCCAAAGGAATACTGAATGACCCCCACATGACCCCAACACCAGGTCTCAAGGCTTGTTTTCCAAGGTAACTTTTAGTTCAGGCTGTCTACTTTGCCTTTTCTGGACTCCACAACTCCAGACCTCAGGCAGCCAGCCCTATATAGGAAGGACTACTCTAAGTCACTCTCCCCTTGTCCCTCCTCACAGTGGTTGGTTGGTTTGTTTTGGCTTTCAGAGTTTCTGCTGGAATCAGCAAAATGTTTATTTTCCACATCAACCTAGGGATGGATGGATATCTATCTATCTATCTATCTATCTATCTATCTATCTATCTATCTATCTATCTATCATCTATCTATCTCCTGTGAATATACCATCTGAGATGCTACAATTACATCAACAGCCAGGTTTGGGTTTTTGTTTGTTTTAAAATCTACATAAAAACATAAAAGGGCCCACATTGTAACTTCCTCCACACTCCCAGCATCTTCAATGTAAGTGTCAGGATCCACTGCAGTCTCTCCCATACTCCGGGTATGGCATGCTATCTGCAGTGCCCACTCCTACATTTTTACTGCCTAGTTCTGGAACTACGTGGCTTCTTGACTATGGTTCCACGCACATTTAGCAATATCATTAGAAAAACAAACAAAACAAAAACTACCCAGCACCCTTAAATGCACTTTTAGGTTTGGAGTCAGGTGGCACATGCTGGGACTCATTTAGAAAATCCTTAATTGCTTCTTTTTATTGTTCTTGTTGCTGCTCTGGAAACTGGCCTAGGGGGGTTAGGTCCCAGTACTTGTTGAAATGAAACCCCGCTGTCCATCTCCACTCTCTAGGTGTTGAGGCTGAAGGAGAAGGGTCTGGGTTGCTTGTTCCTTGGAAATCAGACAGGTTCTGTGGCAGGTTCAACTTGTTCTTTTTTGAGTTGAGGTGACTTTCTCCCAGAAGGAGGCAGTGAGGAGGTGAGGTGTAGGTCCCTCGCTAGGCCAGGAAGGAGATGGGCAGGCACCCCTTGGCAGGTCAAGTCTTTGGGTCTCCTCCTGCTTGGGCAAAGCATCGGCTCCTTGCAACAGAAATGCAAAAACCATGACTGGCTTCCTGGGGAATTCCCTCTGCCCTCCTGCACTCTTTTCTCCAGCGTCTTTTTGGGACTAACTTTCTCCAACAACCTGAAGCTGTGAGTTCCAAGGTCAAGATATTCTTTGGGAACAGGCTGTTGCTTCACAAGGTTGGTCACTATAGCTATGACTCCTGTCATGGAGGCTGGGTACCCACTGCCAACCAGACCCAGATCTCAGCACGCCCTAGCAGCTCTGTGTAATGCTGTAGAGTCTTGACGGTGATGTGGGGGTAGGGGTGTTGAAATTTAGGACATGATATTCATGTAGCAGAATCAAAAGGTATGGTTTAATATTTCTTCAAGTATTCCCGCCTTGGGTTAGCTTTGACCAAAAGCCTGAGGAGCAATTGTCCATTACCTCACTTTCTCCCTCAGCTTGGCTAGAGCTGGAAAGAACCTGCCAAATGAATATACAGCCTTCCAAGTAAGCAAATCTGTTCCAAAGGGGTTCCCTGAATTGGAGCAAGGCAGGCAGAGTAAAAAGCAGGTTTCTATGAAAGCCCACGTGGCTCCAATCACCAGCACATCTCCATCAATTCTTGCTGGTCAGGGCTGAATTTACTTGTTTCCAGCCTCAGCTCGGAGCCCAGAGCAGCCAGTAGTTAGAATTCTCCGACGAAAGCCATGGTCAATAGAATTCTGGGTATCAAATGAGCAATAATTTGTGTGGCTACATGCTGGATAATGAAAGATGTTAGTGGGATCAATAAAAAAATGAAAACACTTTTACTTACATCTTGAGTTACAGTTTTAGGAGAGGGAAAGAAGCAACCAGCCCAACGTTACTTCAGAGTCTTGTAAGTCTGTCCCCTGAGCCAAGAGGCTTCTTCACCATCTGACTGGCCCTTCCTGACCCCCGGGGCTTCTACTTTCTCCTGTGCTGACAGGAGAGTAGACTATTTGCATTAAATTAACTCCACAGGAACCGGTAATAACTTAACTGCTAGGGTCTTTTCTTCCCCCAAAGGCAGAGATAAAATTAAAATAGTTTCCCGCCAGAACTAAATGTCCCCTAATTGGTTCTAGTTTGCTGAAAATGTATGCAACTGTCTCAAAGTGAATCTGCCTCTCAACAGCCTCTGAGTGCACGCTTGCCCAAGATGGCTCTGGGCAGGCCTCTTGTCTTCCGTTAGACATTCAAGGGCAAGGCAACGTATTTAATTCTTTTGGCTTCGTTTTGTTTTGTGGGTAAAGTCTAGAAATTTCAGTTTTTAAACCTGCTTCCCCCGCAGATATTAATTGCTCGCATCTTTTTCATAGTTTAATTTGCTTTGTTCTGAATTGGAGCAGTATGCTTTCAATTTATGTTGGATTTATTTGTCCCAACATGTCTGCTCTCCTCACTATTCGATCTCAAACACACTTCTACTGTCTCGGTTGCCAAAGAATATGTTTTGAAAAGAACAGAAAACCAGTCTACATTTTTCAAAGATACCAAAACAATCAATCAAACAAACAAACAAAAAACCCCCGGAGAAAATTACTCCGTGCATTCTGCAAAAAGGCACTACGAAGAAGCTTCCTGCCCGCTCTCAGCATTGAAGCAGTATGAGAAGAATATTTGAAAAATGTGTTTAGCTATGTCTGCAGGGTTAAATAACCTACGTTCCCCGCCCCAGTACTTAAAAAACAATCAGAACACAAATTTAGCTACCCCAGAACGAGATAGTTATACCATGACGTTTAGAGTCTCAAGGTCAGTGACCGCGATTGCCTTTAAAAGGGTTGGGTAAGATTCCAAGGGACAGCGGAGTAACCTGAGCGGTGTAGAAACGTCAACTAGACGTGGGGGAAGAACAGACAGATTCCACTTGGGGGTGTTGCGCGAAGAAGTGGATCCCGCCCGTTCCGTTTGTACAAAACGCACAAAGCAGGTGCGCGGGGCCGCAGCGCGCAGCTCGGTAGAACCGCACGCAAAGCTCAGCCGCGCGCTCGCGTGCCCGCCATCCGCGTTTACACCCAGCTCCGAGGCCAGCTCTCCGCTCTCATTTGCTGCTTTAAACTCGCGGGGAGGACCTGTTACCCACGGTGGCGGGCAGCAGGGCTGGGAGGGGGGGTCCCCCTTTCCGCTTCCCGGGCGTGACGCGGGCTCTGCCCTCCGCCCCCGGCTCCCACGCTGTACGCGTGGCCACGAGCTCAGTCGAGGACCCGCGTGGCACACCTGGCCGCGCTGACTTTCCCTTCTCGGTCCACGGCCGCGTGGATCTGAGAGGCTGGCTTACCGCGAAGGGCGAGTCGGGGCGCATTAGAAGATTTCACGGCAGGTTGCTTCTGACACGCGACAAGCTTTCAGCTTTGCCTCCTAGGAGCAAGGGAAACCCGAGTCAATTTGCATAATTTCAAATGAGGCATAATTTCAAATGAGAAACGAGAAAACGAAGAGCCCAATTTTAAGTCCTCAATCCCAGCCTTCCCGTATAAATCATTCCCCACCCTCCCGGTGCAGAACCGGAAAAAGTAAGCACTGCGCATCGCAGGTACCTTTCTTTGCGTTGGTTTTAAAGACCGGGACACAGCCGCCGCCACTTTGTGCAAAGCCCAGAGCCCGGGCGCTCTCAGGCCTGAGGATTCCTGCAAGGTCGCTGGGGTTAGAGAAGCTGGCCAGAGAGCCCACGGGCTTCCCACTCTGCACCTAGGTTCTTGAGTCCCACTCAGGACACCAAATCCCCCGCACTTCTTCGGCTCCAGCTTTGAGTCTGGAGAAAGATCAATTCCCTGCCTCGCGCGCTGGCTCGCCTCGCTGGCACACACAAGTCTGTAGCCGTAAACAAACAGCTAATTCAGGAACCGGAGAGCAAGGGAGAAGCCGGGAGAAATGAGGTGACCCAGAACCCCAGCGCTGGTCTCGGCTCGCTTGGTGACGACGAGCCGCTCCTTTTGCTCAGGCCAGCCGCGCATTTGGGGACGCAACTTGCATTTGAATAGCTGCCTGCTCTTGTTATGGACCCGAGAAAGCTCTGAAAGGGAATCACTATGCAAATTGTCCCAGTTACAATCGAAAGGTTCGATCTCCCGGAGCCGCCTGACGGAAGTTGATGTCAGCTATCTGTGCATTAGGCTGGCGTTACCGCCTTCGCCGGCCTGCTCGCTACCCCCGCTCGCGCCTGCCGGGAGGATTTTTTTTTTTTTTTTTTTTTTTTTGCTTATGTGTATATTTTTTCTAGTAATTAGAAAAAGCGTTTAAAAAAAGAGGCTGAAGGTGGTTGTCTAGCTGGCTCAGTCCTGGGAGTCCCAAGGGCACCCCAGGGAGGTATGGCGGCTGGGCTGCCCCCCCTTTCCTTTTCTTTCGTTTCCCCACCCCTTGCAGGTGTTAATGGTGTGTCTGAAATCAAACATTTAGCATCGTGCTTTCTTTCTTTCTTTCTTTCTTTCTTTCTTTCTTTCTTTCTTTCTTTCTTTCTTTCTTTCTTTCTAGAGCTTTGCAGGACCAGGAGGTGGAGGGGTGGTGGTGGCTGGGCAGCATGTCTGCCTCCGCCAGTCTGCTTTATCCTACAATGCAGGCTGCAGATCAATACCCGCTCACTGTAATCCCAGTAATTGTAGGGCTCACAGCTTTTATTTTAAAGAAATAGGACACTAGGAAGCAGGCGGGCTGCGGAGGCCGCGGAATTGGGTCCTGGTGCCTCCAGGAGTCTTTGGGATATCTATCAACCAATCTATCTATCATCTATCTATCTATCTATCTATCTATCTATCTATCTATCTATCTATCTATCTATCTATCTACCTATCTCTATCTACCTACAGATCGCTGGAAAACTAGGGACTCCCAAGAGTTCTCCACAATAGGGTGGTGGCAGCACACGAGTCCCACCTGAGACTTGACAGGCCCACGTGGCTTCTGTCTGGGAAAGGCAAATTTGGAGGTAGAGTCAGTAGAGCAGACAACTCAGGATCAAACCCTTCTACAGACTTGGTCCCTGCGCGGTCTGGTTTGCCTGAGCTGTTTGGCCCTAGGAGTTGGGTTTGGGGTGCACACGTGCCAGATCCTGTTTACGGAGGATCCAGGACGTCAGCCTTTGGCCTAGAAATGGAGGGCTAGAAGCCCATCCAGTACTGGGCTACGGGGAGTTTTTCGCTTGGCAGGCAGACAGGGGCGCTAGGACCCGGTGAAGCGGCCCTCGAGGCCGCGACCTCCTTCTGGAGCCGGGCAAGGCAGCGAGTGCAGCCGCTGTGACCCACCTCGAGCCCCCAGGCCCTGCAGGCCGCCGGCCGCCTTGGCCGCCCACCCCCGGCAGGCAGAGCCTAAGCAAGGCCGCCCCGGCCTGAGCCCCTCCGCTGGCCGGCGCAGCTTCTGGCGCCCCCGAAAATGACCATCTGTCATTCAATTAAGGTTTCAGGGCAGCTGATGGGGGAGCGAGGGTCAGCGACCCCAGGACAAAACGGCCTGCTGCCTCGGATAGGAGAAGTTCAAATGTTAAACGAAGAACATTGTGTCCTGTCCTGGTCCCGGCCCCCACCGGGCCGCAGGTCCGGCCTGTGGACAGCAGCGAGGTGAAGGGCAGCGGTCATTAGACTTAGATTTCAGCTTTGGGCCGGGCCCCTTCTGTTGGGCTATTTCGACCAGAAAACCTTTAACCCTTTCCCGCCAGCCCTCCCCCTAGGGTAGGACAGATTGTGGAAGAGAGAGACAGATGTAGTCCTATAAAGAGATCTGTTCACTAATCCGCAGGAAGTGCAAAGGACATACCTAGAAGAGAGACCAACATTCACTATAGCAGAGCAAAACGAAAACTTTTCAGGGAGATATTTATTAAATGATCGTGGACCTGTCAGGAGAGAGAGGGAGAGAGAGAGAGAATGTAAAAACTGCAGACTTCCTTTTGAAGGATGCTTACCGGACTTGGGTAAGTGCAGATGAGCTTCAGATAGGTAGCTGGCCCCTTCTGGTGAACGGATTTTCTTTTAAGTATAAAGAACCAGTCTCCTTTATACTTGAAAATATGTCCGTTGTCTTCTTCCCCACAATCAAATGAAATAAAGAGGGGTTGGAGAGCTAGCTCAGCACTTAAGGACGCTTACTGTTTTTGCAGAATACCCAAGGCTCACAACTTCTGTTAATGACAGCCCCAGGGGAATCCGATGCCTCCTACTGGCTTCTGTGGACACCTACACTCACCTGCACACACACACAAACAGGTACATAAAAGATAAAGAGGGGGCTGGAGAGATGGCTCAGCAGTTAAGAGCACTGGTTGCTCTTCCAAAGTACCAAGTTTAAATCCCAGCACCCGCATGGCAGCTCACAATGGTCTATAACTCTACTTCCAGGGTATCCGACACCCTCAACAGACATACTTGGAGGCAGAACACCAATGTAAATAAATATTTAGAAAAAAATGAGATAAATAATTGTTACTTACCATAAGACTAAAACACAATAACCATCCAGAAGCCATGGGATTTAGGGATTCACACTGGTTTATCCACAGGACTAGGGAGAAGTAGGCACTTACTTTAGTGGAAGATCCGATTATTTCTCTCAATTACTAGCCACGAAGCCTAAAATCAGCTCTGTTAAGAAGGTACCTTTGTAAGATACAGAAAAGTCTAGGTCCTACTGCAGCCTGGTTAGCAATAGAAGATGCCTAGAACTTCAGCCTGGATGGCCTCATTCTCCACATGAAATCTAGCCCCTACTTTTTGGAAGTAACAATCAAGTAATCAATTAATCAATCGGGCATTCAGCATGGAAGTACCTTGGCAAATTTTTCATTAGGTAACAATGAATAATGCATGGCACTCCAGTATATTGACTGTGGTAAATGATTTAAGGTAAGGTGCTGCAACAAGTACCTTTAAATAAAACCAGAATAAAAAGTTTACCACAATCATAATCAAGTGTTCAGTCATCTTTCTATTGACCCACATAGCATCTTTCTTCAGGGACATTTGGAGTTATTTCTTCTCCCCCTTACAAACAGACCAGAACAAATTGATGAATTGAGCTTTCACTATGCTAATTTAGATATTATTAATATTTAATTAACATCTCTAATAGCCAGACATAGAGGGCCTCCGATCTACTTTACAGCCTTAGTAATCTAAAGTAAATGCTTTCCCCATTAATAGTCTGATGCTACCTTAGGAACTTCCTTGGTAAAAAGGCTCTGTCTATCCCAAAAGCAGAGGGGTGCTAAGTACCCTTCACCAGGGGAATGCTAAGTACCCTTCACCAGAGGGGTGCTAAGTACCCTTCACCAGGGGGATGCTAAGTACCCTTCACCAGAGGGGTGCTAAGTACCCTTCACCAGGGGGATGCTAAGTACCCTTCACCAGAGGGGTGCTAAGTACCCTTCACCAGGGGGATGCTAAGTACCCTTCACCAGAGGGGTGCTAAGTACCCTTCACCAGGGGGATGCTAAGTACCCTTCACCAGAGGGGTGCTAAGTACCCTTCACCAGGGGGATGCTAAGTACTCTTCACCAGGGGGATGCTAAGTACCCTTCACCAGAGGGGTGCTAAGTACCCCTCACTAGAGGGGTGCTAAGTACTCTTCACCAGGCAGCGGCTTATTCTTGTTTGATTCTGGGAACAATGTCAACTTTGTACAAACTCTACCTTGTCTAGTTTTTGCATTATGCTATTCTGAGAAAAGGGTAGATCTTTCCACTTCATATTTTAGGCAAGATGATCATGTGAGATCATACTAAAATAAGATTATGCATTTTAACATATATATATATATATATATATATATATATATATATATATATATATGGCTTCTTTTTCTTCTTTTGAGTGCTGGTATATACATGAACCATACATAGACACGGTCCCCATGGAGGTCAGAAAGAGGGTGTTGTTGGATGCCATGGGATTGGATTTATAGATACTTGTAACTCACCATGCAGGTGTTGGGAATGAACCTCTATCGTCTTCAAGATCAGCAAGTGTTCTTAAGTACTTGTATGCATTTTGTAAGGTACATGCCAGTAGGTAATAGATCACATGGAACAAACTCCCCAGCATGGAATATACTAGTCTTTTCAGTGGAGAGTGGTATTGAGAAGAAATCTGAACCCTAAAGAATCTACATTGAGGTGCAGTGGCACTCACTATCAGTGGGGCTCTCAGGTAAGCCTCTTTCTTGAGAACCTCAGTTTTCTCCTTTAATATGGAGATGGTTAGGGCTGGGGAGATGGCTCAGTGGTTAAGAGATCTTGCTGATCTTCCAGCAAACTCGAGTTCAGTTTCCAGCACCCATGTTAGAACTCACAATGACCTGAAACATTAGCTCCAGGGGTCTCTACTGGTACCTGCCCCCACGTGACAAACATTCACACAGATAAATGAAAATAAATCTTACAGAATGGAGATAATTAATGTCTAGGCCACAGTGCTAAAGATAAAGACTGAATGGCAGGATACATTGTGTGCCATGCAGTAGACAGTGGCTTAATCTGTGAGTTATTGGCCAGAATTCATCTCAGAGTCTATTGCTACTGCCTTTGAAATGTTGTCATAGCACTCACCAGGAGCACTTTGCAGCTCCAAATGGTGACTCATCAGCCCATGGTTTCTCTGATGGAGAAAAGTGAAGAACTAGGAACCTTAAACTGACTGATAGGAGCATGAAACCAGGTACTAGAATGTAAACATTTGAAAGCTTCCAGCCACTGATATCCTTACAGGACAACCCTGTGTGGTGTAGGAAGATTCCAGAAGCGGCATTATATTTCCTAGGAGTCATGAATCAAGTAAGAACCGAGGGCTTAAGAAACCAGAAACTTCCTGGCTGATCTGAGTCTGGCAGGATAACCTGGAGATGTAGAGCCTGGCATACCTGACCTAAGAAGAGAAAGAAACCTTAGGATAGGGGTGTTCAAAACACTGGGAAGGGAATTTAATACAAAAGAGAATTGATTTATTAGATGTTGCAAAATAGCAACCCAGAATTATTCTCTATGTTAGCACAAACAAGCATTTGCGATTGTAATAGACACATTAGTGGTAGCATAACATTTGTTTAGGTGGAGTAAATATCCCAGTAAAATCATATACTTCGACTTTGGGGGCAAATCATATTTCTCTTTTTGCTTTCTTTGGGTTTTGACAGAAAAGTTGCAGGGAGAAAGGCCAATGGGGAAGGGATGACGGACCAGCTGGTGAAGAGAGTAAGCAGGAGTTGTGAGCTGAAGATGGCAGGGTCATCATGGCAGATTCTCTTCTATCTGTTCCTTTAAATGGCAGAGTTCCTGGTAGCCTACGCTTGTACTGAATTTACTATGGAGTCAAGGTTGATCTTGACCTGCTGATCTTCCTGTTGTACCCCTAGTCACTGGGATTATAGCCATGTGCCACTAAATCCAATTTTATATACTGTGGGAGATCTAGCACAGGGCTCATGGAGGCTATCACAATCACGCTACCAACTAAGTTATATCCCTAATCCCTAGTCACATAAAAATATATAAAACCTTCATCTATCAATGGGATTTTCAAAATTTCCATTAAAAAAAGACTCATTTCATGTTATTTGTGTTTGTCTGCATGTATGTATGTGTACCACATATGTGCAGTACCCATGGAGGCCAACAGAGGGTGACGGATTCTCTGGAACTGAAGTTATAGACACTTGTGAACCTCTACGTGGGTCCAAGTCCTCTGCAAGAGTAATGAGGACTTTTAGCCATTGAGACATAGTCCCTAGGTCTCTCTCTCCCTCCTTCATCCCTCTCCCTCTCTTTGAGGCAGGGTTTCACTAAAGTCTTGTCTATTCTGCAACTCATTAGTTGAACAGGGTATCCTTGAACTTAGAGAGATCCACTGGCTCTTATGCTTGCTCTTCATCTAACCTGATTTGCTTGTTTGATGTGGACAACTTTGTCCTGGCAGTTTGATCTGGCTGTATCCTAGTGAAACACAAAGAGTGTCCAAGAGCCTTGAAGAGGGCTGGGGATGTGCAACAAACAGCTGAGAGAGTATCTCTCAGTGAACCCATCCCTGCAGGCTTTGAAATACATTACAAATATGGCTGCCCTTGTGGGGTATATTAGCATATTTCTGATTACAGGTCCTTGTTTCCTTAACTTCAATCAAGTCCAATTTGTTTATGTGTGGTGGTTAAAACTGACCATCAACTTAAACAGGATTAAAGTCACCTAGGAGATCAGCCTCAAGGCATGTCTGTGAGGGGGTTTCTAGACTAGGCTAACTGAGGTAGGAAAACCCTCTCTAACTGTGGGTGTGCCATCTCATGAACTGAGGTTCTGGACTGAACACAGAAAGTGAGCTGAGTGCCCGCACCCATCTCTCTCTGTTTCCTGACTACAGATGCAATGTGACCGGCTTCCTGAAGCTCTTGCCATCATGGCTCCCCCATGACCACAGGTAGCCTTGAATTATGAGCTGAGATAAGCCCTTTTCTCTTAAGTTGGCATTTGTCAGCAGTGAGACAAAAGACTAGTACATATGGTATATTGGCTGGTTCCTTTTTTATTTTATTATATTCAGGAATATATGATTTCTTACTGATTATATGAACTCTAATTTTGTCCTTTGATAGTTTATAATATATAATTCATGTATATAATTCATCCTGGTTAATAATATAGTGTTACAATGTAATATTAAATACAATTTCATTACTTTTTATTCCCCCCCCCACCAGTGCTGGTACCTCCTCTTTCCTGTAAATCTCTTTCCTATATTCATGAGTTTTTGTCTCTTTGGTGTTCCACTGACTTTAACTGTGATGTCTCTGTGTGACCATGAGTTTGAAAATTATCCTTTGAAGCCTGGTGTGCCCAGCAGTGGGCATACAACGGCATAATATGCCTCCCTGTCTCTTAGAATTTGTTGGTTGCCAATATGAAAACCTCCAAATTTTTATTCTTTGTCACTTTTCCCTTGACTGGGCTCTCATTAGAAATGATTTTGGATTTTTTTTATGTTTTTAGAATGAGACTGATTTACTAATGGTCTTTGTAAGCTTCCAAATACTCTAGTAGGTCTTTAGTGTCATTCTGCCGGAGCATTTGTATCCAGGAGTACAGATTTTTAAAGAAGCGTCTGCTTTTGTTTTTGCCATCGCTGTTAGAGTCAGATGAGATATGTGCAGTTGTAAATTATGGTATCAACAAAGTTTACTTCATGACAGTAAAGGAGACAACAAAAATGTTTATTGAGGGAGAGTGTTGGGTCAGATTGTGCTGAGTGATGCTCTTCCTTTCAAACCATAGCAAAAATTCTGCTTATCCAGGCTGATGAGCTGCTATCTGAGGCAGGGCTGCACCCAGGGGAGGCTTAAAGTGATAGAGACTCGAGCATCCACAAGAGGAATGGGCCTTGGTCAGTAGAAAGGTCACGCTGAATGACCTTATGCAAAAAGCACTTCAGTAGAATTTCCTCTTGAGTTCGAATTTGGTTCACTTCTTCTTGTCTCTCCTGAAACACACAGCATCGTTTTTCTCTGTGTTGTGATTAGTGCTCTTCATTTCAGATTTATTGGTATAAGCAGGAAGATCCCTAAATATCCAGAAAAATGTGTCCACATACCCCTTCCTCTTGTTCCTATTTCTGTTCCAGAGCACTTGGCCATCACCGCTGACTTCTTCTGAGTGGTACCATTGTCAGTTTGCATTGCAAGCTTCTCCTGGCCTCTCTTGATTTAAAATGAAGTTGTTCTGCTGAAGTAAAGTATGCAATTACACAAAAATGCCAACTTTATCCCTTAATATAGGCATTCCTTTCTCTTTGTGTTCTAGAGACTCAAAGCTCCAGCTGGAATTATAATCTAGAAACATAGTAAGAGCAGACGGAGTTATGGAAGGAGACAGACAACTTGACTAGAGGCAGGTACCTAGTTATTTAAGTTAGAAAACTAAATGTGACACATTGTTACTTAAATTTGTATCAGAAAATGGATCATGTTTAATAGGACGAGAATAAAATTCCAGGGACTTCTGTGGAGAGTGAAACACAGCTCCTGGGAGCTTAGATTCTCAGGAGGTCTGGGGTGAGGATGGGGTTTGGCAGGGAGAGCATTGATTTTGTCCCTGCTTGCCCATGTTTAGGGTCTTAATTAGTGTTGCTAGAAAATGCTACTCTGGAAGCCATGGGAGTCATTGTGTAGTGGCTTCTTGTTGAATTCAAGCATGCACAAACAGTATTTCAGCAGCTGTGTGTTCTCTAAGTCTCTTCATCATCATCATCATCATCATCATCATCATCATCAATTTATTTGAAAGGTTGTGATTACTAACTAATAAACAAATACAATGATAAAAGAAACCTCTTAAAAGTTACATTTTGTGCCCCAGAAGTTGGTCAAGTGCTTGCCTAGAATGCACAGAACCCTGTGGTTCAGACTCCAGCATGGCTTGGTGGCTCATGACTGTAATCCATGCACTTGGGTAGCAAAGACAGGAGGGTCAGCTCATCTGGAACTCAAGACCAGCCTGAGCTATATGAGACTCTGTCTCTCTCTCTACCTACAAAATTATCTTTAGTATTCAAGCAAAAATATAGCTTGACCCATATAGGTAGAAATATTTTCATTTGTTTTTCTGAGTTCTTTGTTTTGTTTGAAATGTCAAAGATCCCTAGCTGTATATTTGACATTAGAAAATTAATGATAACCCTCTTTGTGACATGGATGGCTGATGTATTTCAAAAGCTTCTTCACCAGAATGACAATATAAATCCAACACCCCTCCCCACCGTGGATATAATCTTGAATTGGAACAGTATTGCAATTTCAGAGATATTAGATGATACAGACCTTTAAAACACTTAAAAATTTAATAAAAACAAATGTAAGACATGTAGCATTCCAGTTCTTAAGACTTCTGCAAAACAAGTCTTACATCTGATGCTAACAATATTGCTCTGTAGGATGCATTACAGCCTGAGGCTCCATTGATGTTGGATTTACATTTAAGGGGAAGTAGATGCAGCTATCTCATGTACCACAATTGCTTTATGCATTTTCAGTTGTCAAGGAAGGGTAAAGCCACTGCCCACTTGTTTTATACTTATACTAGGACATTCAGATATGGGAGTAAAAACAATAGCTGTGACCACAAAGGCAGGTGACTGGTCATGTGGTTATGTGGTTATGTGTGTTGAGATATACTAGTTCAAATTAAATGCTTGTGTCTGTTAAGATGCACTAGTTTGGTACTTAAAGTCCAATAGTTGCTTTAGACAGAAATGTAGAATTGGGAAGAGCTTAGCTGTGCAGGGTCTTGTGGGTCACAATGGAGACACACGTGTTTTCCACTTGGTGGGAAGTCGGGTGGAGGATGCAGCTCAGTTGGCAGAGTGCTTGCCTAGCGTTCTCGAAGCCATGGGTTTGATCCCAGCACTGCACAAATCATAGTGGTGCTTATCTGTGATCTCAGCATAGGAAGATGGAAGCAGGAAGATCAGAAGTTCAAGTTCGTTCTCAGCTCTGTAGCTAGTTGGCCAGCCTGGGCTACTCAAGATCTTATTTATTTGTGTGTGTGTGTGTGTGTGCGCGCGCGCTCGCACGCTAGGCCTGACAAGTTCCCTAACCCAGTATGCAATCTTGCCAGCCCATAATTTATGTTTTAAAAGACTGCTCTGGTTGCTTTCTGTTCACCAAATAGAAAGGGGTCGGGAGTGGGACTGGGTGGGGCGTTGGGACGGAGCGCTGCAGTTTTTGGTGAAGAAGGATGGTTTGGACCAAGGTGGAAGTAAAGTTCACAAGATAAAGGTTTGGCTTAAGTAGCCAGGTGTATGGTGAGGTGAGGCAAAGAAAGGAGAAGACAGAAATGTGGTGATGGGAAGAAGAATTAGAGCACCCCTCTTTGTATTTTAGTTGAGAGAAACCTTTTATTCATCTTAGTTTCTTCCTAAGGGAGACCCAGCAGATGGAGCTTTCTAGGCTCAGTTTAATGCTGTGAAACTCACTACATGGATATATTGAGTTAGGAAATCATTGTGTGGCAGGCTGTATCTAATTTAAATTTCAAATCCCTGGGCTCTACATTAAAAAAAAACAAAACAAAACAAAACAAAAAAAACAAAAAACAAAACAAAACAAAACAAAAAAAAAAAAAAAAAAAAAAACAGGCTTGGCTGCAACTGCCTGAAGCCTGTAATGGCACTGTGGGGCACAGGATGGCTGGGGCTTTCTGAAGACCCTGACTTAAGGGAATAAGGCAGAGGGTGATAAAGCAGGACACTTTCCTTCTCTGACCTGAAGTACACATCAACACTTTCACCTACAGCCCCAACGACCACATGTACACATATACATACCACATATAACACCACACCTACCACTTACACACACATGCATACACCATACCTACACTCACCAAAAACTACACATGGCACTTAATACCACACACACATATCACACCACACCAGCACACATCAAACCATGTCTATACTCATCGAACACACACGCATACACATAAACCCAAACACACACAGACACACATATCACACACACACAGACACACACACACACACACAGACACACACACACAGACACACACACACACACACCCCACAAACCACCTACACTTTCAACACACACATCCCACATGCTACACACATACATACCACACCATAACAACATTCACTACACACACACACACACACACACACACACACACACACACACATACATGCACACACAAACATAAACACACTGAACATATCACCCCCTAGAATTAAAAAAAATCTTGCTGGGATTTAAATAGGAATCCCATTGAATTGTTGTATCAAATTTAAGGAGAACTGACTCTAATTGAATCTTCCAATGTACGAACATGTTTCTTTTTCTTTTCCAAATCTTTGGTCTCTTTCCTTTGTCAGCCCCCTTTCTCTTAGCCTACAGACCCTGTACAAATTTAGGCTCATGAAATAACTTAATTAGAGGTGGTGGTAAATAGCTTCCTGTTTTAAATTTCAGTTTCAATAGGAGTACTGATTGTGACTATATTCACATGTAATTGGCTTTTAGTGTTGATTTTTTTTTTCTTTTTTGAGACAGAATTTCTCTGTGTGACAGAGCCCTGACTGTCCTGGACTCCCTTTTGTGGACCAGGCTGACCTTGAACTCACAGAGATCCACTTGCCTCTGGAGTACCAGGATTAAATGCATGTGCCATCACTGCCCAGCTTGTGTTGACCTTGTATTGTGGATAGTTAGTATATGTGGATAGACAGTGGATCTATTCCCTTGACAGGGATCCTGAATTACATACTCGAAGAAAGATGGCTGAGAACCAGCATGCCTTTGTTCTCTACATCCTGGCTGCTATGCAGTGAGACTGACCACGTGATGGGCTGTTTTAAGTTCCTGATTCAATTTCCCTGCCATGATGGACTGCACCTTAAACTATGAATGAAAACAAACGTTCCCTTCTTAAGTTGTTTTTGTTAGGGTATTTTATCACAATAACAAGAGAAGAAACCAAAGCATGTTCTAAGACGCTCTCCCACTCTTTACAAAATGAGAGGATTGTAGCGAATAAACTTGGAAATCTGCCTCTGCACAGCAGAGTCTTTGCAGATACCCGAGACTTGCAGTTGTAAACAAGGTGGGGATTTTGAACATATTGGCCTTCCTCAACATAGTATTTAATTTACTGGTGTGAAAAAGCTGTAGACAGTTTTTTTCCCCAATTGCAGCACAGATTTTCCTGATCTAAACACATTATATTCCTGTTTTTATTGTCTATTGTTCTCGTAGCATTTGGCAATTGAGTACAAAATCAGTAAAAGCCATTTTTACATCTCAGCCGAGCTGTATTGTTTTAGTTTCTGCTTTCCTCATTCTTTGGACTTGTGTAAAAATGATGTGTTAAAAACATTCATGTACCTGTGGCTTGGTACCTAAGTTGATGAGTTAATCCCCCAAACACACATGCTCATGGTGGTATGAAGAACATCTAGGCTACAACTATTTTCCAGAATTTTCTTTCTGTAGATCAGAAATAAAATGCAAACAAGTACACTTACTTTGAACAAGTGTGTTTGAACTTGCTTTACACAGTGTGTCTGCCTGCCTTCAGCATGGGGATTATCTTGTAGAAGGCACTACAGAACCAGAAGAGGTGGGTATGCTGTACCAGGTGGGGAGGTTTTTGCAGAAGGAATATTTGCCCATCACCCAGCCTGTTTGAATTTGAATTCATTTCTGATGTGATTCTTACAAACAAGCACCCAGGCTCTAGCTTAGAATTTGGCAAAAATAAACACAGTCAATAACCGTCAGTTCTGATAATTCAAATCCTTGTAGTTCTCAGAATGTGGAGGGATTCACCAAGATAGTCCACAGACAGGCTCTGTAAAATCTTTTCTCTGTCTTCTAGGCCATTCATGCCACAGTTTCACTCAAACTTCTTCTGTTGCCCCCCTACCTCCCCGACTCACTGTTCAGATCTTAACTGTGTAGCCTATCTTTATTCTTTTAGAATAGGGAGAAAGTGAAGCTTTGGAGGGATGTGGCAGTGATTCCTTTACTAGGGAAATGTGATGGGTTATATATGCTTGGCCCAGGGAGTGGCACTATTAGAAAGTATGGCCCTGTTGGAGTAGGCGTGGCCTTGTTGAATTAGACGTGTCACTGTGGGTGTGGGCTTTAAGACCCTCATTCAAGCTGCCTGGAAGCAGTATTCTGCTAGCAGCCTTCAGATGAAGATGTAGAATTCTCAGCTTCTCCTGCACCATGCCTGCTTGGATGTTGCCATGTTCCTGCCTTGATGATAATGGACTGAACATCTGAACCTGTAAGTCAGCACCAGTTAAATGTTGTCCTTATAGGAGTTGCCTTGGTCATGGTGTCTATTCACTGCAGTAAAACCCTAAGACAAGAAGGTACTGAATAGTCCCATATTATCAATCTTGGTGGCATAACACTATAACGTAACACAAATTAGATGCTTGGGAAATACTTATTGAATAAATGAACGAATGCTGGTCACTTGCCTCCAGCTTGTGGGGAAAAAAAATCTCAAGGGGGGGGGGAGAGGGAGTCCGGCGGCGGGGTCTTGGTGGGTCTCCTCTTGGTGGGAGAGGAGGCCCTTGGTCCCCTGGATGCCCCAATGTGGGGGAATATGAGGGTGGGGAGGCAGGAGTAGGTGGATGGGTGGGGGCAAACCCTCATAGAAGTGGGAGGAAGGGGGAAGGGATAGGGGATTTCTGGGGGGGGTGGGAATAGGGAAAGGGGATAACATCTGAAATGTAAAAAATTAAAATATCCAATAAAAAAAGAAAAAGAAAAAAAAAAGAAATTGATTCTACACCAATTAGGTAGCAAGATCAAAGAATCTCATGAAACATCAGCTTCATTCTACTTTAAGTAAGACAGACTTGATTTTTTTAAAAAATAATTTATTTTTATTTTATGTGCCTTGGTGTTTTGCCTTCATATATATCTGTGTGAGGGTGTCAGGTCTTGGAGTTACAGAAAGTTGTGAGCTGCTGTGTGGGTAATGGGGATTGAACCTGGCTCCTCTGAAAGAGCAGCCAGTACTCTTAGCCACATAGGCATCACTCCAGTCCAACAGATTTTATTTTAGGTTGACTCAGCTGAAATCATCCTGACTGGTATGTAGTTATTCAGAGTATAGAGAATATAGAATAAAGGATGGAATATGGAAATAGTATAACTAGTGACCAAGTTGAGTTTGTAATTTCATTACAAATATTAAAAGCCACAGTAACAATCCTAATTTTATTCTGCAATGCTTGCTACAAATGTACAAAATTATAAAGTCTGTCCGTCTGCCTGTCTACCTACCTATCTATCTATCTATCTATCTATCTATCTATCTATCTATCTATCATTTGTCTCTCTTTCTACCAATTATTTTCCTATCTAATATACCAATCATCTACCAATTACTGTGAACCACCTCTATGTCTAGTTATTCTCTACCTATAAATATCTATGTATTACCTGTCACCTATCATTTCTCTCTCTCTCTCTCTGTCGTAGGGTGACTGACTTAAGCCATTTCTCTTGATATTGTCCTGGTTTAGGACCAAAATTTTACTATTTCAAGAATCTTTCTCATTACCACCAGGCCCAGGGAGTTGAAATAATTTGTGAATTGAATATAAGAGCCTGTAATTCTTATTTTAAGAAAACTTAAAAAAGTTAGCAGACACCATGACATCATACATTTTTTTAAAAAAAGAATTATTTATTTATTTTATGTATATGAGTACACCGTAACTGTCTTCAGACACAGCAGAAGAGGGTATCAGATCCCATTACAGATGATTGTGAGCCACCATGTGGTTGATGGGAATTAAACTCAGGATCTCTGGAGGAGTGGTCAGTGCTCTTAATTGCTGGGCCATCTTTCCAGCCTGACAGCACACATTTTTGTCTATTAAAATTAACCTACTTATTTATTTGCTTATATACACGTATATGTGGAAGTCAGAAGCCAGCTTGTAGGAATCAATTCTCTCCTTCTACCATGTGGGTTTCAGGGATTGAGCCCAAGTCTTCAGACTTGATAGTAAGTCTCCCTAATTGCTCAGCTATCCTCAGGCTTGGTAGTAATGATTTCTAATTCCTTAGCCATCTTGCTGGCCCATATACATAGTTTTACTCACCCAGTAATAGACTTTCTGTGTAAGCATGAGTCCAGAAACCCAGAACCCAATGGGTAAAAGAGTCAGGTTCTATGGCACATGTCTGTAACTCCAGTTCTGGGGAGGTAGAGACAGATGGATCCATGGAGCTGGCTGATGGCTCAGTCTAGCTGAATGAGTATGAAGGAATGTAGAAAAGACCAATTATTAGATGCTGACTTATTGACTTAGTGATTCACTTAACATACTGCTTGGACTGCCCACCTGCCAAACATGACTTCACTTGTTGCCTGGAACACAATGACCCAGAGAAATAGCAGAGACAATGGATTGTTGCTCTTAACAACCTGTTAATTCCCATATACACTTTTGTAAAATCCCACTTAACTTGCCTATTCCACCTTTGCAGTTTTAGAGTATAAAACGAGAATGTCAATTTGATCCAGGACCAAGGATCAATTCAGGAGCTATTCTGGCTTTGGTCCATTGGTGACGTCTCCTTTTTTCCACTTATGCTGGTGTCAGAAGGTTTATTCTGGAAAGATTACTAACATGGGTAAACATACCAGGTGCACCTACACCATTATTCTCAACCTTTGAGTCCCGATCCCCTCACAAGGGTCACCTAAGACCATCAGAAAACACAAATATTTACATTACAATTCATAAAGTAGCAAAATTACAGTTATGAAGTAGCAATGAAAATAATTTTATGCTTGTAGTGGTGGTCACTATAGCATGAAGAGCTGTATTAAAGGGTTACAGCATTAGGAAGGTTGAGAACCACTGACTTAGACCCTCTCTCTCTTTCTCTCTCTCTCATACACACACACACACACACACACACACACACACACACACACAAAGGTGAAGAGTTACTAAGGAAGACAGCTAGATCGAAAGAGGAACATGATGTGGGCTGGAACTACTTGCATGCCTTTGCTATTGGCACCCACTGAAGAGCACTGCAGGGGAGAATCCTGTGTGCATTGGTCCACTGGTTTCTATGGCAGGGCAGGGCCAAACTGAGGAGTGTTGGAAGGACTGGATATAGATGGGTAGAAACCAAACCAGGCTTGTTGTTGGGGCTGGGGAGGACACAATGTGCTGGACCTTGGGAATATTTGTATGCTGTAGACCTTCATCATGATTAGCTGACTGAATTGAGCTCTCAGGAACTTCTGAAGATCTCCCAAGGGGCTCAAAACCCTTAGGAGAGCAGTTATTCTGCAGAGGAAAGACTCACCAATCAGGGTTAATAAATTCTCATCAACAAAACTGCCTACACATAAGCTGAATGAGGACAACACCCATAGGCATGCCAAGGCTCACCGGAGAAGACCAGGAGGTCTCAACCCTACACAAAGAATCCCAAACAACTAAGGAATGCCGAGATTGAGACAAATAGAGTTGCTTATGCAAATATGCATGTATGAATGAGTTAGGGACAAGAGGCTATGGTTTTAAAAGAGAGAAGGAAGGGGTATATGGGTGGGTTTGGAGATAGAAACGAGAAGGAAAAGTGATGTAATTATAATACTCAAAAATAAAAGAAAAAGTAATAAAAAAATAAGGGAGGCCCCTTAGTCTTCATTTTGGCCACTGCCTCTGTAGCTAATAATTCTGCTGAGCTCCCCCTTCTCAGTAAGTAGGGATAATAAAATAAAATAAAATAAAAATTATCCATGCTACATGCTTAGCAACTGCTGAAATGTGGAGAGAACTCTCATCTTCATCACTATCCAGAGGCAGACATCACATTGCTAGATAAATTAATGATTTTTTCATGTATTTGTTGCTATGTAATTTGAATCATGATGGAAGACACCCCAGGAGATGCAAGGAATAAGGCAGCCAGCAGCCAGACACCCAGTGCTCTGCTTAGGAAATAATATGTGTCCAGGCCTGAGCTGCTGCTCCGGTCCTCGGGTCAGGGTCTAGCAAGAGAGAGAGTGGGGATGAAGGGGAAGAGATGTGAAGAATGAAGACAAGACAAAGGGTCTGATCAAGTCTCGTTTATTGAAGGGAAATCCGGGGTATTTATATGCTTTGTCACGTGCCTTGTAGGCATGGATACCATATATGCCTTAGAGGTGTGGATATCACATGCCTTGCAGGTGTGGATAGTGCGTGTGCCTTGTACCTTGTAGCTCGGGGCACTAAACAGCAAAACAAGATATGTGGGATAAACAAGATGTTTATCAGAGTGTGCTCAGCTGTTGTAGGCTGTTGAAAATAAGTCTCTTGTCAGGGTATATGGCTCAAGATGGCTGCAAAGATGATAGCCACTTTCTGCTAGGAGTCATCTCCCAACAAGTCCCCCTTTAAAAAATTTTTTTTTCAAAAGGGAAGGCTGGGAAAACTTATGGAAACCGTGCCTGTCTTAAGTTGGAACAAAGGACCCCCCAGCCTCCCTTTCCCATCTTTGGATACTCAACAGCCATTGGTTGAGCTTCTGTCTTAGAATGGTGAGGGCTCCCAGTTAGCAGCAAGGATCTTGAGGTCTTCTCTTACCCATCATTGACTATCTGGCTTAACGCATAAGTTAGGGGTTAATCCTTGTCAGTCTTGATGACAGAGGTTTTGGAGTTCCCTACTTCCAGCTATAATAATGTACCTGTATGGGTTTCATTTGAACAGCATCTATCTGTTGTTGTACAAAAGCCATTAGTCTGTTGAAAAGCATGAACCCAAGAGACAAGAGACTTAACAATGCCTGAATGGTCGGTATAAAAGCAACACTCTTTTTAAAAGGTACCCCACTAAATCATAAGTTGGGGAACCAAGAGTCCAATAGAGCCACCCTAGCTGCATTGCGAACTTCCCAAGTCAGATTTGCTGGTTGATCTGTTCCAGTTTGAAGGCCTTCATGTTTTTTGCAAAGAAAAAAAGATACACTTCTCAGGGGGTTTCTCCTCCCTGGATTTGTTATGGTTGTCGACTTGTTTAATCAGTCTCTCTGGCAGCCAGCATGTGGCATCTGCCATTTGGGAATATATGCAGACAGAACCTCTTCCCCAGATAAGCACTGGATCTGGCCCATTCCAGGTTCCAGCTAATGGGTCTTTCCAGAGGACTGTTGCAAAATTCTTTTTGGTATCAGGATGCCAAAATATTATCTGCAGCAGATTTTCCTTCAGAATCCAAAGTTAAAAAATTTAAAATAAAGAGCGTGTGATGAAGAATATTTCTGGGGGATCCCTTGGTAAGTACCATTACCTATTCTTAATTTTTTCAAATTGACATTTAATGGTTTGATGTGCCCTTTCTACCATATCTTGGCCCTGTGGATTCTATGGAATACCCATTTTATGTAATATTCCCAATTTTTCACAGAATTGGTGGAAACTGGAGCTTGTATAACCTGGGCCATTGTCAGTCTTTATCTGTTTAGGCACCCAGTACAGCAATTGTAGCAAGCATATGAGTGATCACATGTTTGCTTGCTTCTCCAGTTTGTAATATCGCATAAATGAAACCACTGTATGTATCTATACATACATGTATATATTTCTGATTTCCAAATTCATTATAATGAATAACATCCATTTGCCAGAGATTGTTTGGTATCAGTCCCTTTGGACTTACGCCCAAGTGAGGAACTGGTAAAAGTGTAATACATGATTGACATTGTTTGACAATTTGTCTAGCTTGTTCTCTGGTCATTTTAAACATAACTTTTAAGGTTTTAGAATTAAGGTGATGTAACTCATGAGCCTTTATGGCCTGATCCAAGTTAGATGGCAGATCTGATAAAGTCACTGCAGTTACACAAGTGGCTAGATCTGCCTTGGTGTTTTTCTCAGAGAGAGGACCTGGTAGCCCAGTGTGGGCTCTCAGGTGTCCTATAAAGAATTTACACTTTCTCCTCAAAATTAATTGTTGGCACTGTAAAAACAAATTGGCTGCTTCTGAGGAATGCTTTATTTGTGCAGCAGTTTCTAACAGAGGGATAGACTGAGCTATATATGAGCTATCTGTGTAAATATTAATGGTTTGATTTGGAAATGCTTGAAACACAGTAATAACAGCATGTAATTCAACAGCTTGAGCTGACACAGATGATGTAGCAAATGAGATTACTTGATCTTTAAAGGCATAAGCAGTTGTTCCTGATGAGGAACCATCAGTGAAAACTAGCAATACTTCCTTGATAGGTGCATGCACAGCATGAGATGGAAAAACGAATGCATGGCGATTACAAAACTGAGCCAATTTATCTGGTGGATAATGATTATCTAGATGACCAACAAATGAGGCACATGTGATAGGCCAAACTTCAGAACTCTGCATAAGCCAATCAACCTGATGCCTTGTATAGGGTTGAACTGACATCAGGGTCTTTTCCAAAATATTTTTGATCATTATCTCTGCCTAACATAATCATATCAGCTACAGCTTCATTGTATGGATAAAGAACCTTCTTAGGGGATGAGGGAAGATGAACCCATAATATGGGTGCAGTTTGCCAAAAAACTGCAGTAGGAGTTAATTTAGTGTTACAAATAAGAAAATATAAAGGCTTAGAATAATTAATATGAGTTACAAATTGGGATGAAATAGCACTCTCCACCTTCTGTAAGGCTTTTTCTACCATCCTCTGTTAGAGCCCTGTCAGAATTAGGGTCAGGGTCTCCTTTGGGAATATCAAACAGAGGCTTCAATTCTCCTGTCGTGAGTTTCAAATATGGTCGTAGCCAATTAATGTCTCCCAATAGTTTTTGAAAATCATTAAGTGTCTTAAGGGAATCAGTCCTCAAGGTGGCCTTACTATTAATAATATGTGGACCATTAATCTGAAATTCTAAATAAGTATATGGATCTTGTAATTTTACCTTTTCTGGTGCTATTTGTAACCCTGCAGTCTGTAAAGCTGTTCTAAGATCATCAAAGCACTGGTGTACTTGTTTTCCATCTTTTCCTGCTATTAAAATATCATTTATGAAATGAATCATGTAGATTTGTTTCCATATGTTTCTAACACCATCTATGGCGGAGGCCACAAACTTTTAGCACAAGGTAGGACTGTTAGCCATACCCTGAGGCAAGACCTTCCATTGATATCTTTTCATAGGTTTTCTAAAGTTTATAGTGGGAACACTAAAAGCAAAGTGCTTTCTATTGTTAGGATGCAAGGGGATAGTAAAGAAACAGTCTTTTAAAACTATAACTATTTTATAATAGTCTAAAGGTATGACCACTGGTGTGGGCAGCCCAGGTTTTAAGGCTCCCATCCGAATCATGGTTGTGTTAATAGCCCTCAAGTCTTGCAACAATCTCCACTTTCCTGACTTTTTCCTAATGACAAATATTGGGGTACTCCAGGGAGAGTTACTCTCTTCTAAATGTCCTGCCTGTAATTGCTCCTGCACTAGCAATTGAGCAGGTAGTAATTTTTCAGTGGTTAGGGACCACTGATCCACCCAGGTGGGCGAGTCCCCCTTCCAGGTGATGGGATTGGCACAACACCTTAGGGGTGCAGCTGAATCAGTAGCCCCCATCAAAAATATTCCAAGCTGCTTCTTTCAGTGTTACCATGGACATCAATAGGATGAGCAATCCCATTTTCACTTTTTCCTAATCTTTTCCCTGGGAAAAATCCAGAGTTTATCATTTAAGCCGTGATTACTTCATTGGGACTGCACATAATCAATCCCAACTGGGATAACAGATCTCTGCCCCAGAGATTAATGGGAAGGCCTGAGAAGACATAGGGTTGTATATTTCCTATATTTCCTTTTTTATCTTTCCACATCAGCACCTTAGAGCTTTGTTGCGGGTTTTGACTTTGGCCAATACCCCTTAAATTGGTTAAGGTTGGGGTCAGAGGCCAGGTGGCCTGCCAATCACTTTGTTTTAGGATAGTCACATCAGCCCCTGTATCAACTAAGCCTTGGAATGC
The DNA here is from genome assembly GCF_011762505.2 of Arvicanthis niloticus. Taxonomy (NCBI): domain Eukaryota; kingdom Metazoa; phylum Chordata; class Mammalia; order Rodentia; family Muridae; genus Arvicanthis; species Arvicanthis niloticus. The sequence goes on along the minus strand of NC_047664.1, from coordinate 8,128,228 downwards.
CTTTCCATCAAGCCAAATTGAAACTGACTGCCCCATAATCCTGTTTTGGCTTGTGTTGGTTCGGGGCTTGGTGATGGCCCCTGTTCCCATTTCCCTGATTATGGGAAAGGGTATTTCCTTGTGCATCTGTCTTGGATTTACCTTCATTAGCCCAATGCTTTCCCTGTTTGCAACGTGGGCATAGCCCAGGCTGTTTGCTGGGCTGTCTCTGGGTTAACTAATTTTTTTGCTTTGCAATATTTTGCAAAGTGTCCAGGCTTGCTACACTTAAAACAGGCCTTTTTGTCTCTATTTGCCAAAAAATCTCTTACTGATTGTCCTTGCATGGCAGCCATCATAGTTAAGCCATGTTGGTAGGAGGGCCCTATGTCAGAACAGAGTCTGATATACCCAGTAAGGTCTGTTTTTTTCCTGTAGGGTCTAATGGCCGCTTGGCAGGCAGGATTGGCATTTTCATATGCAAGCTGTTTCACATAATCTACACCTGCCTCTGCATTACCAAAAATTCTTTCTGCTGTTGTCATTAATCGATGAACAAAATCAGAAAATCATTCATCAGACCCTTGTCTGACTGCTGTCAAAGATGCACCAGGGTCTCTCTTTGCCGGGAGTTTATGCCAAGCCTTCATAGCTGCATTTTTAATTTGAGTGAATAAGCCTGGGTCATATTACATCTGGTTATCACTAGAAGCAAATTGCCCTTCTCCTACTGAGGCATCAAAGGACCAACCATTGCCTGCCTGAATGTTTCTCCTAGCTGTTTCGGTACAATTCTCATGATACTCTGATTTCCAAATAAGATAGTCACCACCGCTAAGAACTGCTCTCACTAAAGTATTTTAATCACCAGGAATCAGCCACTCCTCTGCAGCAGACTCTAAGATTGCAAGAGTAAAGGGAGCAGTGGCGCCATGTTGTGACACTGCATTTTTTAATTCTTTAATAATTTGAAAATTAAACCCTGTGTGATGTCTCCAAGCAACCCCTTGAGTGTCTCTGGTCTCAGATACAGGGAAAGCCTCAGCATCTCCCTCCTCTGGCTGATCTGTGGCTAAACTAAAGCTAGAGGACAGGGACCATGTTTGGACCCGGGGTTGAGGAATGTGAGAACCCGGGGGGGTTTTCACAGCTGTCCTCTCGAGACCTTTTCCCTGTCTTTAATTTTTGTAGCTGATTAATTAAGTCCTGATACTATTTTTCTAACTCTATTTGTTGTTTAAGAAAAGATATTTTTTCCTGTAACTCCTTTCTGGGATTTACAACCACCGTCTCCATAGCGGGAGCTTTTGGAGGCGGAGGCACATAGGGAGGGGGCCTTCGGGAAGAGGGCCATTCAGGGTCGTAATATTTGACTGCCTCTTCCTCTAGGTCAGCACAATCTGGCTCTGACAAATTGTATTTCTTTTTCTTTTGAACATGAAACACAGCTTTCAAACAACAAAACAAAAGCAGACAATTGACACATGTAAACAGCAAACAACAAAACAAAAACCGAGAGTTGAGTTCAGGCTGACTTATTTCTTGCTCCATTTTCATTACTATGACTAACTGGTCTCCACGAGGCAGATTCCCACGGGGATCACCTATGTTTCACTTCTGAATTTTCAGCAGACCCTTTTTCCAGTAACATCCCTCACTGGGTCTCTTGTTCTCACTGCCTCTCATTGAGCACCAACGAGAGCTGGCTGTTGCTCCGGTCCATGGGTCAGGGTCTAGCAAGAGAGAGAGAGTAGGGATGGAGGGGGAGAGACGTGAAGAATGGAGACAAGACAGAGGGGCTGATCAAGTCTTGTTTATTGAAGGGAAATCTGGGGTATTTATACACTTTGCCATGTGCCTTGTAGGCGTGGATACCATGTATGCCTTACAGGTGTGGATATCATGTGCCTGGCAGGTGTGGATACCATATGCACTGTGTACCTTGCAGCTAGGGGCACTAAACAGCAAAACAAGATATGTGAGACAAACAAGATGTTTATCAGAGTGTGCTCAGCTGTTGTAGGCTGTTGAAAACAAGTCTCTTGTCAGGGTATATGGCTCGAGATGGCTGCAAAGATGATAGACGCTTTCTGCTAGGAGTCGGCTCCCAACAAATATGCTCATGTGTGCTTTGGGAACTCTCTGGGTATTCTTGCTCTGTCTCTTAAGCTCCCTCAAAGCACTCAGGCAGTGCTTTTATTCTTACATCTATTATTAAGTGCTGCACATTGGTAACCAAGTGCATCTCTTTGGTTTCTTTCATGGTTATATGTCTACTTTTATATAATTTATACATGTTGTTCAATGTTATATGAGTGAGATTTAACCATGTTGTTATGGCTCTACTTTGCCAATTTTTGTTTCTGTGGACTATTCCTCCAAATGTTTACCATTTATCCATCCTTTTTTTCAAATAAAAATTAATCATTGAGTTCACTTATAAGTGGTTGTGGTTCAGCATTAGAAACCACTTCTGTGGTTGTCTATATATTTATAAAAGGTGTCTTTGGTAAACTATTTAGAAAAGATATTCTTCAATATTACCAGATATTGCTAAATTATGGTTCTAGGTCCCACTATTCCACACATTTACTAACACCTAATATTTTCAGACCTTAAATTCTGTTGATTTGATACTGTGAAATGATATCTCAGTATAATTTTTATTTGTATTTCTCCTAGTGAAATTTAAGCCATGGCTTTATGCATATATTTTTATAGTTAAACTGTATACACATATTTTTGATTTATAATTTAAACCTACATATTCTAATTTGTTACATGCTCTTTATAAATATTTTAATGGTGTATAATACTCCAGCATGTAAAAGGAAAAAGATCATTTGCTGTTACTAGAAATGTAGGTGCTGTCCTTCTGGTCTGGGCCCGAGTAATGAGCACTCGGTGCTCATCCTGGGTGGCAGCTCTGCAGCCAATCTCACAGGACCCAGAGCAAGCGGGTTCCCAGGAGCTCTAACCCGGGCAGTATCTTAGGTAAGGAGACAGCAACACCTGCCCCAAACAGGAAGTCACTGGGACCTACTGGGACCCAGTAATTCATTCCTGGCCCAGACCACAGGTTCCTTTCTGTCTGCGTCTGAGCACTGAGCAGATCTTGGGTCTCAGCTCTAACCCCAGGAGTAACACCCACCCCACACAGTTCTGACACAACCAAGATATTAGGAAAGACAGGCTCCAGTCAGAGATAGGGCAGGTAGCACTAAGGAGATCCAGATGGTGAAAGGCAAGTACAAGAACATAAGCATCAGCAACCCAGGGTACTTGGCATCATTAGAGCCTAGTTCTCCCCTCCAAGAAAGTCCTGAATTCCCCATTTCATATATAAATATGAAAGCAAGATTCATATTTAAAATCTCTTCTAATGATCATAATAGAGGACTTTAAGAAGGACATAAATAACACTCTCAAAGAAATTGAGGAAAACACCAGTAAACAAGTAGAAGCCCTTAAAGAGGAAACACAAAAATCCCTAAAAGAATTACAAGAGAACACAACCAAACAGGTGAAGAAATTGAACAAAACCATCCACGACATAAAAATGGAAGTAGAAACAATAAAGAAATCACAAAGAGAGACTACCCTGGAGATAGAAAACCTAGGAAAGAAATCAGGAGTCATAGATGCAAGCATCGCCAACAGAATACAAGAAATAGAAGAGAGAATCTTGGGTGCAGAAGATACCATAGAAAATATTGACACAGCTGTCAAAGAAAATGCAAAATGCAAAATGCAAAAAGTTCTTAACACAAAACATCCAGGAAATCCAGGACACAGTGAGAAGACCAGACCTAAGGATAATAGGTATAGAAGAGAGTGAAGGTTCCCAACTTAAAGGGCCAATAAATATCTTCAACAAAAAAAAAATATTTTCAAAAAAAGAGGAAAATTTTCCTAACCTAAAGAAAGAGATGCCCATAAACATACAAGGAGACTACAGAATGCCAAATAGACTAGACCAGAAAAGAAATACCTCCCATCACATAATAATCAAAACACCAAATGCAAAAAACAAAGAAAGAATATTAAATGCAGTAAGGGAAAAAGGCCAGGTAACATATAAAGGCAGACCTATCAGAATTACACCAGACTTTTTACCAGATACTATAAAAGTGAGAAGATCCTGGACAGATGTCATACAAACTCTAAGAGAACACAAATGCCAGCCCAGGCTACTATACCCAGCAAAACTCTCAATTACCATAGATGAAGAAACCAAGCTATTCCATGACAAAACCAAATTTACACAATATCTTTCCACAAACCCAGCACTACAAAGGATAATAGAGAGAAACTCCAATACAAGGAGGGAAATTATACCCTAGAAAGAGCAAGAAAGTAATCCTCTTCCAACAAATACAAAAGAAGATAGCCACACAAACAATGCCACCACTAATAACAAAAATAACAGGAAGCAACAATCTCCTCTCTTTAATATCTGTTAACATCAATGGACTCAATTCCCCAGTAAAAAGACATTGGCTAATGGACTGGATATGTAAACAGGACCCAGCATTTTACTGCATATAGGAAACCCAACTCAGTGATAAACTTATCTTAGAGTGAAAGGCTGGAAAACAAGTTTTCAAGGAAATGGTCCTAAGAAACAAGCTATAGTAGCCATTCTAAAACCTCTAGCCTGAGATCAAAAAGGAAGGGACTCATGGCTTCACCTGTATAGGTAGTTGAGGGTGGCCTTCTCAGGCATCAATGGAAGTGGAGGGCCTTGGTGCCTGAAAGTTTGGATTCCCTAGTGTGTTGGGGAATTTGAGAGCAAGGATGAGGGAATGGGAGGATGGTGGGAGCACACCCTCATAGAAATAGGAGGAGGGGGGACAGGATAAGGGGTTATGGGGGGGGGAATGGAGAGGAGATAACATTGAACAGTAAATAAATGAAATATCCCATTTAAAAAAAACAGATAATGGCTCTGGCAATTGTAATTGATCAGTCAAGACTTTTTGTCAACAATTTATTATGGGGATTTTGTATAATCCTCAAGGACAATGTATTGTGGAAGAGATTGGTGAGACATGCTGTTGCTGAGACAAAAATGATGCTGACCTGTGAGCTTGCTGAGTGCCCCGACAAGGGTGACTGGGGCGTATTGGACATATGTTCTTGATCCACCTTTGGTTGACTATATCCCAGATGGGACAAGCTGCCTTGCCTCAAGTTTTTAGACCTTGTGGGATAGAGAATTGAAAAGAGAAATTATGTCTCTTGTATTTTTCTTAAAGGTGCCCAGCTATTAGGAGTCAATCATGTACTGGTCTAGAAATCAATCCACTATGGGAAATAACAGTCTACTTTTGGAAGACTGGATCTGCACTTTGTCAGAGACATATCTGGAAGCTAGCTGTAGCTCACTATGATGTTAGGATAGCAAGAGATAATGTTGGGACAGGATCTAGATTTCAAACAAGGGTTAGTTCATATTTTAAGGCTCTTTTAATTGTCAAGCTAAAATTGGTTTTGTCTCTTCTACAGCATTTATTGTAAGTTGCATTAACTGTATAATTTCCAATTATGTTAGTGTGTTGAAACCTGGCATGTCTGTTACAGGGATCTATCAACCAACTTTTGTCTTACTGTCTTGAGTATTAGAAAACCTTGATTCTTTGAAAAAAGCTTGAAAGTGCTGAAAGAAGTGAGTTAGGCTTTAAGCAGAAGCAAGAGGGTAGTAAACTTGATTATTGCTGGTATAAAAGCTTTAATTCTATTAATTGCTAGCACCACTGCTTCTGCAATAGCATTGACACAAGGAGTTAAGACAACTATTTTTGTTAACCATCTAGCAAAAAATGTTACTAATGTATTGAGTATATAAAAGGATTTATATAGGTATCTGGAACAATGAATGATGCTCTATAACCCATTCAAATTATGTGAAGGAGGTTCAGGGTTCAAGAGTTAGAAGCCATCCCAAGTGTCATGACAAATATCATTGGAGTAGTGTTACTTTTAAAATTCACAATGATTGTCATTATAATTAGAAAAAGTTTAAAGACACCTGTAGGATATTTGGCATAATCCTAACACCTCTCTGGATGTGTTAACTTTGTATAATGAGATTATGAATTTAAAGAATGCTGCTCTGTTGAGCTTTGATGCTGCAGATAATGCCAATAAAATTATCCATGGCCTGAGCTCAGTATTTTCATTTTGGACAAACCTCAGGAATGGCATATATAGCTTGATCAAGTTAGCCCTTCTTGTCCTGGGAATACTTTTATTCCTGCCCATCATGTTAAAGCTTATCTTTAACAACATTCACATGTTGGCAGCCAAACTACATGATTTAAACCTGAAAATGGACTCCCAGACAAAGCTATTAAATTAACAGGCTGGCAAGCCAAGGATCGGTAAGATTCTGCACAGAGCCTTACCAACCTAAGACAGAAGTGCATTGCCTTTGATAATGCATAGTCCATGACGAGTAAGAATGGCATTCTTGTCAGAATGACCTAAGAGAAGCTCAGTCTTGTTAACGAAATAAAAAAGGGGGAGAGGTGGAGAGCCTTTGGGGCTGCTTGGCAAGAAGGTGACATGGGCCAAGGACAAGGAAAGGGACTGCTTGGCAGAAATATGACACTGGCCAAGGACAAGGAAGTAGTCTTCAAGCAGGAATCTGGCATTAGACTAGAACAAAGAAGTAATTTCAGGTAGGAGTCTAAATCATAGGTGACAACGAAGAAGTAATCTCAGGCAGGAATCTAAATATTAGGCCAGAGCAAAGATGTAATTTTAGATAGGAATCTAAATTTTAGGCTAGAACAAGTAAGTAGACTTCAGACTTGAAAAATGACCTTGGGCTAGGATAGGGAAGTAGGCTCAGATACTTTGGATATCCTGACAAGTCTTTAGAAACAGTGATCATGGGAATGTTCATGTAACTAGGTTTAATGCCTTGCTTTTTTTTTTTTTTGACTATTTGTGTTTATTATATTGCTTGTTTCTTGACTATTTGCATCTATTGTATTGCTAGACCCTCAACCTAGAACTGACCTTAATATATGCACGTAATCAAAATGGTATAAAAACATAAAGGAAGAGGGGGTATCCTATAGGGGGTTCTAGGGAGGGGAAATGCAGAAAGGTGATGATATCTATATTGTAAATAAATAAAAATATCCAATAAACAACAACAACCAAAAAACCCAAAACAAAAAAAATGTAGGTGCATTTTTTCCCTGTTGCAGATGAGACCCCAAATGCATTTGACTAGAACGTCATTTATATATTTCGGATGCTTTCCTTGGTTGGCTTGAAGAGCTGTTCCAGGGAGCTGGGTATGGTGGCTGCCAAGTTGCTCTTTGAAAGGCTATTCCAATATTCTCACCAACCAGAGGTACACAATCCCAACCTGGGGTTGGAAGGGCGCAGCTCATATCTTCTCTGGATTCTCCAGAGGATGGTTCCAAATGCTTCCCATAAGCTCGTTGGAATACATGCCAAACCACGAAGTGGGAGCTGGCTGGCTCAGGAGAATGATGAGCATCTGCAATAGTACAAAACCTTTAGCAGAGCAAATCTGTTCCCCTCTACTCCTTCCCAGGTAGCCTGACTAAGAAAGGAGGGACCAAAAGCCAGGGGCTAACTAGAACTCACTGCATAGGAGTCCCTTCTTCCCCTTCATTATAGTTGATCCCTGTCTTTTCTTTGTTTGTTTGTTTGTTTTTTTGAGACAGAGTTTCTCCATATAGCCCTGGCTGTCCTGGAACTCACTCTGTAGACCAGGCTGGCCTCGAACTCAGAAATCCTCCTGCCTCTGTCTCCCAAGTGCTGGGATTAAAGGCCTGCGCCACCACCGCCCGGCGATCCCTGTCGTTTCTGACAAAACCTCCTACTGGTTTTCCTCAGGTAAGACCCTACCTCCTCACTCTCTTGAGACAAGTTGTCATGAAACCCAGGCTGGCCTTGAACTCTCTATGAAGCCAAAGGTGACTTCGGACTTCTGATCCTGTTTCCCAAGTGTGAGTATCACAGGTATGTGCTCCACCAGTTTACAGTGTCACGACTCAAACTTTGTGAATATTAAGCAAGCACTCTGCTGTCTGAGCCATATCACCAGGCTTCTGACTTCACTTTAACGAAATGGAGCCCTTCCTTCCCTGGAAATAAGATCGTATGTATATTATGCTATATTTAGCAGCGCATCAAGTCCAATGACTATCAGCAACTTGCCATATCCTGGGAAAATCCCTGGAGGTTCAATAGCCCATTGCCTTATTGTGGACCCTGTAGCAGCCTGTTTACCATACTCTCTATAATGTCAATATTAGTTAGAGAGAGCTGCAAACAGTTGTATCCATGGTTTGTAGTAGTACCTAGCATTACTGTTGTAACTAGCATTGACTGGGAATCTGTTATTAAATAGTGCTTTTGGGGGGCACAGCTGGGATGCAGGTATTGGAGAACAGGTGTATGTTTGTCCTGGAGCTAGCAGATATTTCATAGCTGAGCTGACATGTTACACTGTGGCTTCTGAGTTCTGAGCTCTGGCACGCTGCCCTGCTGTTATATGTTAATAATAAGTAGTGCTCCTCCTGCACTGGCCCTGCCCCTCATTAATGTCCCCCAGGATCTGCTCTGCCTCATGAGTCTCCGTTCTGCCCTCAGTGTTCCACAGGGGTGGAATTTGAGAGCTGCTTATACATTATAGGTGACTCTTTAAAAAGAGATCTTACAGGAGGCAGGATAATTTAATGGTCATGGGTAACACTTGCAGGTCCAGAGGCTGGGGTAATGATTGCAGTGATGAGATCTTGGTGCCCAGGACAAGGTCTCCTCATCTAATGGGGAAGAAGCCATCAGGCAGTACATGCATAACACACAGGGAAGGGAGTTCTTTCCCTTCCTCCCAGTCTTCCTTTGAAGTTCATGGATTGTGCTTACTAAGAGACAAGCAAGAGAAGGAAGGACGGAAAGGACACCATAATATTCCACCCATCATTGTAGATTAGTTCTTTAATTCAAATAGTGGGAAATACACGAAGGGTGATTGTAGTCTAGGGCTTCTGTAATGGGACCCTCTTAGCTGGAAGCACCATGCTCCTGTTCGTCATGGGGAGGCATGGGAGGCTACATCATAAACTGTAAGGAGAGTTTTTATTCCCTCAAGGCACATACTTCCAGCAAGGATTGCCCTGTATAATGTAAGTATCTGTTAAGGTTTAATGACATGCATTGCAACGCTCTCACCTTTGCTGTTGGAAATACTGTCTGTATTACTTTTCTGCTGCTGTGATGAAGCACAAGGACCAAAGAAATTATAGATGGAAGAGTTTGTTTGGTATTCCAGTTCCAGAGGGATAAGAGTCCACAGTGATGGGCAAGCATGGCAGCAAGTGTCAGGTGTGGTGTAGGAAGCAGAGAACTTTCATCTTCAAATGGAAGCACAAAGCAAAGAAAATGAACGGGCAGTGTGGTGAAACTACAAATACTCAAAGCCTGACATACTTCCCCCAGCAAGGCTGTCTCTCCTAAACCTCCCCAAACAGCTCCATCAACCGTGGACATAATGAGATATGGGGGCATGCTCATTAAAATGGCTTTACTCTTTAACAATAAATCACATAGGATCTAAACCCGACACAAAAAGCCACAAAGCAAAGCAAAACAAAATGAACATAGAACACTCACTAGCCCACACAATTGGGAACTGATTTTGTAAACTGATAGACTATTAACATAGTTGGATAAAAATTTTCAATATAAGAAATTACTTCTGATTTATTAATGTTATAAGCATATTAATTGTTATCATCATTATTAAAATGGATGAATTAGACTTGGCATTGATCTCCATATAATTAGAGAAATAAAATTCTCTGAATGCTGAACTCCTGGGCAAGCTGACGAGTCCACCAGTTCCATTATTAATTTCAGGGTTGTTCAGCTCAGCTTCAATTAAAATCAAACATTTATTTTATTACTTTCGATTGAATTGTTATCTTTGAATGGGTAATGCAGGTAATATATGCACAAGGTAATAAAATTCAAACAGTCTCCGTCTCACCACTGACCCGTGTGCCTACCACCTCACCAATGTTGTCAGAGTTTTAGTGTGTACCTCTGAGAGATTTATCAGAGCTCCACCTGCCCATTTATATCTTTATATAGTTCTATCCATATCTGATTTTATTTCATATAAATGGGAGCATAGTTTATATATTATTCTGCCACGGCATTTTGCCTAGTGTTATATCTTGTCCATAGTTTCACAGTCCCTTGGTCTTGAATGGCTGCATTGAATTTTGTTGAAACCCTGAAACATATGGAGCAACTGCCACATGCTAGGTGCTACCTGGGAAGTAAAGATGAATCCAGCGGGGCTCTGTGTGCAAAATGGTAGGCTGTGTGTCTTCATTAGGGAAGCTACGAGAAGAATCAAGGAATGAACCTCAGAAGGAGAGGTTACTTCTATTTGATGCTCTAAGGACTCCTTCTAGAAGGGGAAGATTTGGACAAGGCATGACAAGGTGGGGAGGAATGGAAAGGGACATAAGGCAAATCTGTTGGAGGCATGATGACTGTGGCATGTGCACATGGGCTGACCCCTAAGCAGGCGGTAGACATGCTTACACAGAGATGTAGACATGAGGAGACAGCTTGGTGACTGGGATCCAAGTCAAAGAGCAAAGTAGTGTATGTGTGTTCATGCATGTGTATAATTGTGTGCACATGCACGCGAGTGTGCTGTATGGAGTCTTGGAAAAGAGGGTGGAGATTGAAGAGGGAAAGCTACTGAATAGGCCCGAAAGTAGAAAGGGCCTGGAGAAGAGCAGGAGACAGGAGAGGAACTGTGAACTCTTGAGACATCACGGAGCTAATCTTTCTTAGGAATAAGGGTTGGCAGCCTCCCGACATCATTAGCCATTCTAAATCTATTCCCTGATGAACTTGGAGTTTTGAATTTCTAGTGAGGACATCAGACTGACAACCCATTTAGGGTAATACACTTCAATAGAAGAGTCAAACATACTTATTTCAACTAAGATATGGAGTGCCACTAATTTGTGGAAGAAAAATAACTAGGCAGGGTGACACACTTCACCATGAGCTATCATCAAGAAGGCTGATTGGAGATGTCTCTGAGTTATGTACATTGACTTCTGAAGCAGAAGGGAGAGTAGCTTTTATGTCCCCCTGTACTTGCAAAGAGAGCTGATTTTTTTTGAAGTTAATGTGTTGGAGACTTTCAAAGGGCTACAAATATGAAGGAAAATGAAGTTTTCCAGGTAACTTTAAGAGCAAAGTATAAATGGTATTTTGCAGGCCAAGTTCATTAACCTGTCTCTAACATCAGCACCAGTGATGGATGGACGGCACTTGATTTCCTGTTATTTGAGTTCTCTCACAGTTCCTAGAGCTTCTCCATTAGGAAGCAAGATAATTAGCACAAAATATATTGACAAAATTCAAAATGACTTGATTCTACAGCAACATAGTATATTTCTCCCATCCCAGAATGATTTAAAACCCAAAACAAAACAGACCTCTCCTTGCCCTCTGGGGAGAAATACACATAACACTGAGAGTTAAAATGATATCTTTTTCTATGTTTCCCTAATAAATAATTTTTTTCCCCTGAGTGAGTGAGTACCTATTTTCAAAGCCTGTCAAATATTTCAAGTTGCCTGCTGAGGAACCTGGTGGTTCAGCCATTGCTTTTGTTTGGCACAAGCTGTCTTAGTGGGTGGGGAGTCTCAGCAAAGAAACTCCGAATTCTAATCCAGCTCTGCAGAGGACCTGAGGCATAACCACCGGAGTGAGGGCAAAGTCGGAACTGGCATGGGGAAACAAGAGCGCCACCCTCTTTCTGCCTCCAGGCAGAAAGTCATTGTGAGCTTGCTTCCTCTGTGACCTCCTTTTGAACACTCTTGGGGTCAGACACATGCAACCTCTGCTCTGTCTCTGAACTGCCATTGCACTCGGCTTCCATAGGACTCTCACACTGGAACTCTCCCCAGAGACCCAGACCTGAAGGTGCACATGAGTCACCCAGGGTTGTATTTTCCCCTTTTCTTAAATATTTTTATATATAAAACTTAAAGCATAATATAATAAATAGAGGGGAGGTTATATTAAAAACCTATCCTTTACTCTCAACAGTTGTCAAAATTTTGAAAAAAAATTCCATTTTACCCTCTATTTACCTTTTATAAAAAAGCAAAATTCCTTCATGCATGTTCATCTGTGTCTACTTAAAACACATCTCTGCCAGAAGACAAGTGCTTTTCTACTTCTTGTAATGTCATTGTCACACATCAAATTAAAGAGAGGCCAGAGGCACACAACTGTAATCCCAGCACTTGGTAGGCAGAGGCAGGCGGATCTCTGTAAGCTTGACGTCAGCCTCTTCCAGGCCGGGTAGGGCCGCATGATGAGTCCCTGTCTCAAAATTAGGGAGCGGGGGGGGGGGGGTATAAAGGTAATGGGGTGTTTCTCAGCTTTAAAGAAGAGAGTCATGTTAGTTGCAGAAAAATGCCTGTAACTGGAGATGTCATATTGTCTGAATGAAGCTGCTCTGAGAAAGACATTATTGTGTGTCTTCTCTCTCTGTGGTTTCTAGACTTTCTATATGGTTTAAAAATGGTGTGTGTACGTGTGCATGTGTGCATGTGTGCATGTGTGCATGTGTGCATGTGTGCATGTGTGCATGTGTGCATGTGTGCATGTGTGCATGTGTGTGTGTGTGACATGAAAGGAGAAGTGAAACTGTCTAGAGTAACAAAGTGGGTAGTAAGAAGGGAAAGGGGAGGGGAGGGGGAGGGATGCACAGGTGGTGTGGGTGAAATATGCTAAATGTATGATATATAATTACATGAAAGTTTAAAAAGGATGATAGTCATTTCCTAGTATTATCCAGTTCCTAGCACATCCCCACTGTTTAGATCATCCCCAAAATGTCCTTTAAAGGTATTTTGTTTCCAGCTGCATCTAATCAACATTTGCACATTAAACCCCCCATTGGGTTTATGTTTAAATGTCTCTGAATCTATAGCACCCTCACTTTCCACTGCAAAAACATTCATCTGTTAAGAAAAACTAGTCACGTGTGTATAAGAGGTGCTGTGTTGGGGATTCACTGCTTACGTTCATGTGAACTTGAGTTCAGCCATACGCAGCTCCTTTAAAGTAGGAGTTGGTTCTGAGACTAATTTGGCTTATTCTCATCTTCTGGCAGGACGTAAGGCAGGTGGTACTGTGAGCTTCCTCACATGCCTCAGCAGGAGTGGCCCACTGTTAACTGTGTAGGACCCGGAAGGGTTGCCATGCCCTGGCTGAGACTTTCCGTGTGCTGCTGTCTAAAGCATGGTGCCCCAGGAAGGGAATTTACACTTGAAATCCTATTGCCCCCAGTTGAGTTCCTGTTTTTTCTTGAGTTTGTGTTTTTCCTTCCCTGGTTTGGTGTATATATTGAACCTGCCCAGTAAAAGCTTTGTCACTCTCATAACGAATGACCTGAGTCTGAGTGTTTCTTTAATCCCCCAGGCCTACGCCAGAGCTCTGTACTGTGGCAGCCCTGGAGCTGTCAAACTGGTCCAAGGTTGAGGGAATGGGGCCTTGAGAGTCAGTTGGTAAGTCCAACTTAGGTGTGCAAAGTATGGTATTTGAGGGCACAGACACATGTCAACACCTGATCTGTCAGTGTATGTGTGTTTGCATGTGCATATATGTTCATGTGTGTAGAAGCCAGAGGTCAGCCTTCAGTATCATTTTGTAGGCACTGTCCACTTTGTTTTTTGAGACAAGGTCTCACATTGAGACCTAGGGCTCACTGATAGGCTGGGCTGGCTGGCGACCAATCGCTATACTCTTCCTCTTTGAACACCCTTAGTCCTTAGTTACAAGAACACATCCTATCATGCCTGGCCTTTTTGCATGGGTGCTAGGGCTCGAACTCAGGTCCTTATGCTTATGAGGCAAGCATTTTAAGGGCTGAGCTATTACCCTAGATCCTTCTTATCTCTTACCTCATTTACATTTGTGACATTGAAGAGAAAGCCTCTAGTTCTTTGCTAGATGATGGAGGAGAATCTGGAAAATTCGAGAATGTGTTACAGGGAGGTGATGGCTCAGTGGTTAAGATCACATACTGTTCTCATAGAGGACTCGAGTTTGGTTCCCAGCACCAAGTAGAATGGCTCATGATCACCTATAAGTGCAGCCCTGGGAGGATCTGACGTCTCTGGCATTTTCAGACACCTGCGTTTACTTGCACATACTCATTCACACATGGACGCACAGCCATACCCACACACATGATTATAAATGAATACACCCCAAAGAAGACCCCAGATCTCAGCAAATCACTCCTTTAAGCTGTACAAGAAAGGCACGAGGCTATCTCTCTCTCTGTAAATTGTGTGCTTCATGTTAAAATCGATTATCGCGGCTATTCACGTGCAGCTGTGGGCATCACCTGTCCACAGCTGTCAGATCACGTGGTTGTCAGCCTGGTTTTGCAGAGTACAAAAGAAAAACTCAGTGTCGGAGGAGGTTGTGGGCTACTGAAGGCCCTGCAGCCTAGGGCTAGGGAGTGCTGTGATCCCATTTTTATTTTTTTAATTATTGTTTTGACATTACATCATAGAATTGAAGTTATAATTACATCATTTCCCCCTTCCCTCTCCTCTTTTCATCCCCTCCCATGTACCTGCACTTGTGGCCTTTCAACTCTATGATCTCTCTCTCTCTCTCTCTCTCTCTCTCTCTCTCTCTCTCTCTCTCTTTTTCGAGACAGGGTTTTTCTGTGTAGCCCTGGCTGTCCTGGAACTCACTCTGTAGACCAGGCTGGCCTCGAACTCAGAAATCCACCTGCCTCTGCCTCCCAAGTGCTGGGATTAAAGGCGTGTGCCACCACCGCCCGGCCAACTCTATGGTCTCTTATTCTTTGCTTTATATAGTATATGCATATATACTCCTTAATATATCAATATAATCTGCTCAGTCTATATAATGTTACTCGTATGTAACTCGATTTCAGGGTTAACCAATTGGCATTAGATAACCAAGTGGGAAGCCCTTATCCGGGGGAGGGTATTTCTCCTGTACTCAATATCCCTTAGTTGTCTGGTTATAACTTTTTAGGGCTAAGCTTCTAGTAATTAACCTGAGAGGAAGGCCAGGAGGGACCAGACTAGTGCTAACAGCAGCGATGTGCTGAACCTGCCCCCTGTACTCCTGCCTCAGCCTGCCAGATCCCAGTGAGGAGGGCAAGGGGGCTTTTGTGGTGTGATCCTGGCATTCTATATCTGGATATGTTCACACACATTCTTGTCTCTTGTAAATAAAGGTTTTTAAAGAAATCTCTACTGGGAGATCGTTAAGAAACAGGAAGCTGTGTGAGTAAAGATTCCTTTGTTGCTCCCATTTCTCAGACCCCTTCTTCATCCTTTGATGTCCTTCTCATATGAAAAACGGAGAGAGAAGGCTACAACAGCAACCTAGAGACCTGGGTGCCAGATCTGCCATGCTTTGTCTTTGGGAAAGACATCCCATCTCTTTAGACGTCTGTGTCAGTTGAATGAAGGGCTAGGCAGTACAATTTATAATGTTTGATAATCCCAGTTTCTCTGATCTGCGTTAATGGAAGACAAAGGAGGTTGAAGACTATCAGAGAGCCCACACTGTTGGTGCTGGTGTCAGCCCTGGATTTGGGACTCCCTTTCTGTTTTTACTGTCCCTTCCCCCCCTCCCCATGTTCAACATCTGTATCCTCCTGATTCCCATTCATGGTAAGGTTATCCCTCTTGTGCATCCCACAGAGCTCTTTCATTATCTGGTTTTTTATCTTGTCTTTGAAACTCACCAGCTCTGGGTTTCTCTCTCCTGAGTGCCCCAGTCCAATGACTGCTCTTTGAACACTGACCATGTGCAAAACTCTGTGCTACTGAGCACAGGGATATATAAAACATAAACCCTCAGGGTGAGCACTGTCCATGGAGGACTGCACATCACTGCCAGTGATACGGAAGGATGGAAACGCTGAGCTGGAGCCTGCTGGGTGAAAGCACCCATGGGTAGAAGGGAGGGCATATCGGTTGCTGAAAATCTGTTGGGTGAAGCTTCAAGAGTAATCTGTCTGTGTAATGAAAAAAAAAGTCAGTATGGTGAGTGAGTTGATGAGCTGGATGTGAGGGTGAGACTGGGGGAAGATGAACTGTAGTAGAAGCAGAGTGACTTGGGTTTTGAATGCCATGTTGAAGAATATGGGTGTCTGGGCTCCACTGAAGGTAAGCTGGATTCTGGGGAAATGCGAAGCTATGCTATCCCAGAATTTAGTATATTTTGAGGATCAAAGTGATGGGCATAGACCCATCTCCATAGTCTACTTGTGTCTGGGATCCAGGACCCTAAGTTTCAAGTGGTTGCATAGGAGCAGCACAGATAGAAGAGACCCTCCTTGATTATAACAACAGTGAGAGAAGATGGAATCAGTAGACTCAAGGAAGTACCTCATGTTGGAGCACTCAGGAAAGTCCTTGGGAATCTTGGGATAATGTGGGAACAATGGGGCAGCCTATGGTCTCTACAGAGTGGGTAGGGATGGGGGTGGGGACAGAGAAATGCTTCTGGCCGATGTCATTGCTTCACTGGAAAGAAAAACAAGACAGGAGGATTATAAGGGCAGTGGCTTGTGGTAGTGGCTGAATAAACCTTGATCAGACTCTGCTCGACCCTGACCAAGGCCTTATATCAAAACTCGAGCCCCTTCCCCCTTACTTCCATTGCCAAACTCAGTCACCCACTATGACCCACATCCTGATAGCCCGGGCAAGGCAGTTTCTAAGGCTTTGCTGGACAAACACCTCCAGGAGGGAGAAACTGCAAGCTTGCACAGAGTCCTAGCCATTGCATTCCCTAAGCCCTGGATATAAACCCTAAGTGTCTTCTTCCCCTTTGGGCAGAATTCCCATTTTTTCCTGTGTCTGCCCCTCGCTGTTTGAAATAAACAGTTTTGTGTGTTGTGGTCAGACTTGTCTCTTTTCTACCTCCTGACTATTTAACCTGCCATAGAATTCTGACAGCACCAGGAGGAAAGAAGGCAACTGCTCACTACGTCTTTGTGGGTTCAGGTGACAGAAGAAATAGGTGAAGACGGGGTAACTCTCCCAGACCATGGTGGATGGGGAGAGGTGACCCCTCATGACCGTGCTGGGATGGACACTGGCCATTTGTTTGACTCCCACATAAGGCATAGACTTTCCAGGCTTCCTTTTGAAGCCACTAAACTATGGACTATGGAGATCAGATTTTTTTTAAAAAAGAATTTTTATTCACTTTACATCCTACTCACTGCCCTCTCCCAGCCACCCTCTTCCACAATTCTCCCCTCTCCCCTTCTCCCCTGAGAGGGTAGGGATCCTCCTGGGTATCCCCCGACCCTGGCACATCAAGTCTCTGCTTGGCTAGGTGGGCTCTTTCCCACTGAGACCAGACAAGGCAGCCCAGCTAGGAGAACATATCCCATGGACAGGCAACAGCTTTAGGGATAACCTCTGCTCCAGTTGTTTGGGACCCACATGAAGACCAAGCTGCACATCTGCTACATATGTGCGGGGAGGCCTAGGTGCAACCCATGTATGCTCTTTGGTTGGTGGTTCAGTCTCTGAGAGCCCCAAGAGTCCAGGTTTGTTGACTCTGTTGGTCTTCCTGTGGAGTTGAGATCAGAGATTTTTGTCTTTTTTATTCTGTTTGTCCTGCCTCGCAGGGCTGCTGTGCCTCCTTGGCATTTGCACAATCCAGGCAAGTGCTCTATTATGGAATGACAGCTTCCCTTTGCTATTTATGTTCAGCTACATCCCAGGAAGCACCACTGAGCTATTATCTGTTTTTAGAAATATTTTTGAGTCTTTTAAAGCTCATGGATTATTAGCCAGTGGGCTTCTTCAGTCATAGAACAAGCCAAGGTACATTTGTAGAAGGAACTCCCTTTCTTTTTCTCTACGTGTACCTCGCTGCTCACCTCAGCCCCAGCCACCAAGGCTCGGTGTGCAGCGGAAGTGAAAAACCCTTTAGTTCTTGGTAATTAGAGTGAGATGTGGAAATCAGGTCTCAAGAAGCCAAGGGCCTCATTCTAGCTGTCTTTCACATGTCAGCGCCCTCTGATCTCTCATTCTCTGGTGGCACCTGCTCAGATCCATTCAACGCATCCACTTCAGTAACTCGATTACCCTGGGCAGTACATTTACATAAAACACCTCCCTCCAGTCAGGTGCGGAGCTCAGTTATTCCGCATGGGGCCTGGCATCTCTCCACTAATATCACTTTACACACAGATAATGAACACAG
The DNA here is from genome assembly GCF_011762505.2 of Arvicanthis niloticus. Classification (NCBI taxonomy): domain Eukaryota; kingdom Metazoa; phylum Chordata; class Mammalia; order Rodentia; family Muridae; genus Arvicanthis; species Arvicanthis niloticus. The sequence continues at coordinate 8,109,928 of NC_047664.1, read as the reverse complement.
GTTCCCAACAAGTGACTGCCTCAGTCGATATAAGAAGCGCAGTCCTACTTGCATGTGCTGCCTGCACTGCTTCTGGAACCAATTAGCTAGCATAAGTCCAGCGCTGCGGGAATACTTTCCCCAAAGTGGTTCTCTCGCTCACCCTGGGGTTATCTTTGTCTGCTCTTCAGAGGGCATTCGGAGCACGTGTGTTGTGTGGCTCTCTTGGGAGGCCAGTTAGGTTATCGTGCTAGCTGAGAGCCTGGCTTGAATTCCCTCTTCTCAGTGCCTTGATGGACATAAAAGGACTCAGGGTGATTTGGTGTGGAGAGATGCCAGGAACCCATGCCAGGCCTGGTGTTTTTATAGCGAAGCCACAGAGAGAACAGAACGGGCATCTCAGATGCCCTCCTCTTTAAGTCTCAGGGTTTTAACTTTGCTCATAGTACAGACCCAGGGAGAAACACAAGTGCCCTTCAGTCTTTTGCACACGTCTTTCTTCCTGTCCCCTCTGGCTGAGCAGTCCTAGATGATGTGAAGGGTGTCACTATGTTGGGAGTCAACTTAAGTTTGGTGACTTGGGGAGAACAGCTCATCAAGTTTCTAGTTAGCTGTCCTGTGGAAATGTCAATTTTCATTAAAAATTGTGTTTGGTTGTGTGTGCGTGTGTGGTGTGTATGGTGTGTGTGTATAGGAACACACATGTGCATACATGTGGACTGGGCTGTTACTTCTCAGGAGCTGTCCATTTTGTTTTTCTGAGAGGGTGTCTCTGTCTGTCTCTGTCTCTGTCTCTGTCTCTGTCTCTCTCTCTCTCTCTCTCTCTCTCTCTCTCTCTCTCTCTCTCTCTCTCTCCTTCTCTGAGCCTGGAGCTAACCTGTTAGGCCAGGTTGGTGGCCAGTGAGCCCCAGTCATCTACCTCCCCAGCTCTGGGGCTACAGAGCCATGTTCTGCTTTTACGTGGGTGCTGGAGTTCTACCTGTGGTCCTCATGTTTGCTCATCAAACCCCTTAGTAGCTGAGCTGGCTCCCCAGCCTTGGAATGCTGCTGCTTTTTTAGGCTGCTGCTGATAACCTCTGTTAGGACAAGTGTGTGCAAGCAAAGCTTTGCAGAGACACACAGGGATCGCAGTGTCAGGTGCTGGTGTGCAAGGCAGAAGCATCAGTGCCTTAAGGACAGAAGGCAAGAGGCTGGGATGCTGTGCTGCTTACTAAGGTGGGAGCCTCATCACCTTACCTACGCCAGGCTCGGTCTCCTTGGTAAGCACATACCTTACTCAAGGTTGCTTGAGAATTAGAGAAGGAGATGAGCAACAAGACTCAGAACATCAAGGAGTGGGATACAAACAGAAGGAAGGAATTATCAGTGGCTTTACTAACTTAACTGTGACCTTAATCCAGCTCTCCCAGACCCCTGATAATTTAAAAAATCAAAACCTTATTTATTTATTGACAGGGCTTCTCTGTGATTCCCTTGCTCTTTTGGGATTCACTCTGTAGACAAGGCTGGCCTTGAACTCAGAGTTCTGCCTGGCTCTGCCTTCCAAGTGCTTGGATTATAGGTGTGCACCATTACCGCCTGGCTGTGTTTATTTACTAATTTTTTTTTAAATTTATTTTTGTTTTCGTTTTTTGTTTTTACTTGAGACAGTGTCTCACTATGTAGACTTAGCTGTCCTGAAACTCTTATGTAGAGTAGGCTGGCCTCAAACTCACAGAGATCTGCCTGCTTTTGCCTCCTAAGTGCTGAGATCAGAATTTCTTTGTTTTAAAGTTTAATTAATTAATTAATTAATGTGTATGTGTGTTCACATGCACATTTTGGTGCTTCCTAAAGCCAGGAGAGGGTGTCAGATCTCATGGAGCTGAGTTTCATGAATTTGTGAGTCTCCTGATGTGGGAACTGAACTAGGGTCCTCTTGAAGAGCAACAAGGACTTATTACTGCTAAGCCATCTCTCCAACCTTGGTTATTTCATCTACATTTTTATTTCTTATCAATTCAATATTGCCTTACTTTGAAAAACACTTCTCTCTGCTTTAGGTCTCAATGATATAACAACTATGACTGGGTCTGTATGGACAGTCTTTTCATGAACTCCATCGATCACTGTATACAGTTAGTGCTTAATGAATCTTTCAGGTCCATAGAAAGAAACCATCTGAGCATCCAGGGCTGTCTTGTGACTTATTTTTGAAAAGGGTGATGGAGATTTGATTCAAGGAAAAGGAAAAAAATGAGCCCAAAGAGTTACTTTGTACCAATTTATCCTTTTCTCTTTGATTTAATGAATGGCTGATTCCCTAAGCCAATTGTGGAAGCCAGTCACTCATCACCAGCTTGCTCTCCCCAGTGAGAGAGTAACGTCTTTAATGATGGTGCCTTGTCGTGACTAATGGAATGAGACCGGGAGAGATATCTCTTGAGTAAAGTTATAATCTCCACTTCAGTCTAATATGATATCTTAGACTGAAAGGTGCAATGGGATTAAAGCACCATCCCCCCATCAGATTAGACGTATTGACACATTTGAAACTTTCAGGTCTCACATCCATTGCCTTTTGATATAGTTTTGAAGGGGGTGAATTCCCAGAGGGATGGCAATGGGAAGGCTTGAGTATCTGTGACTGGTGTCAAATTGCTGCAAACAACATTCCGCTCCCATCTATCATGTGCTTGTGGAGCTTCTGTGAAGCACAGAACACTGTACTGAGCATTGTGGGAGAGACAAAAAAATGAGGGGACATAGTTAGTGCCCATGCATCAGCTCTTGCCTACACGGGGTCTGCATCAGGCAGCTAGAGGCTGCAGGTGTTCACTAGCAACCCTGACTGGATGCTTTCTTGCAGTTCTAGGAGCCTGAACTCTAACCTTTGACTTCACAGCTCTGTGCCTGTGTTTGGAGGTCTGAGCCTTGACACAGAGAGAGGATGCTTCTTGTTCTGCTTCTGTTACAACAACTTTGACGACAGTAAGATTGGCAGGTTAGTGACTTGCCAGCAACAAAAGGATGTGAGAATAGTTAGGTATGAGAAAGCTGGGAAGGGTGAAGGCAGACTTTTTGCATTGAAAATGATCTGTGTTGCCCTAACCATTTAAATACACTTTCCCAAGGTTATATGGGCTACATCTTCCCCTGTTCCCTTCACAATCTCTAAGCTGTTAGATCATGTCATTGGGCAGAGACTGTATTTACAGTCTTTGTTAAAAGCTACTAGATTAAGATTTCCATAGCAAGTAGACTCAAGTCCAAAGTTTTTCAAATGTTCCCACCGAGACTCAACTTCTTTAATTATGAAAACCAAACTTACTCAAGTCCCCTGAAAGAGCTTACATGGGAAGAGGTGCAGGGAGCCGCAGTCTGAATGCAGCTGCAGACAAGGTTCCACTTGGATCCAATAGCACCTCTTTCTCCTCTGATTAAGGTATAGAAAAGCTGAGTCCCTGCACAGTCAATAGAATGCTGCTTTTGTTTGCATATGTATGTGTGTGTAGTATGTGTATTCATGCTTGCTTATGAGTATATGGGTACATGTGTAGGTGAGTATGTACCTGTATCTTTCTCATCTATCTATCTATCTATCTATCTATCTATCTATCTATCTATCTATCTATTTTTTATCATTTATATCTATCTACTATTTATGTATTATCTATCTTCTATATATCTATCTATGCATCTATATATCTAGCTATGTATTACAATTTATGTATCGTCTATCTATCTATCTATCTATCTATCTATCTATCTATCTATCTATCTATCTATGTGTCTGTCTATGTAAAGCCTAAAGATTGATAATGGGAGTTCTCTTGAATTGTTCTTCTTGTTACTCATTGAGGTAGGGTCTTTCACTTGAACCCAGAGCTTAGCAAGTACAGCTAGCTTATACTACCAAGCTTGCTGGGGGATCCTCTGCCATGTTTTCTGGGCAGTGAAATTACAGGTGATTTTCCATGCCCACCCAACCTTTATATGGACACTGAAAATCTGAACTTGGGTCCTCAAACACTTGTGTGCCAGCTATTTATCCATCTCTTCAGCCCATGGACTGGTGACTCCTGATGAGCCAAAACACCACATCTGAATGCACAGAGATAATGACTGGATATCAGGCATGAGATGAATAGGAATTTTAAAAGTTTATTTTTAAAGCTGTCACAAGATATTTGAATTTGGACCACTTACTAGAAACTGCTCCATTTCACTGTCAACAAAGGAGAATCAGGTAATTCGGAGGTGAAGCACAGGCATGTAACGTGAGCAGATTCCACTTTGCCCTGTCTTGCATCTTTCATGAGAAGAAGGTGAGGGGCCGTGTCAGAGGTCTAGGGCAAGGCTTTTCCCAGAGATACTCAGCTAGAGATAGGGGAGATACTGTACTTTTATCCTGACCAGCTCAAGGTTAGTATCTGTCTGGTTTAGTATAATTTTCTTTCAAATATCTTTGAAATGGTTATTTTTCAATATGTACAAAGTTAGAGTAGTAATTAACTACTCTCCTATATATCCATTAAATTTAATAGCTGCCAACACCTGCCAAACTTATTTCTTTTATCAACTTCCAATTTTCTGGAGTAGCTTATTTTTAAATAAAAAAGCATAACATTCTCAGAATATTTTTTAATGGAAACTACTTTTTTTTTGTGCAGTATATTCGGATCACAGTTTCCCTCTTTTTTTTTTTTCCTCCCAGATCTTTTCTACCCTTCCACCTATCTAACTACACACCATTTTTTCTTTCTCTAGAAAACAAATAGTGCAATAAAAAACAAACAAACCACAATAAAATAAAGCAAATAAACAGGAGAAAAAGGAGAAACACAAAAAGCACAGAACTCCATAAAAATATAGAATTGAAAATTATAATAGATAAGCAAATGCAAGTTAAAAACAACCAAACAAAAGCCCAAGCAAAGCTGCTTCAGAGTGTTTCAAGTCTTTGTATTCGTTCCAATCTACTGCAGGAAGAAGCTTCTCTGATGACAAGGCACTGATCTATGTGTATAGCAGAATGTCATTAGAAGTCATTTTATTGTTATGTTCTTTTTCACAATGTTTTAAATTTCTTTTTTATTTCATGTGCATTGGTGTTTTACCCACATTTATGTCTTTATGAGGCCATTGGAGCCTCTGAAACTGGACAGACAGTTATGAGCTGCCATGTGGGTGCTGGGAATTGAATCCCTGTCCTCTGGAAGTTCAACCAGTGTTCTTAACCATTGAGCCATCTTTTCAGCCCCATTGTTATGTCCATTTAGCAGAAAAATAGTTTTCTTCTTAGGTTCATGGCCTATCTAATCTTGGGTCCTTTGCTAATCTTGGGTTTGTCTTGTGAAGTGGTTCTAAATCCAATCAGAGAGTGGTTGGTTACTCCTGTAACTTTTGTGCCACTATTGCACTAGCATATCATGCAGACAGACAGGTCACTCTTTTAGGTAAAAGGGTTTGTCACTGGGTTGGTGTTTAGCTTTCTTTTGTGGTAGGATTGTGCAGAATACCTTTTGGTGCTATGAACAGCAGTAAGCAGGAGTGAAAGCGCTAGTTAGGCACCAGTTTGACTTCTCCACCTTCAATGAGCTATGTAGGTGTTGTCTTCAGCAAGAGGTTTTGTCTTCTATTTGTGGAGAGCAACTAATAGCCTTGGCAATCACCTCAGTTGATTGAGGGTGGTGGTGGTGATTGTTTCATGGAGCCTCTTTGGCCACGACTCAATCAGATGTAGCTCATTCCTGGCATGGGAAGTTTCACTTGGTTGGAGAGAGAGAGATCTAGTTGGAGCTTTGTCTGTCTGGTTATTTGGTGCTTCCATTTAGATTTCTGTCATATATATGGATATTTTAAGAAGCTGCAATTATAGTAGGTTTTCACATGACCCTTCAAATGGCCATTAGTGTTATCTGTCTCTGTCCTTGCATTCACTTCTTTAGTCTCTTCTTTCCTTCCCATCTCTGTTTAATCTTCCCATTCCAGTCTCCCTCTCTCTTCCAACCCTTCTATCTCTCCATAACTTTAAATTCTACCTCCCTTACTTTAGGAATTCCTTCCCTGTCCCCTAGTTCTTTACCTCTACCCTCTGTGGCTGTATGGATTGTAGTATGGGTACCAAAGGCCTGAAAGCTAACACCCATATATAAGACAATACATGCCATATTGCTATATTTTTCTTTTTAATTCACCCAGAATGATTTTTTTCTAGGACCATTTGTTTACCTGTGAATTACATTGTTTTAGACAGCTGCATTCTCAGAATATTTTAAAGCAAATTAAAATCTTAGGTTTTGACACTTGTCAGTAATTCAATGTCCACTAGAACCATTATAACTGTTAAAAACTAAAAACCCAAAAGGCTAGAGAGATGTCTCGGTGATTAAGAATGCTTGCTGCTCTTACAGAGGTCCCAGGTTCAGTTTCTAACACACACACACACTGGCCCATAACCTCTGTAACTCCAGTCCCAGGGGAACCAACTTTTCCTCGGTAGATAGAAACAAATGCCTCTTCACTCCATATAGACCGCCAGTAGAAATGATTCCAGCCAAGTCAAGCTGTCTAGCCTGGTGAACCAATAACTTTATTGGGGTTACTGTGAGTAATGAGTGAAAGGTTACTCAGAAGGGCATGGGTGACTCAAAGGTCTAAAGCCACCTAGCATAAGTGATGCATCACAAACGCTGTACCTGTCGAGCTCCCTGCTCAACTTGCAGGCAGCTCCACCGAACAATCTTCTCACCCTGAGAAATTTCTAACTGTTTATATAGCCTCAGGGAGAGGCCTTGTGAGTCCTGAAACTTTCCAAACTTCTTGGGTCTTGTGAGTTTTGGTGGTTGTAAGCCACCAGACTTTGGGGTCTTGGATCCAAGTTTGGGTCCTCTGGAAGAGCAGTATGTGCTCTTAACTGCTTGCTCATATTTCCAGCACATAGCTTGGTGAACCAATGCAACAAGCTGGCTTCAGGTAACTTCCATGTTGCATAGAGGCTGCACTGTATCTAGATGCAATAAACATTGCTGACAAGGCCTGCTTCCAAGTATGCAATTTTCAAACTAATAACTATTAACAAAGACCTTCCTTGTCTGCACCACATGCCTTCTTACCCTCCCTGTGGTGGCCTGGGTAAGGAAAGGGACGTAGAATGCAGATAGTCCCAAGAAGGTAGAGATGTCCTTGCTGTAATACAGAGGTAAGCCATGCCTTTACCACAAGCATGCCCTTGGGGAGAAAGATTGACTCACTGGGTGATGTACCAGAGCAGCACATAAGGGCTGCTCCTTCCTGAGAGAATGTATAGGTCACCAGGGTGGCCACCTCTATAATGCTGAATACTCAATAGCTTCTAATTCAGCCAAAAATTCAGTCTTTAAAGTAAAATATAAAATGTCCATGATTTTCCTCAACAAAGCTGTGGGATTATTACTTGAAATAATGTGAGGAAAGTTATAGAGACGACCCTCATATCATATTACTTTTTCTTCTAATTCCTTCCCCCAAGACCTCTCCATAATTCCCATTACTGTGTAGACCAGGAAACCTCTCTTTCAGTCAACAAAGCACTTTAGCAATCCGTGAAACTGTTTCATCTTGGCAGCGAAACCCTGATCGGCAGTAGTGTGTGAGAGTCAACACTAATAGCTGATACCAAATTACTCTGACAGCATCAGTGTAATTGTAGCACCACTGACTATGATACAGGTCTGGTGCTTTAGCAGGAAATGTGTCAGCTGGAATTCATGACATACCATCTTTACATATTTGTCCATCTAACATTTGTTAGCAGCAGGTGGACTTAGATGATTTGCATGCTGCATAGAGGCTGCTGATGGGATCTGTTGTCCAGTGTTACTGTTCTTATGCTTTAGGTGGTGATCAACAAAGGCCGATCAAGAGGAGTACTTCCAAGGGACTAGAGAGATGGCTCAACAGTTAAGAGTACCAGCTGCTCTTTTAGAGGACCAGGGTTCAATTCCCATCACCCACAGGACATCTTACAACTGTCTGCAACTCCAGTTTTGGGGGATCCGATACTCTCATACACACACACACACACACACACACACACACACACACACGTACATATAGACAAAACATCAATGGATATAAAATAGAAATAAATAGTTTTTAAAAACATGAGGGCTTCCAGAGTCTCAAGCTGTTGCTCTTCTTCCTGAGAGAGCTGTTGTGGGTGCACATTATTTCTGTGTGCTTCTTGGATTGGCTTCTAAAAAGTGTATTTGTGCATGGATGATGAATTGACCATTGCTTGGTTGAGAAGATTAGAAGTTTAGTACAGATAGACTCATCTTATTAATGAAACGTGTTTGGTGGAGAGTCGCCTTGATTTTTCTGTGCTGTTTGGGCAGACAATCTCGGTGCACGAATAGCACACAGTAGTTATTTTCTGTAATAAGAGCAGGAGAAATTGATGGTAAGGCCCTTTGGTCACTATGGTCTTGTATTTTTCATTTTTGCATCTTTATTAACACCTTCCAGCTCATGCATACTCATGGGTACCACACACAGCTTTCCAGGGCTTAATGATGTTTTGTGTGCCTTTTATGTTGTTTAAAGAAGATTTATTTTTTATTTTTTTTTTTTTTATTTTTAATTGTGCGTGCATGTGTATGTACATGAATGCAGTGCCCATAGAGGCCAGAAGAGGAATTCTCCTGGAGTCTCCATGGGATGTAGGTCTTCTGCAAGAGCAGCAAGTTCTCTTAACTGCTGGGCCGTCTCTCCAACTTTCCATGCTTTTGTTTTTGAGGAGGTTGAGTTGTTTTCTGTGAGGGATGATGCTTTCTTATTTCTGACTTTTTGCTTAGAGAGCCTTTGGTATTGTTGCTGAATTGGTGATGTGCTGCTTACATGATCCTGTGACAAGGAACCCTTCAGTGCCCTGGTATCATTTGGCAATTGCTCTTACTTGGGACACTTGGTCAGTTTTCATCGAATGGGTGGGTTTCTGGTAGGGCTTTCAGTGTGTTTTGCAGACAGCTGTGTGAGGACATGAGTATAAATCCTCCCTGCAGACTGTAGGCTGAAGTTGTACAAGGGCAGCCCAGTGCTCTGAGTTGAGGTGGAATCTATTCTAGAATGGACTCCCTAAGTTGGAGAGATACCAATTTAAATACCTTAGGATAGTCTGAATTAGGACTGAGGACATAGCCCAGTCAATAAAGAGTCTGCTATGTAAGCAGGAGAATGTACGATCAGATCCCAGCACCCACATAAAGGTCAGACATGGTGGTTCATGTGCTTAAACCAATATTAGGATAGTTGGGCAGGGTTGGGGATCCCTGGAGCTCATTAGCCAACTAGCACAGCTGAACTGGTGACTCCAGGTTCAGTGAGAAACCCTGTGTCTAAACAGTGAGGAGGGAGGCCATCAAAGAAGACAACTGAGCTTGACCTCTGCTCTCCTTGTGCATCTGCATACACATATGCATATTAACACACACACACACACACACACACACACACACACACACACACACACACTCACACACACACACACACATAGGAGATCACCTGAATTAACTTTGGATTTAACTTTGGAATTAACTTTTGGAGCGTGTGGGTGGAGGGATGGGGAATACACATGAAAAAAATCTTTCTAGGAGTTGAGAGTGTTGATAGCAGGTTACAGCTCCATAGAGTTTATCACGATTCCCTGTGGTTTTTGTATATACATGGAATTTTGAATAATACAAAGCTAAAAATAATTTTGAACTTCTTGAGAAATCTAAATACGGTTATGTGAGTTGGGGTGACTGAATTTGATTATAATTTTGTTGTCTGATAGGCAAATCTCTAAAGCATTTTGCTGGTAATTTTACATGAATCTCTAAAATGTCTCAGTATGGGGTTCTGTTTTGTTGGTGGCTTTGTGACCTCCTTTGTTTCACAAAACCATTAGTATGGGTGCCAGACTGCAGCTTTGGTCAGCTCCACACAGTGTAAGAGAAATTCTATATTTGACATACTTACTTAGGGTATTGTCTCAAGAAAATAAGACCACTTCCATCTTCCTGGGGTCTTCCTAATGATTGATTGTGGCTGTAGGGAGAATGTTTTCTGAGAAGGGAAGAGTGTTCACACGAACATATCTGCATGTGTTCTTACTTATGTGTACGGTCCTCCTTGGGCTTATTCCTCGTTTTTAGAATGCTTTCCTGACTCAGAATTTCAGATACCCAGTTATACTTTGTACAGCTAGTCTACACAGGAAGATAGGCAATGTCACACAGAGTCTAAAAGTGCTTTATGAATTAATGAATACTAGGGCAGCATGCTTTGGATATGTTCATAGGACACAATTTTAAGTGGATTGACACCCAAGACTGCAATCTAGGATTAAAAAAAAAAACAAAACAAAAACAAACAGACAAACAAACAACCCGACAAAAATCAGGAATTAAATTTTTGTTTGCTCAGAACCTGCTTGCAGCGAGGTCATGACTCAGCGTGGAGAACCAGCATGAGAGAAAACAGCGTATACAATAGCAAAAGAAGCAAACAACACTCATCGAAGAGCCGGCTTAGGGAGACCACTTTTGTAAAATGATAAATATCCCAGTAATAAGAGAGCCATGGGAATCTTTTAACATACGACGGCTCTACTCAAACATACCTCTGAGATGAGCACGGAACAGGGTCGCAGCTAAAGTAAATTAGAGCATAAATGCACGGAGACCAGTCACTCTAGGCTATGGTTTCTGAGGCTGGGGCGTGAAGTGGCTAAGACAAACACTTAGCCCACTCAGCTGGGGATTAGTGTGGGATGCTGACAAGCCTGTCTAATTAGAACACTCTCAGGCCATCTGTAATAGCTGTGGGGCGCTGCTGTCGGTAAACAGTGTCTGTTCAGGGGGTCATTTCGTGGGGCGCCTCTCAGCACCAAAGGGAGGCTTGACTCCTTGTTCTTAGCAGTCATCTTGGTTGTAGCTCTTCCCCCAACACCCCAAGAAGCTCAGTGCCGGTGCCCTTCTCTAAGAGACACAAAGGATCCTGAGCTCTTTGTGGCTGTCTCTGCGGGAGGAGGGTGAAAGATGACACTTGGAAACACAGGAACTAATTATAACCCTATTTAGTTCCTGTGCGTGACTCTCTCAGTCTGTCCATCCGTCCCCTTCATCTCATTCCTATTTGGTAAGGAGGGATGGATTATTTCTGGAAACTAGCTTTTCCTCCCTCAAGCTCCCCCACCAGCCACCAAACACAGCCATCCTGTGGTAATTAACAGCCTCTACCTTCAAAATACATTTTATGTGACTCTCGGTCAGGTAAATCTAAATTAGCTTATAAGACAAAGTAGAGCCTCCCTATTAGCTCCTGGACCTCTGCCAATGCTGCACGCTATTTTGGGAGTTGGGCCAAGCAGGAGTTATTGCCCAGAGACTGAGAGTAGGAGAATCTGAGGACATGGGTAAGAGTTTTGGGGGGTCACTCACAAGTTCTGGGGTACTGCACAAAGGGTTAGTGCAGCTTTACTGTGGAGAAGAGAGCAGGTAGGATGCTAGAGGTGCCAGGTCAGCCAGCCATGCTCTTGGGATTCCCAATGGCTTAGAAGAGAATAGAAAGGTGTTCTAGGGACCTCAGAGAGTGGCTTGATCTCAGGCTAATTATGAAGGCTGAGATGAACTAGAAAGGGGTGGGGCTCCAGACTTCTTGGAAAGGAAATACCTTAGTGTCCTTGACTAAGCCACGTCCTCTTCTCCCCTTCTCAGAGAAGGGCTGGGTAACACGATCTCAGAGATCCTTTCCATCTCAGAACACAACTCTGAGGAATTTCCTATGAGTTTGTGGACTTCTCCTGAGATGTTTGCCTGACTTCCAAGAAACACTCGTGACCCAGACGAAGCCTGGTTACTTGTGTTTTGAGAACCCATCCTTCTAAGATTCGTTTTTTTTTTTTTTCCAGCTACTTTGACTGTCCTACCTTCCAAGGAAGGGGGATATTAAACATGAAGTAATCTATCATGCTGATTATAAGGAGATCATAAATGTAAAGAAATATGCACAATTTATTAGGACCTACTAAGTGCCAATTTAATTTTCAGGGAGAGAAAGAGAGGAAGATATGAGGTAAAGAATAGGTTCTTTTTTCTATTAATAAGACGTTCTCTGTCTGTAACTGGTTTGCAGTACAAAGGAGACCAAAGTGAACTCAAGGAACTCAAGGGAGGAAGAAGACAAAGGGAAAGCTTGAATCTGGACCGAGTATGAGAAGATGCCGGCGGTGGGCCTCTAGAGATGGCCCAAAATGAGCAAGTACAGCTTGCTGAGGACCTGAGTTCAGTCCCCAGTCCCCATGCCAGGTGGCCCACAGCTGCCTGTAATTCCACCTCCAGGGAATCTAATTCCCCTTTATGAACTCTCGTGGGCACCGGGCCATGTGCATACCCCACATAGTTAAAAATGAAAATTAATCTTTAAAATATCTAGGAAAATTAATCTTTAAAATATCCAGGAAAATTAATCTTTAAAATATTTGACATTTGAAAGAGCAAATGGAGGAGCAGGAGTGAGACCATGCCAGGTCTTAGGTCTAGGACAGGATGGGAAGTTCTTGGAGACCCTTGACATTGGAACACTGTTTTTTACTAAAGATCCCACAGGTTCACATCCTTTGGGCCCCGGGTAGGGCTGTCTTGGCTGTATTGCATCATGGCAGCTGCAGTATGGTGGGAGAGAGAAGCCACATGCTGGGACAAGAGACTAGAAGATGGCCCAGAGGCCACTCTTGGGTTTTATCCTTACACAGGTTCATGGGCACTAAGTAGTCTCAAGGGAGCTACTCAGTCCCTTCTGACGGTGATGGCTCCACCTCTGGAAGGTTTCATTGACTCTCAACATCACTGCACCGAGGGCCACACCTCCAAAACACTTCCCTCTTGGGGAAGAAGGCATGGCTACATCATAGAGCTCTCACACTCAGGCCCTAGTGTGACTTCCATGGGAGGCTGCCCCCCTCGTATGTTTGTATGTGTGTGTACGCGAGTGCGTGTGCATACACATGCACTCGAGTGTTTCAGGGCAGAGTCATGCTCTCAAATCTTTAGGCTCAGATACCCAAGTCATAGCCCTTTCCCTTTGAGAATATTCCAGGCCAGGGCAAAACTGTCAGAGAACTTCCTCCTTCCCAAATTGCTTTTGAAATGCTTGAAAGGGGTTCAGCTCATCCTGCTCAGAGCTCTCTCTCAAGGTGGTAGATGAAAGGACACACACACACACACACACACTCACTCACACACACACTCACACACACACACACTCACACACACACTCACACACACACACACTCACACACACACTCACACATACACTCACACTCACACACACACAGAAAGAGAGAGGAGAGAGAGAGAGAGAGAGAGAGAGAGAGAGAGAGAGAGAGAGAGAGAGAGAAGATAGTTAAAAGCTCTGGGGCTCCAATTCCTCCGATACTCTACTCGGTTCCCTTATCACAGAGGAAAGTGATTTCCAGTTTGTTCTACAAGAAGGAATACACAATCACTTTCCTGTCAGTTTTCTAGTGGTGATTTCATATCCAGCAGTGCAGTTGCCTACAGAGGCTTAGCTGGGCTGAACTACCTGCAAACCTTTACAAAATACCTCCCCAGGACACTGGCAGAACCTTTTCTGAAGGAACCTGTATACTCTATCAAGATTAAAAAAATTTGTCTGCCACGTTTGAACACGGAGCACAGTTCAGGAGCCTTTCACAACTGCTCCAGTGAGACTGTCTCAAAGTCATTGAGGAAGAAGTCCCCTTTAAAGACTCAGTCTTCCATGAGGCCTCATGTCCATAGCCCTTCAGCCCCTCCACAGTCCTGCCCTCCCCTCAGCCAGAGACAGAAGCCACACATACCTCACTGCAGTACTTTTTCTTAGCGAACACTTGACCTGCAGGCTCCACAAACACTGCATTCAAGTTGTGGAAAGTGGAGGCACACAAGAGAGAAGTCTTTTTGAGTTGTTTGTGGTGTGGAGGGAAGGTAAGCTCCCTCAGAAAATGCTCCCTTAAGAATAAGAATGGCTCTTATGCCACTTAGCACTCGAAAGAGTCACTAGAAGAGTCGGTATGGAGGGCGCTTGAGGATACCACATTCAATGACTGCCACAGGAGGCAAGGTTAGTTCTGTTCTCTGAATCATCCTTCAGAAAATAGGGCCCTATATTGTAGCCATGTCAGCAAACATAGTTTTTGCCTCCCCTACATGCTAGGCCGTGGTCTACAAGAAGAGTTGGCTGATTTTTTTCCCCTAGGACAATAGCCATTTGTCAGATAACGGCTATTTCAGATTTTTCTAAGACACCCATTGACCCAGTGGTGTGTGTTTCCTGCTACCTGCTCCAATGTTCTTGGTTCCTAAATGAAAGACACACACACACACACACACACACACACACACACACACACACACACACACACACAGAGAGAGAGAGAGAGAGAGAGAGAGACAGACAGAGAGACAGAGAGAGAGAGAGACTTATATTTTAATAAGCTTATATTTAAACAGCTCAATGGCTGGGCCACTCCAAACCCACCATGTGGCTAACACACTCCCCTCCAATATTCTTGAGTTATTACTTACTAAAATCTATATTTCATCTTAGTTCCTCTAGACCCAAGTGGGGAGGTCATCTTCTCCGGCACTTACATGTTGGTTGTCTCTCTGTCCTGCACCTCTCAGGCCTCGTCTTTACTCCTTTCCAGTCATGGGAGTTCTCCCTCCTGCCCTTCCTCAGTCCCTTGCCTGAGGGTCCTAAAGTCCTGCCTCTGTCTCCCTGCCCAGCCAGTGGCTGTCAGCAACTTTATTTACCATCATAAGTAACTGGGGACAGGGTCCCTCGGCATCTTATGTGCAAACATGAATGTAGTTTTGGGGACCTAATATACATAAGGAGCATTAGATCAAACCCACAACACCCATCTGTTACACCTCTGTGCAGCCCTGCCGAAGTCAATCAAAGCAGCCAGAGATAATACCTAAATGAGGGGCCTGGCTGTGTTCTAATGATACTTTATCTATAAATCCAACACACACAGGCAGTGTTTTTAACCTTTACTCTAGGCACTGGTCATGTAGTTAACAAAGCAAAATTCCTGCCTTTATGAAATATGTTTTAAAATCTCATTCTTAAGGCTGATGTGATGGCTTATTGAATAAGAAGAATGCTTGCCACTAGCTGTGATGACTTAGTTTGATATCTAGGACCAACATGGGAGAAAAGAACTAGCTCCTGCAAGATGTACTCTGACACACACACACACACACACACACACACACACGGATGTACGCACAGGCTTTAAAAATGGTAATAGAACTTAAAATAAAACAAAATAAAATCTGAATGTCTGCTCATTGATTTTGTGGCTTTCAATAAGTGAGTCAATACCAGAATTATACAGGAATTGATGAGGCAGTGCTGGATAGTTTTCTGTCAACTTCACACAAGCTGAAGTCATCTGAGAGGAGGGACCCTCAATTGAGAAAATGCCTCTATAGGACTGAGCTGTAGGCAAGCCTGTAGGTCATTTTCTTAAATAATGTTTGGTGGAGGGCCCAGCCCACTGCTACCTGGGGTGGTACCATTC
The DNA here is from genome assembly GCF_011762505.2 of Arvicanthis niloticus. Lineage (NCBI taxonomy): Eukaryota > Metazoa > Chordata > Mammalia > Rodentia > Muridae > Arvicanthis > Arvicanthis niloticus. Next base: position 8,094,351 of record NC_047664.1, on the reverse strand, counting down.
CTGGGATGATGGTCTTGAGTTCTATAAGAAAGCAGGCTGAACAAGCCAGAGGGAGTAAGTCAGTAAGTAGCACCCTTCATGGCCTCTGCATAACTCCTGCTTCCAGGTTCCTGCCCTGTTTGAGTTCCTGTCCTAACTTTCTTAAGTGATGTACTATGGATGTGGATAAGCATAAGCCAAATAAACCCCTTCTGCCTCAAGTTGCGCTGGTCATGGTGTTTCACCATGGCAATAGCAATCCTAACTAAGACAGAGATATAGATCAAAAAGGTCCCCTCTGTGCTCTGTTAAGCATATTTGTAATGTATTTGCTTACCTCACTTATCCAAGTCAGGTAAGTATTGCAGGGAAAAACATAATCAAAATGTATTATATAAGAAGTTTAACAACAACAAGAACAACAATAAAAAGAATTTTTAACTAAATTCTGCAAGTGGAATTTACAGGTGATCAGCGTGTTCAGGGTGATATGGCCATAGACAGTTGGCACAACTCGATATGCAGATGAGATAAAATGTAACTGCCTTCTGTTCTTGTTTGAGACAGCATCTTGCTGTCTAGTCACGGCTTGTCATAACTAACAGAGATCCTCTTGCATCTGTCTTCTGAGTGCTAGGATTAAGGGCATATACCACTGTACTTGGTCTGAAATATCATTGCTTCAAGTACAAAATTGGTTGATTCATTCATATTGTTGGAGCCATATATTCAGGTTGGCCATACCGCTTTCTGGAGACGTCTCTTTGGGAAAATGGGCAGCTCTCTCCTACCGTGTTATCATTTCTCTTTGGCATTTCCATGGTGTTAGCAAACATCTGCATGTTGGGAAATGAAAGGAGAACCTGTGCTAAATACTCAGGCGGGCAGCATTAGGTGGTTCAGGCAAGCACCGATCTACACAGAAGCCCAGAGAAGTGATCCAGATCTGGACAAGTGGCAGCCAACTTGACCCCTGGCTACAAATACACCTCTTAGGTACTCCAGGGGCACCCGAGAAGACAACCTGGGCAAGAATAAGGCTTGTAAGGGAGTGGAATAAACTGAAGGAGGCACTGGTAGACTGCTTCTCAGATGGTCAAAGAAAGGGCAATGCCCTGGTTATAGAACTGAAGACTGCTGGGTGCTGCATAGACAAAAGGATATTTATGAGGACCTGCTCTGTGCCTGGCAAAGTGTTAGGCTTGGGGATACAAAGCTGTTTTCCATTCCAGTGAGTCATAGCACCTCATGATGGATCACCCCAGTGGCTACTTAGAACCATGCAAGTGGCAGAGGGATGCACATGATGTCACTTGAGTGTGAAGGATAGGGTGTCTGAGTTTATCTCAGAAGGAGAGGAAACACCAGAAACAGTGCCAGGAGAAGAGAACACTCAAACTGAGTCCTAAAGTATGACCAGAGGAGGGCTAGAGAGATGTTTCAGTTGATAAAACCTTGCAAGCATTAGGACTTAAAGACTTGAGTTGATCCTCAGAGCCCACATTAAAAAAAATCTAGGTATGGCAGAGACACTTAATTCCTGAGCCAGGGAAGCAGAGAAAGAGGGATTGCCGGGGTCGCATTGGGTAGCTATCTTGGCCTACTTAGTGAGTCCCAAGGCAGTGAGAGACTGTCTCAAAACAAAACAAGCAACAACAACAACCAAACCAAACCAAAACCAAAACCAAAACAAATGTGCTAGTTTGAATAGGTGTGGCTTCCCTAGACATAAGTCTATTATGTGTTTGAATTCTTAGCCCACAGGCTGTGGCACTATTAGGAGGTATGGCCTTGTTGGAGGAAGTGTGTCACCGTGGGAGTGGGCTTTGATGTTTTCTATGGTCATGCTCTGCCCAGTGTGGAATGAGAGCTTCCTCTTGTCCATCTTCAAATCAAGATGCAGAAAACCCTCAGCTTCTCTAGCACCAAGTCTGTCTGCACACTGCCATGCTTTCTGCCATGATGATAATGGACTGAACCTTTGAAACCATAAGATCCAATAAAATATTTGCCTTTATAATAGTTGACTTGGTCATGGTGTCTCTTCACAGCAATAAAACCCTAGGACAACAACTAAACAAACAAAAAACAAGGTGACTGGCACTTGAGGAATAATATCTGAAGTTGATCTCTGTCCTCCACTTGCAACTCCCATCCCCACACAGAACAAACATAACAGCTAAAATGGAGAAATAAATTTTGGGTCAAAACAAGAATGGAAGTTAACCCAGAAATACGAAGGAACATAGCTTTGGGTGAAGTCATGCAGCTTAGCAGCAGCCTTGTTAGAGGTGGGTCTTGGGGCAGGGACTGGAAGCAGAAGGCAAGTATATTTGACATGCTAACATCTGGAGTTTACATACACAGAGAGGCATTACTTTAAAGGCTGGATGTCAAGGAGCTGCATGATCAACGAGTTCTTAAACAGCAAGTTATTCTTTGTGAACCTGGTGGATACCTTAGGTTGGCTCATCCAGAAGTAGAACGTAAGATGGGGGATATTTTTGTGTAGGTCACTGAAGGAATGCAACCAAGGAGACATATTTTAAAGGTTTATTTTTACTCTCTGTGTTTGTGTGTGTCTGTGCATGTAGCTGTGGGTATCTGCAGCAGCCAGAAGAGGGTGTTGGATTCCTCGGAGTTGGAGTGACAGGTGGTTGTGAGCTGTTCAGTTGGCTGCTGAGAACTGAACTCAGGTCCTCCAGAAGAACTGCAAATGCTCTACTGAGCTTTCTCTCCAGTTCCAAGGAGGAAATGTTCTGAGAGAGGTATACAGAGGAAGGAGCTTTGGACAGACAAGGGTATAAAGAGGAGACTAGCCTCAGCTTGGGGCTATGGAGATGACTGGAATGTCAGTCTTATTACAGGGCTAGGTTGCATCCCAGGAATTTTCAGGTTAGGCTGGCCCACCAGTCATGACAGTCTCCTGGGAAACAGTACAGACACAAGCCACTCCCAGCTGCAGCCTGCATCATCTGGGAGGACAATTCTACAGCAAGCTAATAGTACTAGGGACCCAACAGTGCTGGTTATAGAACAGAAATCAGAGGTCAGCCTGTCAGAAAAGGTGCAAAAAAGAGGTTGGCAGCAAAGTGTGAAGTGCCACCTGGAGAGCAGAGTGGGCAGGCTGAAGAGCTGCCTATGAGGTACAACTGATAGACTTTTATGACCAGCTTGACTTGATGGTGGTTTGAGGCCTCTAGTTTCTGTTATACTATCAATGCTGAATCCACACTGGAACTCCTCTCAGGTATTTTGTTATGTCCCTGTGTCCTAGAGATCCTGCAGCTTAGGACCAGCCCCTTCATATGCTCCAACAGTTCATAGACAGGGTAGATGTTGGGGTGGACCAACTCAAAACCCTTGATCTCGGCCTGGGTAGTAGCTGAATTGGTCAGCTCCCCTTCCAGTTCTCCTGCACCCGTACCACCAGGGGCGAGCTCTCCAGCACTGCTCCCCCCAACCCTCAGCTCACCCAATGCCAGATCCATCAAGGGGAGGGGCCAGTTCTCTCTGGCTCTCCCACTTGGAACTGGCTCACTGGAGCCTCTTTCACCATGACTATCTCTACTGTACTGCCCAGGGGAGGTGCGGGGCCCACTCTCCCAAGTGCTGGAGTGAGTGAGGGGCTGGGCCAACTCTCCCAACTGTCACAGTTGGGAAAGGGCGAGAGGGTAGAGGGCATTACCCGATGCCCAGGCCACCTAACGGCAGATGAGTGGTAGGTACAGCTTTCCCTAGCTCATGAACATCTCCACCACTAGGGCCAGCTGTACTCTGCTGCCTGGGTGAGATACAGGGGTTCCTCTCCAGAGTGTCGCCACAGGTGACAGGTAGGGCCAGCTCTCCAGAGCATTGTAGCTAGTGAGGGGCAGGGCCAGTTCTGCACATAGTTCTAGGTAGCCACTCAGACATGTTCTCTAGTGGTAATATGAGCTGCATAGTCATGGACCCAGATGTGGCCCGCAGTGGCAGCACAAGCTTGCACTTCACCATGGCCTCAGGTGGCAGAGCTGGCCACTCACAGCATGCTAGTTTCATCTCTTTTCATAATGCTCAAACTGTCTCACTTCTCGTTCTCTCCCATCACGTCCTTGCACATTGTAGTGGCTTCTGCTGCAGGTGGGCCACCTGGTGGTGGGCCTCTTGCTGACCTACTCTGTGTGCACCTTGTGCTGTGGTGGCAAGTAGGCCTAGGTGTCTACATCCCACCTGTGTGACATGGCAACAGGCAGATCTATGGTTATCTTCCCCCTTCTGTACTGCATGGTGTAGTGTTAGGTGGGGCTGTGTGTGTCTACATTTGTTTGGTGTCTCCAATTTTTACTTACCAGGTAAATATAGACAGGGGGAAGAAAAGCTCTGACAATACCATACATTTAGGCCATGGAAAGTTACGTTATGACTAAAAATTCTTGCCTTGCTTTTCTGGTGGATTGTCCTGGGATACCCACTTAAGTGTCTTTAAGTTCTAATGGGTTAACCAAGGCTCCTGTAGGGAGTGTGTGGAAACACATGTGCTGGGCACTTTAAATATTACACAGCTTCACCTCGGGCAGTCGACAGATGGTGATTTATTCTGAGAAATGTTGACAAGCTCTGATGGAGTGCGCTGTTACGGAGCTGGCTTGGCAGACCTGCTATGCTACTTCTGCCTCTGTGTAGCCTACGTGTTCCTTCTAACATTCTTGAGCTACCCTGCTCTAGTGTACAAAGCCATTATGCCATTTAAAAGGGTTTTATTCAAGTATACTTTATGAGCAACAAAAGTCGACAGTTTGAAGCGACAACAGTTGGACCGATCTTCGTGTTAAGACACACTAAAAAGTCTCCTCTTTTCCTCTTTTCTCTTTTTGGTCAACCGTCTCTAAATGTTATCTCAGGCAACCACTGGTCTCCTTCCTGACACTACTAGAATTAAAACCAACAAAATAGTATTGCAACAAACTATTCATCTGTTAAGTTTGTTAGAATATTAATTTGATTAATTGTAGGAAATCCTGCTGGCACTCTAAGGCTCTTTTGTGGGTTGTACATTCTAGAAATACCACATGGTAGGTAGGACTTAAAGTAAATGGCGCTTCTGGACTGTGACATCAAGTAGCCAATTTGGGGTGTCATCAGGATATTTTAGGTCAGATGTATTAGGTTGTTTGAATGGCTGTGACTTTTTATGAACCTTGAAATTCTGGCTGGTTAAACTTATTTACATAATGAAAACGGCTGCAATATGCCATCAACTCTTGTCATTAAACAAATACCCATGTTGGAGATGAAAATATAGCCAGGTATGGCTTACATCGTGAGAGTTAGGATATGTCTTTGAGACATCTGTCTGGATACGATGGCCACAATGCTCTTCTTTCACATTCTCTTCCACCACGTCGTTGAGTCTTTGTCATTCAACATATTTCTTCGCTGTCTGTGCTCATGTCCTGAACCCTCTGTGTGAATGTGTTTGTGTGTCCCAGTGAGTTTAACCAGAGTTGCTCATATGAGCAAGGTATTCACGGGAACATGGACACCTTACAGGTGTCTGCACCACTGAAGAAAATGCTTCCTCCTCCTCTACTAATTGTTAACCGCTAATAATTCCTCAGGGAGGGCGGGTCCCAATTTCTGATGGAATGTTGATACGTTCAGCCCTGTTCAGGTCTTGTGCAGGTAGGTGATTACGTCTGCACAGCAGTTCAAGAGTGCAATGGCTGTATATGTTTGGAGGATGGTGCTCCACAGCACTCAGCCCCTTTCGCCAGCTCTCACATTCTTTCTGCTCCATCCCAACACTGGTCCCTGATCCTTGGAGGAGAATGCGCAATCATTTCTAAATCTGTTATCTATGTTGTGGTATGAGGTGTGTGCACTTGACAGGTTGGGTGGGAAGAAGAGAAAGACTTTCGGAAGGTGGATCCCTGCTCCGTCTCTCTGCATAGATAAGTTTGTACTTCCATTTCTTTTTTCTCAAAGGCCCCTGTGTCCCCTTTGGTTTTTCACTCTAGGGCCCACTTCTGCCCTGTCTGAGCTCTTAAAATAAAATATCCAGGAGAGTTTAGATCCTAGCAGTCTTTTGACCTTTTGAGAACAGAGAAAAATTACCCCTGTTTTAACCTACTTGGACTAGATGAAAAAGAATGTGTTTGTGTGAGTCTGATGGAGATGGGAAGGAGGGAGCAGAAAAAAATGGATTTGTTTTGTACGAGCTAGGCTTTGGCCTGGGTGTGTTCATATGATTTTTATAACCAAGAAAAATCTCTATACCAACACTGTGAAGGCAGCTAATATTTTCTGAAAATTAGACATTCATTATACTGGGTTTAACTGCCTTTTTCTCTCATCCTTCTTTCCTTTTCTACCTCATCCTGCCCTCATATCCTTTCTTTAGACAGAGACTCAGGCTTGCCTTAGGCTTCTTATGTTGATGAGTTTAGGATGACTTTGAACGTCTGATCTCACTGGCTCCACATTCCCAGTACTGAGATTGTAGGTATGTATTTTACCATGCCTGGTTTATATAGTGTGGGGAATCTAACTCATGCCTTTGTGCATGCATGCTAGGTGAGCAGTCCACCAACTGAGCTGTATCCCAATTGTTTTGTTGCCTTTTTCCAGATGAGAAAAGGAGGGCTCAGAAAAGCTGAAGTCAGGGTCAGTGACTCCTGATTGATTTCTCTTAGCTGATCTTGGAGAAGACAGACCCTGTTTGGAAGCCATAGGTGCTGAGAGTAGAACGGGCTGCATCTTGTCAGCTTTTCTAGTTAAAGCATTAGAGAAAGGGACCATCTGCCTGGGAGTTGGTGTGACTACATACAGCTTTGGTACGAGGAGTTGGCCATGTCACTGCCACTTTTTGGCTCCAGTGGTCTGTTATTTATTTTATTTTATTTTATTTTTTTGCTTCTTGTTATCTCTGCTTGTGTCTCCTCTCCTCTCCTGGCTACCATGGATCTGGGTGTGAGTGAGGCGGGTTTACGGTCTCACTACTTGGCAAGTGGAAGTAAAAGCAGTCTCTGTAGTGGAGTAGTCTTCAAGCCTTCAAACATATAGGGGGTGAAAGCTATGGTGTACATCTTCTGCAAACACTGTCAACATCCACACATGGACCCAGAGGGTAGCCTTTGCCATTTTACTTGTCTGGGGAAGGCTTTGCCGTTTGCTGTGAGTCTAAGGCACTGGGGTCCTTGACACGCCCATGTCAATAACATACATTCCCTCAGGTCCTCCCTAGTCCCCTATGTGTGACATAGCTTTGGGAAGAGGGAAAGGCGAGGCTCTAAGCAGTAGCGTATATATATCATGGCTTCCAGATGCTGGGCCAATCACGCTGGCTGGCTCTCATGTATTGATTTCTTTTGCCTTGTAGTTTAGAAATATATATCACTGGACTGGTGGAGGCTTCTCTGGTATTCCCTGGGGGCAGCAGCTCTTTTCCAATAGACTTATACTCTCTTCCATGATATGTCTGTGTTCATGCTAGAAGATTTGGGATCTGGGTTAGGGAGAGGCAAGCAAGATGACAAGAGTGCAAAATTTGAGATGTACGCATCTCGAGTAGGTGCAAGAATAAGGTTAGCGATCTAGGGATGATCTCTTCCTTGTATTTTGTGCTCTGGGTACTTCCCTTGCCTCTCCCTTCTACCAGTATTGCTAGGAATTTATAAATCATAGAAATGGCCCTCTGAAAAGGCACACATTTCATTAGGACAGGAAGAAAGCCCACAGCACTTTAGGCCATTGACAAAGCTGGCCTGTTTCTGTTGTCACTGGTACAGAAAATAAACTCTAATCATCTGTCTTGGGTCCCATTTGAACATATTAGTTCTCCTGAGGGACGTGTCAGCAGGTACAACCCACATGCCAGGGATGGGGAGGCAGCAACGACGAGGCTAATTTGAAAATACTTCTGTGGCACTTAGCAGGGTGTGATTTTAATTCATTTTTTCTCCCTTGATAATCATAAAGTGCTTTCAGGCTGTGAATATCCATTTTGGCCAGCATGCTCGTACCTCATCTGGGGACCGCATTTAATGGCATGGTGATGATGGGAGCCACAGGGGACTTGTGTAAGGTACAGATGCTTGCTTCATGGCGAGAAACACCATTGATACTAATTCACACGGCTATTTCATACAAGGACTTGTAGACCTGAGGAGCTGCTAATATGAAAATATTGTTCATATATTCACACTGAACTAATATGTGCATGACGTTTTGAGTTTGGCTAAAGTTTTATCAATGTTATGTATTAGCTGTTTTTTTTCTAATTTCTGTGATGAGATAGATAACAGAAGCAACTTAATGGGGGAGGGGTATATTTTGGCTCCTGGTTTGAAGGAGCCGTCAACCTAACATGGCCTGGAAGGTATGGAGTCAGGGGTAGGAGGCAGCTGGGTACACTAAGTTCACAGTCAGGAAGCCCAGAGAGACGAATGTTGGTGCTCAACTTGCTTTTCCTCAGTCCTGGACTCCAGCGCACAGGGATGGTACTCACCATGCTCAGGGTCAGTCTTCCTTCCTCAGCGAAATCTCTCTTGAAACACATTCCCAGATACACCCAGACAAGTGTTTCCACAGTGATTCTAAATCCCGTCAAGCTGACAATCAACCATCAACACAGAACTGCCTATCGTAGCAGAAAGAGTATAAAGCAGGGTGGGCTGTTTGATTCTGCCTTAACCAGGTATGCCACCTTGCATAAATTAATCCCTGAGCCTCAGTTTCCTCAACTGTAAAGTGGGAATCATCACACCTACTTTCCAGGGCTGCTGGAGGAGGCAATAGGCAATAGACATATAATGTCTTCTATGTCAGAAGTACGTAGTGGGGATTCAATAGCTAGCTGTTGGTCTGCTCCTCACTGGCTCCAAGTTGAGGCTGGCATACTTTTCACTGCAGCCTATGTATCACCATCTTGTCAGCTCTGCTGTCTTTCTGACAGAGTCCTGATGGACAGAGTCTCAAACGGAGAAAACAGTCTGCTGCTGACTTTTGTATGGTTTGAGGTCCAGAGAGCTTGGAGTTACTGCAAGCTAGCCAGGCTAGGACACTACTCAAATTTGTTATTCTGGGCTAGCTCTACCTCTCACCCAGCTGGTGCCTGGTCAGGCTCCAACAGGTGCCAAGTATTCTGCTTTCTGCAATTCCATTGTGCTCCCCTGGCTTCTCTATCTGAGCACAACCTCAGACTGCTCTCATCCACTTCTTCTTCTTCTTCTTCTTCTTCTTCTTCTTCTTCTTCTTCTTCTTCTTCTTCTTCTTCTTCTTCTTCTTTTTTTTTAAGAATTTATTTATTTATTTTGTGTAAGTACACTGTAGCTGTCTTCAGACACCCATATGAGGGCATCAGATCTCATTATGGATGGTTGTGAGCCACCATGTGGTTGCTGGGATTTGAACTCATAACCTCTGGAAGAGCAGTCAGTGCTCTTAACCACTGAGCCATCTCACCAGCCCTCACATCCACTTCTTCACCTCTTCTTTTTGCTCCTTTCCTGATATAGAGAGCTTGGGACTGCTTGCCGGGAGCTTAGATTTTGTACTGGGGGCTGCCAACTCCCAGAACTCACAGCGAGAAGAAATTCTTTGCTGTTCTATTTCATAGCTTCACCTGGAGTTGGGGGAAACAACCATATAATATGCCAATTGGAGTCCAGAGAAATTGCTACAGATTTTACTATTTGACAGTCTGCTTCTTGGGTACCACCTCAAACCTGAGAGAGATTTTTTTTTTTTACCTTATAAGCAGTCCTGCCTTGTCTCTGGGTAGTGGGTTTTGGATTTCATAATCCAGTGTCTGTTTTGTTGGGCTTTGCTTTTCATTAGCCACATACGTCTTGGAGCCTTGATTTTCCTCGTGTGCAATATAGGATTTTAAACATATTTTTATTTATGTATATGTGTGTGCATCTGTGTAGCTAGTTGATCTTTGCTGCTTTGTGAGTTCTTTATTCCCTGCTCTTTACCCCATTCCCAAGTCTCACCCACTATCACTAGATAGGAAAGAAAGAAGAATAGATGGAGAGAGAGAGAGAGAGAGAGAGAGAGAGAGAGAGAGAGAGAGAGAATCCCTGAATCTAATTTGTTTCTTTCTTCTTTGAGCATGCCTATTAACAAACTGAAATAACTAACAACTAACCAACAACCAACAACCAACAACCAACCTATCAGAACTCTGGCATTTATATATCCTCTGAAAGTACCCAGAATTTCAAACGTCACACCATCTCAGAAATTATCTACAGCTGGGAAAACCACTCCTCTGAGCACAAGGCAAACCATAGTCAGTCGCTGTGGTCAGTCTGAAGCAGCCCCACATCTCTCTACACGTGGGATTAAAATGAAAGCATGTTCTTACAATATTTTTATGTTTTTTTTTTTTAAGAAACCAAAATTACAAAGTTGTCACTCCATGTCTGTGTGGGTGAATGTCACATGTATGCTGGTGCCTCAGGAGGCCAGAAGAGAATATCAGAACACTTGGTGCTGGAGTTATGGGTAGTTGTGATGTGAACACTAGGAGCCACACTAGGTCTTGGGCTCTTAACTCTGGAGTCACCTTCCAGGCTGCTGCCTTTCCCTTATTTTTATTTTAAGTGAATAAAGAGAGACGGTAGATGGAAAGGACCAGCACTGACACTGGGGCAGCATGGAGCAGGGTTTGTGGCCAGTGCCAGTGTGTGTGTGCATGCGTGTGTGTGTGTGTGTGTGTACCGTAAGTTGAAACTTAATGTCTTCTTCAGTTGTTCTCAACTTTAGTTTTTGAGACAGGGTTTCTCACTAAACCTGGAACTCACTGGTTCAATCAGATGTGTTGGCCAGAGATCCCCAGGCATCTACCTGTCTCCTTCTTCCCAGATCTGGGATTACAGAATTGTGGGAATCTGAATTTAGCTCTTCTCTAGCCTCCCAGCAGTTGCTTCTTGAAACAGCCTGTGCTCCTAACTCTCTCGAGTGTCATGACAAATACTATTGGAGTGGTGTTACTTCTAAAATTTACAATGATAGTCATTATAATTAGAAAACAGTTTAAAGACACCTGTAGGATATTTGGCATAATCCTAACACCTCTCTGGATGTTTTAACTTTGCATAATGAGATTATAAATTTAAAGAATGCTGCTCTGTTGAGCTTTGATGCTGCAGATAATGCTGATAAAATTATTCACGGCTTGAGGTCAGTATTTCCATTTTGATCAAACCCCAGGAATGGCATATATAGCTTGATCATGCTAGCCCCTTTTGTTCTGGGAATACTTTTATCCCTGCCCATTGTGTTAAAGCTTGTCTCTAACAACATTAACAGGTTGGCAGACAAATTACATGACTTGAGACTGAAAATGGACCCCCAGACAGAGTTATTAAATTAATAGGCTGACAAGCCAAGGATGGGTAAGATTCTTCACAGAGCCTTACCAACTTAAGACAGAAGTGCATTGCTTTTGATAATGCATATTTCACAATGGGTAAGGAAGGCATTCTTGTCAGAACAACCTAAGACATGCTCAGTCTGGTTTATGTAATAAAAAAAAGGGGGTGATGGGGAGAGGTTTTGGGGCTGCCTGGCAGGAATCTGACATAGGCCAAGGACAAGGAAATAGACTGCAGGCAGGAAGCAGACATTAGAATAGAACAAAGAAATAATTTCAGGTAGAAATCTAAATCCTAGGCTAGAACAAAGAAGTAATTAGAGGCAGGAATCTAAATTGTAAGCTAGAACAAAGTAGGCTTAAAAAAAGTAGGCTTCAGGTATGAAAATGACTTCGGGCTAGGACAGATATTTTGGTTATCCTGATAAGCCCTTAGAAATATTGATCACAGGACTCAAATAGTGATCATGGGACTCTGTTTATTGTTGTGTATGTTCTTTGACTATCTGGGCTTATTGTCTTGTTTATTCCTTGACTATTTGCATCTATTGTGTTGGTAGTTCCTCAACCTAGAACTGACCTTAATACTTGCATGTAAATTGTAAGTATAAAAGCAAAAAAAGAGAAGGAGGAGGGATGGGATAGGGGATTAGTGGGGGAGGAGGAATAAAGAGATGGGATAACATCTGAAATGTAAATAAATAAAATATCAAATAAAAAAAGGAAAAGAAAAGAAAAGAAAAGAAAAAGAAACAGCTTATGCAGAGACCAGGTTCTGCTTCTTCCTTTCCTTCACTTTTCTCTCTCTGCCTCCCCTTCCATTTCCATCTTTCTGTCTTTTCCCTCAATCTCTCTCCTTATCCACAAACATTTCTCTTAAGCACTGGAGCATCTTTGGAAAAATATAAATGAAAAGAAAGCAAGACACCTTTTGGTCCTGTAAACATGACCACTGAGTTAAATAAGGCTCCTTTAGTGGTAAAATAAGGAAATGGAAATTATATCAGATTTTTGTGGCATAATTCAAAACTGCTGGCACCTTTGCAAGTAGATGCATTTTCCTTCATAGTAAGACACATTTTCAAAATAGAGTAGTTGTTACATATAAAAGCATCCCTCCCCTATTTCCTCCCCCTTGGAAGCATGGTCAAAGCAGCAAAGAAATTGCCCTACCTTGACCTCTATGTGATTTCCATGGCTGCTCTGAGCCCTTAATGACTGGTCATTTGGGAGGGGTCAACCCAGTCCCCTGATGCTGTGGGGGTAAAAGGACAAACTGAGAAGCCATTTGTATCATTTTACAGAGAAAAGTGTTAAAGATGGCAAAGTGAGGGCTTTTTAAAGACAGCTCCCAGGAACGTTAGGATCCTGACTATCTGGCCTGCTGACCACTCATTTCAATCAGTCATTTTCTATCTTGGATTTCCCCTCTCCCAGCTGTTTGTGTTACCCCCACATCTGCATGCATGTAGCACCTGACCTTTCTTTAGCTTCTTCTCATATTCCTGGGACCAGCAGATGAGTGTGGCTTCCCTGGTTTTCTCTTCACATGATCCAACCTGCCCCCATTCCCTCAATAGGCTGGTCAGAGAGTAAGGCTGTTCCCATCAACCATCTCCATTAATTAATTAGTGTATTTAGTGGTGACCAGAGGCCTGCTCATCTCAAAGCTCACAGGGCATACTGATGCTGAGCGATGGTCTTGGTGACAGGCCATCTGTATTCCAGTTGGCCTTTGTGTGTGTGAGTGTCACTTAAGCATATATGTGTTCATGTGTGTGGTGCATATGTATATGTGCATGTGGGAGTCAGAGGGTGACATCAGTTCAGGTGTCTTTTTCAATCATTCTGCACCCTTTATTTTGAGATAGGGTCTCTAATGAGCTCAGGTCTTCAGTCCCTGTGCTAGGAAGCACACTGTAGACTGAGCCATCTCCCAAGGTTCCAAAGTTCTCCTTTGTGTGGCATGTTGCAATCTGACAGGCAGGAGTTGGCCAAGCCTAGTTCTTGCTAACAGCCACGAGGGGTGATGTAATAGTTCATAGATTCAGCAACACAAATCTCAATTTCCCGTGTTCTGTGGTTTCCTCCTGTTGTTTCTGCAAGGGGCTCTGTGAGGTGTTTGTAAAGCCATCCTCTCACAGATGTGACCATTTGTAATGTGGAGCTGGGCTTCCTGGATCTTCTGGGTTCAGTTGAGGTTTGTCACCTTGCTGCAAAACCTTTGAACAGTGGCCTCCAATGGTTCATTATTTTAAAGTCCCAATTCTGTGAACTAATGTGTGTTCCAACAACCTCACATAAGCCACTTGTGTTTCTGAGAAAATGAACCAGGGAACTTCTTGCTCAACTATTTTGGCAATAAAAAACATATCATAAATGAGAGAGGAGAAGAATATTGTTTGCTAAAGGGCTGCTGGGGTGAACTGCCTCTTGGCCTTTTGATAGTGTCTTTGATATGGAAATGGCCAGCTGCTTGACCTTCTGTTCAGTGGCCCTTTTTGTGCAAAGTCAAATTGGAGCCCCTCACAGCAGCAATGCACCTATGGACGCAAACAGGATTTCCATTTTTTTCCCTATGCCTCCTTCCCCACCCCCACAATTGCTACTGCAAACATTTTTTTCCCCACTATTCACAAGAAAGACATCATGCTCAATGGGGAAAAAAGGCATCAAAACATTTGTGACTCATAACGATTTCAAAGTATCAGTGACTTGTCTGTTTTCAGGTCTTCACTCTGTTGGAGCCTTTTAAAAGTATTGCAATGTGAAAAAGCCCAAGGAAAAAAAAAGATTATTCATGAATGGAGCTTATGGATACTCAGGTTCTCATTCTCCTCTTGCATTTGAAAGGGAGAGAGGGGGAAATTATCTCCCATTTCTTGTGAATGAAAGGAGAAGAAGAAGGAGAAGGAGAAAGAGAAGGAGAAGGAGAAGGAGAAGGAGAAGGAGCAGGAGCAGGAGCAGGAGCAGGAGCAGGAGCAGGAGCAGGAGAAGGAGAAGGAGAAGGAGAAGGAGAAGGAGAAGGAGAAGGAGAAGGAGAAGGAGAAGGAGAAGGAGAAGGAGGAGAAGGAGGAGAAGAACAACAACAGAGTAAGTCTATTTTGTGTATTAGGAATGGGAATACACAAACAAATGACTTTATGCACTCTTGGTGTAGCAATGTTGAATTGGAATTAAGGGTCTCTTGACCATAGGAATTAGTGCTTGAAAGTGCTGTGCCAAAGTCACACTGGAAAGAACAAACCTTTGGTCCCCCTATCCGCCCCCCCCCAACAAGCTGTTCTTTCTTCCTAGTGCTCTCTTCCCCCCTAACCAGGCAATGAAGAACATCTTTAGCTTAGAGAAAGTTGAGGACTGTGTTGAGGGAAGTTGCTGGGCATCCAGACACTGTGCTGACACCACTGATTTGCTGGGCTACCGAGGCTGGCTTCTTACCCCTTGAGCCACGCACGCTGTCTGTGCTTTAGGCATAGGTAGGTCCTGAGTGGTAATGGAGAAGCCACTCTTTCTTTGGGATGGTCAAGGGAATTGGAAGAAAATAAAGATATAGATCAGAAGGTTTTGATGGGGGTAGATTCTGAGGCTCTGACCATGTGCCTGGTTCATTAGTCACTTTATTATTTTTTAATGAAATAATTTTAGGGTCAATGGTATCGCTCAGTAGGTAAAGGCACTTATTATCGAGCTAGATGACCTGGTTTTGATTCCTGGGTCCTACATGGTGGAAGGATGTATTCTCTCTCTCTCTCTCTCTCTCTCTCTCTCTCTCTCTCTCTCTCTCTCTCTCCCTCTCTAATAAAATGTGTGTGTGTTGTATTTGTGGACTATGGCTGTGGATATGAGTGTGCCTGCACATGTGTGCATCTGCATTAAATCTTTCCTTGATTACTCTCCACTTTTGTTTTTTGAGACAGGATCTCTCAGTAGACCTGCAATTAATCAATTCAGCCATGTGGGCTGGCAGTGAGCTTCAAGGATTTGTCTCTATCACCAAGAACTGGGGTTGCAGGCATGAACCACCATACACAGATTTTTTTCCCCTGTAGGTTCTGAGAATTCAGTTCAGCTCCTCATGCTCACATAGCATTGTATCCATGAACTGCTTGACCAGGTCACTAGTCACTTTAATCCCAGACTAGTTCCAAGAGGTTGGATGTCAAGAGTGACAGGGCCAGGCTCTGGGAATGGGCAATCCTAGCTTCAGATTCTGGCTTGACAACTATCGAGGGAGCCATTCTGGTGCAGACACAGGTTTTAAAAGTCTGGAAGCCCCACTAGGTACTAACTGAAAGTTGCTATGGCAACGGGCAGAAATGATGAGCTTCAGTGAGAGCCCAGCCTACCACACTCCTCCTCATTCCCACATACCAGAGAAGGGAAGGCAGGAAATGACCAGATTGTAATTTAATTTAGTTTTTCTTCCCTTCCCAATTCTAAGTCATGGCCCCATGGCATTTCCCCGTGTGAACAGGGAACCAGGGGTATTAATTACCTTTTAGGAAGTTTTCTTCACTACTTGGGCTTCAAGAATGTGGCTTCTGCTTTAATCTTAGCTGCAAGTGGAAAAAACCAGCAACAGACAGAAGAAAGAACAGAGATCATCCCATCTGACATTTGCTAAACTGTTGTCTCCCATCCTGAGCTCACACTGGTCAAAACGTAATTAAGACCCTTCAGTAAATTACAATAAAAAACACTGAACTTTCTTCTAATCCTCAGTATTTTTACCTCAGTTTAATATAGTCGCAAGCAGTGTAGCGGTGCATTCTGTTTAGCTCATTGAATGCAAATCAATTTTGACAGACCACAAAGCATGTATTAGATATGCCCATTTTCCTATTTGTGTGTTGTGTTTGGCGTATAGGTGTATACATGTTAATGTGGGTGTGCACATAAACACACGTTGAAGCCAGAGTCTGGTGTTGAATCTGGTCTTTCTTGTTTTATCACCCTCTGCCTTGATTTTTGAGACAGGGTCTCTCACTGAACCTGGAGCTCACAGATTCAGCTTGACTGGCTAACCAGCCAGCTCCAAGGATCCCCGTTTGCTTCTCCTGCACTGGAATGATAAGTATGTGCCCTTTGCTTATAGTTCACTTTCCCTGGGTTTGGAGATTGAACTCAGGTCCTCATGTTTGCACAACAACCATTTTGCCAACCGAGCATTCGCCCCAGCTCAACATTTCTATTTATAAACCAAATTCAAATCCACAATTACTCCCAGTTAAGTGGAAGAGTTACTAGCAAGTCCATTTCTTTAAGCCTTTTCTAGATCCACCCACTCATTTAACAAATACAAACTGTACATCTGTCAAATATGAGGCACAAGGCCAAAAATAAAGGTTGACATAAAAGGCAGACATTCGTGGATCCAAGGATGAGTGAGGGCAATGAACTTGGTCATACAGCTGACACATACAGTTTTGCAAATCCAGAGTTAAAAAAAAAAAAAAACTAAACAAACCACTTTTGAGCTTTCCAAAGGTAGACTCCAAAGATCCATAGAAGAATTCATTTCTATCTGATGGTCTGTCATCATGAAGCCAGAGGAGGTACTGCAGCTCAAGAAGCAATCAGTATTTGATTTTAACAGAGGGCAGGAGCACACAGTGTGTTTGACTCGGGCCTCTTTCTGCCAGGCTTCCATGGGATCAGAAAGATTGTGTTCCACCAGTAACAATGGCCCTCGCTCGCCAAGGTCGCAGATTTAGTTCAGAGAGGCCTCGGAGAGCTCAGATCTCTATCAGGAGCAGGCCCGAGTGTTTGAGGCCCTTTGATATCTGGTTATCAGGATGAAAACAGGACTTCTGGTACTAGATACTGCTGATGAACCGGAGTGTGCCAGGAGTCTTTATGGCCATTCTGCCTGGAGTCAGCTTTTTTAAAAGCGTAATAAAAGAGAAGTGCAAAGGAAAAGATTAACTGGGATTTTCTAAGCCTTGAAGTCGCCATTTGGGTTTGGGTTTTGCACAAACTTCAAGTCCTTTGCTTCCTTTAAGACTCCTGCTTGGGACACAAGACTACGTATACATCATCACGTAAATTTACATGTCACCATCTAAATTATAATGAAAGGCAAATTGCAGTCTTCCTACAGCTCCGAAAGTGTTTCTTAAATTTTATTTTTATTTTTAATTGTGTGTGCATGTGCATGTGCATGTGTGTGTGTGCGTGTGCGTGTGTGCGCGCGAGTGTGTGTGCATGTGCGTGCGTGCGTGTGTGTGTGTGTGTGTGTGTGTGCCTGCAGAAGCCAGAAGATGGTGTCAGATCCCTAGGAGCTGGAGTTACAGGTGATCTGTCCCATCTGATGTGGTTCCATTGGAAAAGCAGGAAGTATAGTTAATCACTGACCAATCTCTCCAGCCCCTACTCCAAATGCTTTTAACCTTTTACACCTAGAAAGACTGCTTCACCTAGAAAGACTGCTTCTATGAATTTGGGAAGGAATAGGTAAATTTGTCACATAAAATAAAGGTGCTATTTTGTAGTCATGAAAATATTATTTTTTGAGGCATAGAGAACCACATGAAAATATTATGATATATCATCAATAAAACATTGGAACTTATGTGTAGTGCTACTTCCTTATGAGGGCAAAGACTGACTGAGTTCAACCCCCAAATCTATTTTAAAAACATCATGCTTATAATCCCAGCACTGGAGAAGAGGAGTCAGACCCCTGGGGCTTGGTGAATCTCATGCCAGTGAGAGAGACTAGTCTCAAAAGACAAGGTGGGGGCTAGGGAGATGGCTCAGTAGTTAAGACACAGTGGTGGAATTATCTTTTTTTGTCAAAACCTAAAAATGTTTTCATTAATTCTTTGAAAATTCCATACAATGTATTATGATCATCTCCTGTCCAACCCCTCCTCAAAACCCCTCCTAGATCCACACTCGTCTCCCTACCCCCAATTTTGTACTCTCTTTTTACATAACATTTAGTAATCCATTATCTTAGTTTGGTTTCTGTTTTTGTGATTGACACCATGACCAAAGGCTGACTGCTGCTGCCAGTGAGAGATGGGGCAAGCTCTCTAGACCACCACATTTGGTGAGGTGACAGGGGCAATTCTGCACAGTTCCTGGACATCCATGTGCTCCCTGGAGCCTGCCCTAAGGACATCCTCATGTTCTCTAGTGGTATTATGAGCCACAGACATCAACACTGACCCCTGCAGCTGCTGCATAGCCAAGGACTCAGACATGGCCCTTAGCTGCTGCTTAGGCTGGGACCTCACCATGGCCCTAGGTTGCTGGGTTTGCTACTCACAACAGGTGACTCCTTTCTATCCTGAGTCTCCAGTTCCATCTCTCTTCATATTGCTCACGCTGTCTCACTTCTCTTTCTTTCCTCTCTGACCACCACATAGATTGTGGGGGATCCTGCTACAGACTGGTCATATAGCTGTTGGGCCCTTGGGTGATGTCCTTCGTCCTTGCTGTGTGGCATGGTGGCATGTTATGGTGGTCCTCAGGTCTCTGTCTTCTTCCTTCTGCAGTGCGATGCCTGGATTTGATTTGATTTTTATGAGTCCTAGGCATAAGATGGCTTTGGCTGTCAAGCCAGGCATCAAGCTAGGATGAGCAAAGGACTGCTATCTGCTCTGCCCCTGACTGATATAAGAACTACGCCATCAACAAGGTGTCTCTTTGCCCATTGTTGGGACACACACACACACACACACACACACACACACATACCACACACACACATGCCAACAAACAGATGGATGGACAGACATGACAGCTTGTCTCAGGATTCTTAAGAAGCAACTGATACACTGAAAATATGTTTAAGACATTCTCTGGAGAATCCCTGCTAGAATTACAGTCCCCGGCCACACTTTGAAGTATTTTTGCTATTACATGTTGGAGCACCAATTCTAGAATATTCCAGGTGTTAAAACATTGCTCATTAGATGCAAATGGGGGAAGAGGCTGAGTCTGAAAGGGCAGAGAGGCAGATCCTATAGGCACTGTCTATTACCCTGGTTTCCACACATTGCTGTGATATGACACTCTGGTGGGATGGCCTCATGTATCGGATTCTTTAACTGCAGCTTTGACTTGTGTAGCAACGCACATGCCCAGCAGAGACACACTTGTATGCAAGTCTCCTTCTGCAACTCATAATTACCACATAATTCAAACTGAAGTTTTCTCCCATAAGGAATCAGTATTCTACGCAGTAGCCACCCAGTTTCCAAACAGTGAAAACTTACCATCAACAGCTTGATTGAATGACCCACCCGGAATTGCTTATACTTCATTAATGCTTTCCATAAATCATGGGGTTGACAGGCTACTGTCATGGACTCCCCAAATCTCATAATTGTGTTTTGTTTTTCTCTGGCTTCATCAGTTTCCTTTTGGATGCTGACAGCTTAGCGAATTTTTTTTTTAAAGCTTATTTTTATTTTATGCGTGTGGTATGGGTGTTTTGCTCGCATGCATGCCTGTGTGACATATGCATGCTTTGTGCCCGAGGAGGCCAGAAAAGGGAGTCAGATCCCCTTGGACTGGAGTTACAGACGGTTTCGAGCTGCCGTGTGGATGCTGGGAGTTGAATCTGTGACCTCTGAAAGAGCAGCAGCTTCTCTTAAGGGTGGAGCCATGTCTCAAGCCCTGTAAATGTTCTAAATACCATTTGCTACTCCAGTGACTTCTGTTGAAAGTGTCTGTTATATGTCAAAACTATCCTGAGGGTCTGAACACCTGGATCGTGTGTATCCTGTGTATCCTTGGTTTTGCCATGTCTGGGCTGTGTGACCTTGTTAAGTCTCTGCCATCATATCTGAAAGAAAAAAGTAAGATGTCTGTTCCCTAAGAAGACCATAAGATAGCATGAAACATGCAGGTAAAGAATATGGTGCAGTGTCTAGAAAGCACTAAGCACTAGATGTTAGTGATGCTGGTTTTTCTAATAGTAAGACCCAAGAACACTTGAGTAGAATACAGACTGGAGGGCTCTCCCGAAAGATCAGTTGCAAAGTCACAGGGTACCTTATGTTCATTCGTAAGAGCAAAGCTTGGGGGAAGAGAAGAACTTGATTTATACTATTACTTGAGTTCTTTATCTCACTTAGTCAGGGGCTAAGGAAGGAGTGGTATTTCCCATCAGTAGATCAGTGTCCCACGAGGGCTTGCTTTTACATTATCAGGACCTAAGACTGAAACGGGCTTGAATGGATGACTGAATAAAGAAATGAAGTAAAAGCAGGAGATTTTTGTTTGTAGCATGCTACATTATATATTATATACATCGTTGTACCCATTTATCCATTATTTATGTGTGCATACACTTTCAGATTATAAAGATAACATAAGGGGCTGGAGAGGTGGCTCTGTTTAAGAGTATTTGCTGCTTTTATAAAGGAACTAAGTTTAATTCCCAACATCCACGTTGAGTGCCTCACAAGTCTCTGTAATGCCAGAACCAGGGGAGTCCTGTACCCTTGGCCTCTGCAGACATATGCATTCACATGGGAATGCCTGTCCCCCATAAATGTAATTAAAAAATAATAAGGGAATGTATAGTTTTTGTAAGAAATTAGAACTTGGTGTGATGGCATATGCTTGTCAGCCAACACTCATGAAGCAGAGGCAGAAGGATCCCAAACTTGAAATTTCTTGAGCTATGTAGTAAGTTCAAGGCTAGCTTTGGCTACATTGAGACCCTCCACAAACAAACAAACAAACAAACAAACAAACAATACAAAGTAAGTGAAGAAGGAAATTGTTCCCTAGAGTTCCAGCCCTAGAAATAGTGCTAAGACTTTGCTATCTGTTTTCCCTGATTAAAACAACAACAACAACAACAACAACAACAACAACAACAACAACAACAACACGTCTTAACTTGTGTATGTCACCAAAACAGGCTCGTCTTATTCAATATGTCCTATAATTTGTTCTAAATTTAAATACAGCTCAGATGTTTTCCTAAACTGGCTCATGTAGTTCTACATTATTTTCCAGGGTTGCATGGTTTCCTTCACAAGCTTGCAGAGTTTATTATCTATCCACTCTCTTGATAAATACTTCGATTGGTTCTACTTTTTTATGCTTTGATTACCTATGTACTATTTCAAGAAGTGTCACATGTATATTGTTGTCTTCCTGAGTTTCTCCTAACCCTGGATTTTGTAGCTGAAACATGAATACATTAAAAAAGATTTCCTGTTACACACCTCTTTGCATTTGGAAACATGCCTGCTCCAGCACAATGATGCCCCTACCCAAAATCAGAGAAGCAGGACCAGCCGGTGACCTGGTACTCCTCCACTGAAAGAGGAAAAAAAAGTTGCTGATATGGGCCCCAGGGTGTTTGTGAGTTGGATCTCTGGAAAGTTCCTTTACTGAGTCGCTTGTCCGAGGCAGACCATGTAGGAGTTTTGTGGGGTAAATACCCACAGAGGGAGAAAGGAGATGCATCTCAGGTGTCAAATAAGATGATAGATAAAAGAGGAAAGGCTGTCTAGGTGTGGTGTGACTAGTTTCCATAATGTGTTGATATGAGTTAGGGTTGGGAAACAGAAAAGACCCTTTCTGTTTATAGGGGAAAATAATTTTGAGCCGAGCCACATTATCTCAGCATCCTACTTGCTCTGACCCCCAGCCCAAGGCTGTAAAGTTTTATGCCCTGAAGAACAAACACTGCACAAAATCATTACAAACCTGAACATCAGAGGCCTGCCTATTGGGGTGAAGACAGAAGACTGAGGAGAAGGGCCTGGCTCAGGGCTGGCTCTGTGGCTCTGTGGCTCTGTGGAGCAGGCAGGGATTTTCAGGGTGATTTACTGTGGATTGATTTGCAGTTTGTTCTGCAGCCCTTGTTTGTAATATGCCTTGCCAGCTCATGTTCTCTGAACCTTAATTGTTCTAAATTAAACTATAGGGACCAGACAGCACACATTTCCATCAGATGAACAAAATATTGTACCAAATTCCACAGGGATGCACCCGTCCCTGCCAGGAGAGGCTTGAACTTGAGGGAAATGTCAGAAGGAACACACAGAAGGTCACTGTATGTGTGTATATGTCTCTGTGTGTGTCTGTGTGTGCGTGTGTGTGTGTGTTTGTGAACATGTGTATTCGGGTGTAAGTGCACATGGATGTGCCTGTGAGGTCAAGGTTTACACTGGGCATCTTCCTCTATCATCTACCTTATGTTTTGAGACAGGGTCTCTCACTACTCCTGGAGATAGAATGGTTGGACAGAGAACCTTGGGGATCTGGCGTCTATGTGCACGCATGCTCAGGGGATCTGGCTTCTATGTGCACGCATGCTCATACACCATCACAGATTTGTATGGCTACACACATGTGAACATGTCCACATACATGTGCACATGCCATACACAGACACAAATGCAGAAAAAAACCCATATTGAATGATAAAGAAAGTTACACAAGGAAGACCATGGATCAATATCCTCCATTGCAAAAAAAAAATTAGGAAGATAGTATTATGAGTTTAGGTTTACAAAGAATAAAACAAAGACATATTTATAGCCAAACTAAGCACTAACGTCAGGACAGTGAATGTCTGAGGTGACAAAGAAAGACACGTTTTCGAAAGGAAAGCAGGCCTTTTAACTGTACCTGCAGAATTTTATTTCTCCAGAATAGTGTAATCAAACATGGTAACACTCATCATATATGAGTGGTGGGGGCATTGATGTACTTCAAACACACAGTGCCTTTCATTATTCTGTGTAGGCTTGAGTTTGAAGACTTTAATGAGAAGAACAAGCAGGGGCTCATTGGGCATATAAACCTGGGTTATGTGTGCTTATTTTAAGTGCATTTGTCATTGTAGATTATCATCTGAGTGGCTTTGATGGATTTTTGCATTCTCCTGATCTTTTTGCAAGATTTCTTTTCTTCTTTCCAAGCACCCTGGGATCCTTTTCCTTCTTCTTTTGCACATTCTTTATTTTATATACGAACACATGTATTTTTAGCATATCCACCCCACATGCCTTATCTCCATCTCCTTCTAGGCTACCTCCAACATATCTTCTCCCCCAACTTGATGAACTTCATGTCTTTTTTTTTTTAAATCACACTGAATTCAGTTACATGTTACATGAATTCAGTTACATACACATGCCCACATGTATATGTATAGGATCATCCACTTGGAACTGTTATTTTTTACTTTTTAAAATTGTAGAGAGAGGTCATCTCTTCTGAGT
This sequence comes from Arvicanthis niloticus, assembly GCF_011762505.2. Classification (NCBI taxonomy): domain Eukaryota; kingdom Metazoa; phylum Chordata; class Mammalia; order Rodentia; family Muridae; genus Arvicanthis; species Arvicanthis niloticus. The sequence goes on along the minus strand of NC_047664.1, from coordinate 8,070,807 downwards.
AACATCTGTGGGTTTATATTTGCTTCAGGGTTCCTTTGAGACCATACAGAGTCTTTTTTTTTTTTTTTTTTGACTCCCCTACTGAGGTTGGGAGAGAAGATTTAATGAGGTAAATATTCCTACCTGAATACTTTTTGACCCAGAATGAGGTTTCATTGTGATAAATCCAAAATAATCTGAAAACATCATAAGCCAAAAATGGGTTTAATACATCTGACCTACAACATGATGCACACACTCCTCTGAATCTGCAGGGAACAGGGCCACAGGACCAACTATGGACCTCACAGTTCCTGTATATCCTTCATCTAAAATGGTACAGTATTGGCCTGTAACCTCCTCACACCCTCCTGCATGCCATTCCTTACATTAGCTCCAGGTGGTTGACAATACAGCGTAAGCATTGTGGACATTGTTTCCAGAGGATGAAATGAAAGTCTGCAGATGTTCAATAAAGATACCATTGCACGTCCTGTCTGCATCACTGTAAGAGCTGGGAAAACTGTAGGTCAAATCATGGTAAGTACTGGATCTGTTTGCCTATTTATATTCTGAGGCTAAAGATGAATTTGAAAATGCTGACTTAGCAACCCCTTGCCAAGGTGGGCAGTTTCCAGCTTTCTACTCTGCTGCAGGGGACTCCACATGGTCATGGGGGAAGCACTGTGGGAATGGCTACCTCTGTCCATTTTTCTGACCTCTTCTGGTTTGGCAACCTCAGCTGGTCTGTGTCACAGAAGTGGTCTCATCTCAGGGACAAAACAAACAAAATCACCCTCCGCTTCTGGCCATCTGTGCTCTTTCTCCAGAGCTCTGTCTATTCCACCTGCTCTCGCCAATCTGCAGAATGATCTTCCTGCTTCTGGCCCTTGCTTTTCATTAGCTGTTGAGCACCTTCTTGCAGAGCAGTTCCAGTCAAGTGCATGTTCCCATCTGAAAACTATCAACAAATTTCATCTTCAAAATAAAATTGTCTTTAAAACAGTGCCTTTACCACTCTCCTTGTCTATACCATGCCTTCCTTTCCCATTGCTTCATTCCACTCTCTTTCAGAAGCTCCGCTTTGTCTTTTATTTAACAGCCTGCAATTGGTTCTGTTTAACAGGTGGATTCTTGTATGGTATTAACCAAGCCCTCTCTGTCTAGTGAGTCTGCTAAACTGTATTCTGATAGTTGCCATACAAGGCTCCTACACGCAGAAGCTATTGAATTAGTAATTTAATTAAATTGTTATTCACAGTTGGCCATTACACCTTTGTGCACCCCTTTGTCTGTATGAATGCAGCCTACTTAGATCCTAATCTCTCCAGTGCTGGGATGGCAGCAGTCATGTTCTGAGTGCCATTTGCTAGTGGGGCCTCAATAAACAGTTCAAGTAATGAGAATTCATAATGTGCGTGAAGTTTGTAGCTCTTCAGAGTCTTAGACCTCTCAGCGAATCTCAAGAAGCAGAAACTGATGGCGTGGAGTTTACATAAGGTAAACACAAATGCTCCATTGCCTGAGTGATTTGATTGATGAATGAAGCAGGTGAGGAACTTGGGCTGTTTTAAAAATTTTCTAAGCATTCAGTAGTTGTTGATTGTTACAGGTTACAAAGACCGATGAGCTAGGAGTCTTAAAAGGAATGTGGGTTTCTATCAGACACCATGTAGAACAGACTTTTTGGCTAGTACTGTTTTTAGATTCCTTAGTGACTGAATGGTCTGTCTACAGGCAGGTTTTACATCAGACATCTATATTCAAGTCATTTCTTTCTACTTCCTACCCCCCTCATTGTTCTCCTGTAGAGTTTTTCAGCTTTGTTTTCAGAAACATGCTTACGGATGTATGAAGTGGTGTTGCACCCACTGATAAGTTTGACTATGGTTTTCAGACTCAACAGCAATGAAAAAATGACCTAAGTGTTGTGGAGGAGACGTTGGTAAGACTCCCCCCCACCCCCCGCACCCCCAAACTCAAATAGCAAACAAAACCAAAGCAAACTATATGCACATATTGGGCATAGATGGGATGAGATCCTGATCAAATAGGATTCATCTTGGGGAATGCAAGGAAACAGTGTTCTTTTAACAGTTGATCCAGAACATGCTTCATGGTATTTACCCAAATATTGTGGTTTAAGTACGAGATGCTCCCCCAGGGGCTTTGAACACACGGTTCCAAGCAGGTAGCATAGTTTTGGAAGACTGTATCCTTTCAGAGGTGGAACATTATTGGAGGAAGTGGGTTACTGGGGTAGGTTTTTCGGTGTGACACTGTTGGGAGCCGACTTTAGCAGAAAGCGGCTAGATCAATTTTGCAGCCATCTGGAACCATATACCCTGACGAAAGATTTGGTTTTCAATAGCCTACAACAGCTGAAGCACACTCTGATATCCCACATATTTTGTGTTGCTGTTTACTGCCCCCAGCTGCAAGGTGCATGTGGTGGCCACGCCTGCAAGGCATTGCGGTGCACGTGCTGTCCACGCTATAGACGCCTGTAAGGCTTACGTCACATCAACACCTGCAAGGCACGTGGTATCCACGCGCCTACAAGGCATGTGGCAAAAGCGTATAAATACCTCAGAATTCCCTTCAATAAACGAGACTTGATCAGAATCTCTGTCTTGTCTCCATTCTTCGTGTCTCTTGCCCCAAGAGCCCCACTCTCTCTCTCTTGACCAGAGCACTTAGCCCCAAAAGTGTTGAGGCAAAATGTTGAGGCAGAGTGTGGGCCTCAACATGACACCCTTCCCTTACTTCCTGTCCATTTTCTTCTTCCTGACTCTCCTTGCAATGCTGTAATGTGTGCAGCTGCCTCATGCATCTGCTGCTGGGTTTTCTTTGCAAGGATAAACTGTAATCTTTAAAATATGAGCCAAAGAAAAGCCCTCCTTCCTTAACATGCTTCTGTTAGAAATTTTGTTAACAGTAGCCAGTACCCTGAAAAAGTTGGAATCTTCACCCAAACGTGTTCAAGAAATCTCTAATTGCCCAGATCTGGAAGGAACCTAGTTGTCTACTTGGTTCTTGGAGACCTTTCTACAATGATAGTGATGATGTCTATCAGAACTTTCATTACTTTTTATTGAGATATGTATACAATCATTGGTTTTTGCACTTAGAAAGTCTCAGAATGATGCTGAATTTGAGACGTGGGACTTGGGGAGCTTGCTTGGTTCTCAGTTTAAAGGATAGCACTGAACCATTTTTCATCAACTGTGATGTGCAATGGAGTTTTTGTAGATGTCCTGTATCTTAATATAAGCTCTCTCTTTCTCTTCTCTCTGTCTCATTACTTTTCTTTTTCCTTCTTTAGATCAAATTTTTCTCTATATTTCAACTGGCTTAGACTTGTGTAGACCAGGTTGGCCTTAAACTTGCAATCCTATCTCAGCCTCACCCAGCTTTTTATTTATATTCTGTGAGTTGACTGGTAGATCTCTCCTTCTGATGTAATCAAACTCACTTTCTACCTTTTACACTTGAGTCTTTAGCATATTAAACATAGTTATTTAAAATTTCCTATACCTGGGTCATATCTGACTCTGGTTATTTTAGTAGTGTGTGTATGTATGTGTGTATTGAAGACCAGCATTCTCATTCATATTCTCTCTCTCTCTCTCTCTCTCTCTCTCTCTCTCTCTCTCTCTCTCTCTCTCTCTCTCTCTCTCTCCAAAACAGGGTTTCTCTGTGTAGCCCTGGCTGTCATGGAACTTGCTCTGTAGACCAGGCTTGACTTGAACCCAGAGATCTGCCTGCCTCTGCCTCCTGAGTACTGGGATTAAAGCCTGGCTTATTTTATCTTATTTATACATTTTATAATTAAAATTTTATTTTAAATTAAATGTCTGCTTGTCTCTGTGTGGGAATGTGCATGTGAGTGCAAATGCCTACAGAAGCCAGAAGAGGAGGTCAGAGTTCCTGGAGTTGGGATTACAGCCAGCGGGGAGCTTCCATGTGGGTGCTGGGGACTGAACCCGGGCCCTTTATGAGAGCAGCCAATGCTTTTAACTGCTGTGATCTCTCTTCTGCCTCATGTTTCATAATTTGTGATTAAAAGCCAGATATCTTCATAGAGGTCTAAGGTAAATATATATGCATGTCTAAAGTGGGTATATTATTTTTTCTAGATTTAGTGTGTGTGTGTGTGTGTGTGTGTGTGATTATAATCAGTGCACATCAGCAGTTTCATTGTTGATGTGACTACACTCACTATAGTACTTTCCCATGCTTTTGTTCTATCCTTCCCTTTATGATTTAATGAGAGCCAACACGTCTGAGACTTTCTAGGTATTCTTGCTTTCTGCTCTTTTATTCCATTTAATCTTCACTAGCCTGGGGATGTGGAATGGAGACTACTCTATGTTGTCAGCTTTGATTTTTCTTTTTTGTAAAAAGATGTCATTGCACATGTATGTATGTATGTATGTATGTATGTATGTATGTATTTACTTATTTGTTTATTTGTGTGTGCATATGAATGCATGTGTGTTTGTGTGGTGTGTACTTATAAGTGTGTGGGTGTATGCACCTCCGCATGAGTGTGGAGGACAGAGAACAATTTGTTGATTTTCTACTTCTTTCACGAGTAGCCTCACAATCAACTCCAGGATGTCAGCCCTTTGACAAGCATTTTTACCTGCTGAGCCTTCTTGCTGGACCAGCTTTCCATCCTCCCCTCTCCTCCTTCCCTCTCTTCTTTCCTCCTATCTTTATTCCTTCTTGTGATGCTGGGGAACTGAACCATGGCCTTATTCATGCCCGGACACTGGTCTGTTTCTGAGCTAACTAGATCCCTTTCAATGTAGACATGTCTAAGGGTTAGGCATAGAATGCTTCTTACCATTACCTCAAGATATCTATCTATCTATCTATCTATCTATCTATCTATCTATCTATCTATCTATCTATCTATCATGTATTTATGTATTTATGCATTTGTTTTTCTTATCTTCAGAAGCAGTGGGTCTTTGCCCGTACACCAAGTCAATCTTCCTCTAACAGTCTTACATTCTTGTTTTGCTGGCACCAAGGAAAGAAGGCCCTGAGCTGGATCTCATGTCCTTCTTGCAGTTGAAGTGTTTCCTGTTTTCAGGTCTACAGCATAGAGAGTGCTTTTTTCTCTTGTCTCTCGCTCTAACCCCTGTAGAGCACTCAATGGGAAACTCAGAAGACCTGTGAATGGTATTAAGTAGCTTTTCATTGCTGTAGTAGAGTGCCTCAGATGGGTCCTTTATAAGGGAATGAAGGTCCTTCTAGCTCACTCTTTCACAGGTTTCTTGGCTGTCTGTTTCTGGGACCATGGTAAGGCAGAATGACATGGCAAAGAGGAGCATGATGGAACTAGAGCAGCTGGCTTCATGGTGACCAGGAAGCAGAAAGCAAATGAAGAATAGTTCAGGACAATCCTACCTTTTAGGGACAGGCCCCCAGTGACCTACTTCCTCCAACAAGCTCTACCTTCTTTTTAAAAATTTAAATTATTTCATGTGTAGAAGCCAGAGTGTGACTTACATGAGTTCATTCTCTCCTGTAATGTGGGTTCCAGGAATGAAATTCAGATCATCAGGCTTGGCAGCAAGCACCTTTACCCACAGAGCCCTCTTCCCAGCCTGAGACCCTGCCTTGCTATAATCAGCTCAACTATGAATTTACCAATGGATGAAACTGTCAATGAAGCTAAAGCCCTCGTGAAACAATCATCCCACAGAAACCCTCTAAAGTATGAATCATCAGGGACATGTGCAGATTCAATCCACAGCGGGAGATCTAGGGTTGCTGAGCTTCCTGGTGGCTTGCAGGGTCCTTGCATTGCACAGGTGTCTCCCCTCACTGTTTAGCAATTGGTTAAGGTTTTAGGCAAATTCTCTCTACAGTTTGTGGGTGCTCCATGTCTGTGCCAGGTAAACCAGTGTCCTGTTCTCCTTCTTGGCAGCCCCTGTTTTTCCTGAGGTTTCAGGCTGCTCATTTGCTTTGTATCCTTCAGCAGACTCAGGGATTCTAGAAAAATTATGATCCTAATTATGTGCAATAATATAATTTGACTTTTATAATAGAAAATTATGATTCAAATGATTAAATATTATCTTTTTATTTTCATTTTAAGTGTGGTGAGAATGTTCTTTTTAGCTTCCTATATCTTTAGCATATGCTGGAATTTAGCAGGTTTTATTGATGAAACTTCAAACTTTCTTCTATATAACCCTTACTTAGTGCTAATTGCTCAAACTTACTATAAAATTGTTTTAAGAATTTTGTAGCCATCTTGCTAAGAAAGCCAAAATTCATTCCATGTAACAGAAATGGATTAAAGCACAAGTGGTTTTATTCAAGTATTAGGGGGCAGATTTTAACTCAAAGCCATTTTATTTGAGTTGATGTTGTTGGCTGAAATGTTGTGTTGAAAAGATTAAGGATCAAATTTGAATCTGGCATTTGATTGGTGATGTCTGTCATGAGCACAGCATGGTGAGGGGTGAGCTCTTATGGCAAATATCCAGGGATGGGGACAGTCGGGGAAAAGTGAGAAATTTCTGTTGACAAGTAGTAGATAGTGACTGCTACCCCGACCCTTGTGATCTAACTGGAACAATGTGAACTAGTGAAAATGGTGGGTAGTGGACCCTACAAGCTCAAGGGACAGGTGCCACTGAGACATTTGAAAAAAGGGAGCCTTGTCACCTTCAGTGTTTTTAGAAGGATAGTGAGGAGCCCTGCTGCATTCAGGGGAGTGAGGTTGATTTTGAGACTGCTGAGCTGTGGGTGCAACCATTGGTAGCAATGTCCTGTGCAAGGGAAGGTCTCAAGAAGAGGGCACATTATTATCAGACAATCCATAGTTAAGAGCAGAGAAAGAAAGAGAGAGAGAGAGAGAGAGAGAGAGAGAGAGAGAGAGAGAGAGAGAGAAGAGAAGAGGAGATCAGGTCAGGACTGGAGGCTTGTAATTCTAGCTATTTGAGAGGCAGAGGCCCTGGTTTGCCTGAGTTCAAGGCCAACATAGAAAACTTAGATAGTTTCAGAACAGAAAGAGGGCCCAGGATGAAGGTCAGTGGTAGAGTTCTTTACTAGGAGATATAAGGCTCTGGGTTTGACCCCTAGCACCATCACCAAAAAGAGCAATATTGTCTTAGTTACAGGATTTATTGCTGTGAAGAGACACTATAATCAAGGAAACTCTTATAAAGGCAGACATTTAATTAGGGCTGGCTTACAGTTTCAGAGGTAGTCCATTATCATAGCAGGAAGCATGGCAGCATGCAGACAGACATGGTGCTGGAGAAGGAACTGAGAGTTCTACATCTTAACCTGAAGGCACCCAGGAAGGGACTGTCTTCCAGGGACATAGGAGAAGGGTCTCAAAGCCCATGCCCAAAGTGACACACTTCCTCCAACAAGGCCACACCTCCTAGTAGTGCCACTCCCTGGTTCAAACATATTGAAACCACTACAAATATGAAGACATGTGAGCACTTTGGTCAGAAGTATGGAGAGTGAGGGTCAGCAGAGTGGGACAGATGTCCTTAGAAAGGGGAAGAAGGGTTGCTGGCAGAGCAGGTAGCAGTGATGGCTGCATGGCAGCTGGTGTCACAAATACCTGTTCATACTTCACGTCTGGGACACACCTTGTTGTGCTGTGGCTTTCCAGCTCTTCTTTGGGGAAGACTTGGTTGTTCTGCTTGGGCACTTCGTGCTCTGTCGCTCCCCTTACTGTATTATGTCAGAGGTCATGGTGTGTGCACGTGTTGACCTGTTATTGTGCAAACAATCTGAGGGCTTGGCTTGCTTCTCTAATTGTTTGACACCATTGAGTTTCCTAGAGTTTTGCATAGTTCCATAGAGTTTTGGAAGACCAGGATGTTAGAGTTGAATTTTAAGGGGGTCAAGTGAAAAGTTTGCATTTGACAGGAAGGAAGCAAACACACTTTCAAGAGATTCATTTCAGGACAGGGACAGAGAAAGTTGTGGCATTCAGGTATTAAGCTTGTGGATTTTAGAAACCATCGAGAAATGGTTCCGGGCTTGAATCATCTCTCTGTGGTCTTCCCACTAAAGTAAAAATTATTTACAACCAGATTGAAAGTGGAACGATTGAGCACACTAACAGATTTCAAATTTTCTTTCATAAGTATTAAAAACAAGACTTTTAAAAAAATAAGCAGTATAGTAAAGACTCTTTGAGAATGCACTCCAGTGCGTGGTGGTGGCTACACGTCCTGCTTATCAGAATCGAGTGAGGCACAGGGCACAGGAATAAAATGCTTTCTAAAGTTAATTAAGCCCAAGAGTTTTCTCTACTTTATAGTGGTTTCATCTGAGATAAGCCTATAGTAATGGGAAATGGAGAACAAAGTTTGAATCTCCTTTGTCTCCTACTTGTTGTGGGATGAATATCCTGGTGTGGGGTGAATCCCTTTCTTCTTAGAGAAAATGAACTCTGCTTTCCCAGCTGCTTCCCCTCCTCCAACTTAGGAACTTACTCTTTTCCTTTGTGCTGATGATCTTTCTATGAGATGCTGACTCTTTATCTCCAAAGTCAAACATACTCAAATTTCTTCCCATTTTGCTTTTAAAAAAATATCTTTTAGTCAAGGTCTTATGTATTTTAGGACTCAAAATCTCAGGATAGCCAAGGATGACCTTAATCTTTTGGTCCTCCTGCCTCTACCCCATCAGTGCTGGGACTACAGGTGTACATTGCCATACCTGTTCATGAGGTGCCATTGATTGTATCCAGGGTATTGAGCATGCCAGGAAAACATTCTACAAATGAGCCATACCCCTAACTCTCCAAGTTTTAAAACAAGAGGCCAGCCATTCCAGGTCTTCTTTTTCTACCCCATTTCCCTCTCCTTGTCATGTTTTTAGAAGGTGTGCCCTACAGTCAAGCCTTCATTTTAGGGGTTGGGAAAATGCTGACCATCATGAATGCTAAGACAAAGTCTTAATTTTCAATGAGAAGAAAATAAGAAGTCCTAGGTATTTATGAGACCCTAGTACTTGAGAAGTAGAGGTAGGAGGGTTGCGGGTTTAAGACCAAGCTATATTACTGAGGAAGACCTGTGTAAAACCTGTACAAAACAGTCAACAAAAGAGAACTCTCATTGATTTCAGATATTTATTTGAAAGCTAGGTGATGGTGGCTCATGCCTTTAGTCCTAGTGCTTGGGAGGAGGCAGAGGCAGGTGGATCTCAGTTCCAGGCCAGCCTGTGTTTCAGACTGAGTTCTGGGATGGCCAGGGCCACACAGACAAATCTTGTTTCAAAAAAAAAAAAAAAAAAAAACTGAGAGAGGGAGGGAAGGATAGAGGGAGAAAGAAAGAAAGAGAGAGAATCTATTTGAGTAAAACAGTTTCTAGACAGCTATAGTTTGAATGTGAAATTCTCTAATGTGTTTGAACACTTGGTCCCAGATGCTGGTGTTCTTTTGGTAAGGTTGTGGAAACTCTGGGATACAGGACCTCCCTGGAGGTCACAGACATCTCAGAGCTAGGCTTTGAAGGTTACTCTTGTTTCCTGATCTAGTCTAACCCTCCTGTCCAGTGCTATGAAAGATTAGTAGTAATAGCTACCTTGCTGTCCTGGGGTGCTTCCTCAATGCCTTCCCTGACATGTGTTTCTTTGGAACTACTGTGAGCCATGATGGTGTGTCCCTTTGGAAGTGTGAACCATGATAAACCTTTCCTCTCTTGAGTCTTTCAGGTATCTTGTCATAGTAACAGGAGACTAACCGGCGTACTAGAGTAAATAATGCATCAGCTATCTGATATTGACAGTTAACTGATTCCTAGGTCTCTATTACCTTAAATGAGATATGTGGATACAAAATGATTTTTATCAACAGATTTGCAACCTGGATAGCAACAAATGATAATCATGTTCATTAGAGTCTGAAATTTATAAAACTTGGTGACTCCCAGCTGGTCTAGTTTCACAGCTGAAACACTGCACCGAAATTCCATGTTCTGAACAGATGGACATGAGCACACTTGGAAATCATTAGACTCAGGACACGACTTGGCTTAACAGAGGGCTGTTGGTTTAAGGCATTTACAATTACACCATTAAACTACGAACTTGAGAAACTGCAGCTCTTATAAGTGAATTAATGTGGACAGCAGGAGGGTATACAAGGAAATAAATAGAATTTGCATTTGGCTAAGTGATAGAGTGAGGCTGAGTACAGAAGTGAAAGCTGTTCCTGCGAGTGCTTTCCAACTCAAACACTGATGCTCTCTGGGCCCTGAAGAAGTACCAGTTGTGTTTCTCAGGATCGGAAATGCTACTGCCAAAACTCCAGACTATGTAGGCCAAATACCAAAGTTGTGGGAAGATGGTTTTTCTTAAGTTACTGTTAGTGTCCATTAATTGTACAAATGTGACATATTAGTACTGAAGACAGCATGGCCTCACACCTATGGGTATTAGGAATGCTTGTCTTGTTGCTGTGCAAAACACCTGGCCAGAGCAACTTAAGGAAGAAAATGTTTATTTTGGCTCACTGTTTGAGGGCAGCATCCACCATGATGGCAAAGCCCATAGTCTAACTTGCATAGACTGTGAGAATTGTAGTGTCTGTGGAGTATGCAAGGATGTAGCTTCGCAAAAAGCTGTGCAGTGAAGTCTCAGATGGGGGGTAGGTTCCTTAGGGTGGACTAAGATGAACATGACAACATAATAATTCAGCTCATAATAGCTGCTTGAGTTTAGCTGTCAAATGGAGGGACTCTGAAGCCTCATCGTCAGCTCAAAGCACATGCTCCTTGCTATCTCAGATGAGAAGGGTGGGAATCATCTTCAAGGCTGAGCCTGAGCAGACTTCTTCACATGTGTTCTTATAGCTTCAACATTTAACACTGATCTTATAATACATGCCTAATGCCGTGTTAGGCATGTTTAGATTTCTCACTGAGGGATTAAGGTACCTGTTGCTTCTACAACTTGGAAGTTGTAATGGAAGAATCACTGTTAGAATATATGATTGTGAGTTTTTGAAGAAAGAATTGTTCAGTATGCTCTTTAGGGAACTGGAGACCCTATCAACTGTAGCCAAACAAAGAAGCTGATACTTTGGGAAGAAGACATCTTTCTTGGCCTTATAGTTTCAAATAATGTTCATGGCAAGAAACTCCTTCCAGTGATAACACAACTTCCTTTAGATTATAAGTAGACAATGCCAATGTATTTTGTAAACTGCAAAACCTTGCTGAAATAAACTTATTATTCTCTTTGACTCTCTCAAAAAGAGAGAGTCACTGCTGCCTCTCTCTTCCAACTTTGGTGATATAAAACATATATGTATATGATTATGCTACATACAAAAATTGAGTACCAAGGGGCTGGGGAGTTGGCTCTATAGGTAAAGTTCATGATAGGCAAGCACAGGGACCTCCACTGTACCCACATAAAAACTGGGTATAGTAATATCCCTCTGTATCACCAGCCTTGGGTTTATGTCTGGGTCCTTGGCTAGCTAGTCCAGTTGAAATGGTAAATTCTAGGATCAGTGAGAAAGCCTGGGTAACAAAAGAAGGTGGGGGGGGATGATGAAGGAAGACACCTGATATCAGTTCTAGCTTTATGTGAACACATTCATGCCCCTCTCATAACAACTGAAAAGCTCATTGTTATCTGTAATGAGTGGATTTCTGAGAAGCACAATTTTGGTTTATCTTTTTAGCCTGGCTTGCAAAGAATATGTAGCTGCAGTGTGTTTTAAGATGATGCCAGTTGCTGAGTGGAGTCAGAGGACTTTTGTGTCTCTGGATGCAAAGGGCTTGATGACCTCTACAAATCCTCCTGGTTAAACTCAGTGGTTTAATGGTTCTTTGGCTGAAGACCAAATTCACATAATGTTCAAACCATAAGTCTCCAATGCTTCTTTTAAATTTAGCTCAGACGTGTGGAGTCATTATCAGCTCTTCTTTCAATTCCTAAAGTACAGACAATATTCTTCTTGAGACATCAGTCAGAAGTCCATGAAGCGGACAGGAATATAGTTTATTATTAATCAGAAAGACAGTCTCTGCTAGGCATTGTGACTCACATCTGTAATCCCAGCACCAGAGAGACTGAGGCACGAGGATTGTGAGTTCTAGGCAGCTTGAGCTACTGGGTGAGAACTTATCACAACCAACCAAGCAAAGAAGTAAAATCACTGAGTTAGAATTATCATGATGTGTTAGTTTATATATGGAACAGATGTCTTGAATTAGGAGTGCTCCTTTCTAAACAGTCAAACTATATTTTTTAAATAGTAGTTCTTTCTTTAAAAAGATTTTAGAATTTACTTATACGAATGTGTGTATTTCTGTGCTTGTGTGTGCAATGACTGCAGTGGCCAGAAGAGGGCCTTAGATTCCATATAGTTAGAATTAGATGTGGTTGTAAGCCACCAGAGGACTCTGTGAACTGAACCTAGGCCTTCTGTATGAGTAGCAAGCAGTTTTAGCCACTGAGTCCTCACTCTGGCCCCATGCCTTTTCCTTTTGATTGCTTTCTTGTCTAGACCTTGAAGCTGGAAAAAATGGTTTGATTTATGATTTCATGGCTCACTGGTTTTGTGAAGATAGTAACATTTTTAGGAAGCCTATTATGGATCAGGCAGAGAGACAAGTGTTCTGTATACTGCTTAATTTATTTCTCACCATGACTATGAAGGCTTAAAACTTGCTCCATCCTCAGCTACACTGGACTCTGACTTTGGATAAGGGCTAACTTACAGCCACATGGAAGAGGTAAGGCCTCGGTGCCACAAGCACTGGCTAACATCTTGTCTTAGCTCTCTACTAGTTTGGGAAGTTGTTTGAGCTCCTTTGGGCTTCAGTTTCTTGATCTATACAATAACAGTGCTAAGAATACTAGCATTTTACCTCTGAGGGCAACTGAGAGATTTAACTAAGAAATGATTACAATGCACGTACCAAACCATGACAGCTACTATTAAAGTTACAAAGCGCATGCTGGAGCATGATAGCTTCCAGGATCAACCACTAATTGTTCTGCCTGTGCATGGTGTTTATTTACACTAAACTGTGAATGACTGGTGTGGAACTATCTGCATTGTTAGGCACCAAGTAAACTTTTAATTGGGGATGAGAGAAGGTTAAATGTTTTTTCCAGCGTTAACTAATTTCTGTCCATTCTGCCTGGGACACCATTTGTCTGTCTGGTTTTGCTTTCCCTTGGTTAAGTTTGTAGGCCTCCTTCTCCTATAAGTATGTGCTTGTAGATGTGGGCACAGGAAGGTGGGAATGAACCAAGTGGGCTTGAGTCAGTGCTTTCCAGAGTAGTGCACTGTGTCTCCTCCCTCACCTTAGAGGGAGTGGAACCACAGTGCTCTCTGCTGTCTCTGATGGTTTACAGTTAGTTTTGCATCAGTGAAGGTGGAGCCCCCAAGAGAAGGCCTTCTACTTTACCTTTTGATAGTGGCTTCTCAAGTTTAGAATCGAGAAAGGAACTGAAGGAGACCACAGGGATGCAGGTAGGAAGGAAGGGAAAGAGGTTCCTGAAGGTGATGGCTTTTTGTTCCCAGAAGACTCTGTGGGGAGAAATAGCAGGAAGGCATGGTGATGGGCATCTAAACAGGACCAAATAGGGAAAGGGCTTGGCTGGGCTTCTCCTAGGTGACTGTCAGCACTCACTCTGCCACAGAACCAGTGCCAGAGGGGGTCTGCAGCCATGAGAAAGTGACTCCAGGCTTTGTTCTTCATTTCTGGTACCTATTTTCTGAGGTTATCATCTCCTTAACTAGGCACTGAAGACCCTTGACTGAGTCCTTTAGCTACTTTACTGAAAATGAGAGGAACTGTAGTGGGCTGGGAGATTTCAGAGTTGGTAAGGAACCTGACTTTCAAGCATGAGAACCTGAATTGATCCCTGGAACATATGTTAAAAAAATCCAGGGAGGATTTATCTCAGAATTCTTTCAGCCTTTCAAAGAAGAGCTAATATTAATACTTCTCAAATTGTTTCACAAAATAGAAACAGAAGGAACATTGCCAAATTCATCTAATGTGGCTACAGTTATCCTGATACCTAAACTACACAGAGATTCAACAAAGAAAGAGAATTTCAGACCAATTTCTCATATGAACATTGATGCAAAAATACTCAATAAAATACTTGAAAACTGAATCCAAGGACACATCAAAAACCTTATCCACCATGATCAAATAGGCTTCATCCCAGGGATGCAGGGAATGTTTTATATATAAAAATCTATCAACGAAATCCACAATATAAACAAACTGAAAGAAAAAAGTCACATAGTCATCTCATTAGATGCTTAAAAATCCTTTGACAAAATCCAACACCTCTTTATGTTAAACTTTTTGGAGAGGTCAGGGATACAGGTGAATATCTAAACATAATTAAGGCAATACACAGCAAACCAATAGCCAACATAAAATTAAAGGGAGAGAAACTTAAAGCAATTTCACTAAAACCAGGGAAAAGGCAAGGTTTTCGACTCTTTATGCATCTATTCAACATAGCAATTGACATTCTAGCTGGAGCCATAAGACAACAAAAGGAAATCAAGGTGATACAAATTGGAAAGTATGAAGTCAAAGTATTGCTATTCACAGATGATATAATTGTATACATAAGTGACCCCAAAAATTCTACCAGAGAATTCTGACAGTGGATAAACATGGTCAGCAAAGTGGCCAGATACAACAACAACAACAACAACAACAACAACAACAACAACAACAGCAAATAATAATAATAATATAAAATATATTGGTGTAACTCTAACCAAGCAAGTTAAAGACCTGGACAACAAAAACTTTAAGTCTCTGAAGAAAGAAACTGAGCAAGATCTCAGAAGATGGAAAGATCTCCCATGCTCATGGATTGGTAGGATTAACATAGTGAACATGGCTATCTTACCAAAAGCAATCTACAGATTCAATGCAATTCCCATTAAAATTCCAACACAATTCTTCACAGACATGAAAAGATCAATTCTCACCTTCTTATGGAAAAACAAAAATTCAGAATAGCTAAAACAAATTCTTTACAATAAAAGAACTTCTGGAGGTATCACCATCCCTGATTTCAAGCTGTACTACAGAGCTATAGTAATAAAAATCACATGGTATTGGCATAAAAACAGAGAGGTTGATCAATGGAATAGAATCAAGGTCCCAGAAATAAACCTACACATCTACAGACATTTGATTCTTGGCAAAGAAACCAAAACCATACAATGAAAGCATCTTCAACAAATGGTGCTGATATAACTACATGTCTGCATGTAGAAGAATGCAAACAAATCCATATTTATCATCCTGCATCAAACTCAAGTCCAAGTAGATCAAAGACGTCAACATAAAAACAGACACACTAACACTAATAGAAGAGAAAGTGGTAAATAGCCTTGAACACATTGGTACAGCAGACAATTTTCTTAACAGAATACCAATGGCTCAGGCTCTAAGATCAACAATAAATGGGACCTCATGGAACCGAAAAGCTTCTTTAAGGCAAAGGACACCATCAAAAGGACCAAATGGTGGCTTACAGAATAGGAGAAGATATTATTAACACTATATCCAACAGAGGACTAATATCCCAAATATATAAAAACTTAAGAAATTAGACACAAATAAACCAAATAAACCAGTTAAAAATGGGGTACAGAGCTAAACAGAAAATCCTCAACAGAGGAATCTCTGATGTCTGAGAAGCACTTAAAAATGCTTAAATTTCCTTAGTCATTAGGAAAATGCAAATCAAAATGACTTTGAGATTCTATCTTATACCCATCAGAATGGCTAAGATCAAAAACTCAAGTGACAGCACAGGCTGGTGAGGATGTCAAGCAAGAGGAAAACTCCTGTTTGGGGCTATGGAGACTGAAGTAGCCATTGCTGGTTGGAGTACTTGCATACTCACTTTGGAAATCAATCTGGTGCTTTCTCAGAAAATTGGGAATAGGTCTACCTCAAGACTCAGCTATGTCATGCCTGGACACATACCCAAAAGATGCCCTTCCATACCACAAGAACACTTGCTCAACTTTTTCATAGCAGCTTTATTTGTAGTAACCAGAAATTGGAAACATCCTAAATGTCTTTCAATGGAGGAGTGGATAAAGAAAATGTGGTTCATTTATACAATGGAATACTATTTAGCTATTAAAAACAAAGATATGAAATTTGCAGGCAAATGGGTAAAAACTAGAAAAGATCATCCTGCGTGGGGTAACCAGAAAGACAGGCATGGTAGTATTCACTTATAAATGGACATTAACCATAAAGTATAGGATAACCCTGCTACAGTCCAAAGATCCAAAGAAACTAAGTGATGAGGCAGGTCCAACGGCAGATTCTTGAATCTTTTTCAGAAGAGGAAATAAAATAGATATCAAAAGTGGATGGACAGAGTGAACTGAGTGGGAGAGGTGTTAAGAAGAAGAACAAGAATGGGAATCAGATGTGAAAGGGGGCGTGGGAGAGGCATGGGAGATAGAGTGGAAATTGGTATGTGTATAGGCATCTCTGGGACAAGCTAGAGACCAGTGACAGAAAGGCTCCCAGGAGTCTATCAGTGTGATGCTAGTTGAGACTTCTAGTAGTTGGGGCTATGGAGATAATAATAATAATAATAATAATAATAATAATAATAATAATAATAGCCATGTCTATTAGCCAGGCTGGACTCTCAGTGAAGTAATAAAAATAGCAGTCCACCCACAAAACCTTAGATACACGATTTGTCCTGCCTACAAGATATGAAGGGATAAAGATGGAGCAGAGATTTCGGGGATGGTCAATAACTGGCCCAACTTGAGACCCATGATATGAGAGAGAGCCAGACCCTGACAATACTAATGATACTCTGTTATACTCACAGATAGGAGCCTAGCACAACTGTCTCCCGAGAGGCTTCATCCAGCAGCTGATGGAAAAAGATGCAGAGGCCCACAGCCAAACATCAGGCAGAGATCGCGAGTCTTGTAGAAGAGTTGGGGATAGGATTGAGCAAGCTGGAGGAGTCAAGGACATCACAAGAAGACCTATAAAGTCAACTAACCTGGGCCCATGGAGGCTAATGGAGACTGAACCACCAAACAAAGAGCATGCAAGGGCTGGGCCTAAGTCCCCTACACATTGGTAGCAGATGTGCAGCTTGGTTTTCAGGTGAATCCCAACAATTGGTGCAGGGCTGTCTCTGATTCTTGTTGCTTGCCTTTGGATTCCCTGATTCTAGCTGGACTGTCTTGTTGGGCTCCAGTGGGAGGGGATGTGCTTACTCCTAACACATCAAGGATGTGTTAGGGTGTGTTAGTACCCAGAGGGGATTTCTTCTTCTCTGTTGGGGGGGGGGGTAATGGGGAGAAGTACTTATGAGGGTGGGACTTCAAGGAGAGGAGGAAGGGGGGGATTAGATATGGGTGTAAAGCAAATAAATGAATTAATAAAAAAATCCAGGAGTGGTGGTATACACTTCTAATCTCAGCTTTGGAGAGATGGAGACAGGTAGATTCATGGGGCTTGCTCGCCAGCAAGCTTAGCCTTATGGGTAAGCCTCAGGTCAGTGAGACAGTATGTCTCAAGAGGACAAGGTGGACAACACACAGGATGTACACACACAAGTTGGAGTGGAGATGAGGACAAGAAAAACACAGCCTGGAAGGAAGGAGCCAGCCTTCTTAGGCTGTAGCTTTCCCTAGGATGCTTTAGCTTTCTTCGTGCATTTGTGGGGAGGTATGAAGTCCAGCACAGGTGTCTGCTTGAATGTGGACTGTATCACAAATTTTGCACAGTGTCACTGGGGACAAAGTGAGTCTTTGGGATGGGGATGTTGAACAGCATCTCTGGTCTCAACCCAGTTGACGATGACAGCACCAAAGGTTGTAACTAACAAAGATCTAGACACTGTTGGGTATCCCCTGCAGGACAGAATTATTTCTGCCGCTGAGAATTGGAATACAGAGGGGGCAGCTGTCCTTCAGGAGGTACTCTGGGGCTTGCTTATGTGCTTATCCAAAGATGCTGGGTTGCCTTGCTCTGACTTTGAAAGTTTACCCAGTGAATGACAGAACCTATCTATATGCTTTTCTTTTGCACATATGGGTCTGTGTGCTTATCATGTAGTGTGTGTGTGTGTGTGTGTGTGTGTGTGTGTGTGTGTGTGTATGAGTGTGTGTGAGATCATGTTCTCTGGTAAGTTCCAAACATTTTCAGGTATTATAACTTCACGTGTCATACTGTCTGATGATATATTTTGTGTTAAATGTGGAAATGTACCAAATGGGCAGGGCTGGTGCCAAGTCTGACTGCCGGTTATGGTTATGCTATGGTTTGAATATGATTTGTCCCCTCAAAAAATTCACGCTGAAATTTAATCTCTATTTAACATATTAAATGGGTGTGAACTGAATTTGACTATGATGCATACAATTGGAGCCTTTGAGGGGCGGTGATTAAGATTATATAAAGTCACTAGGTAGAGTCCCATAATTGAATACTGGTGGCTTTATAAAAAGGAGGGAAACCATCATTCACATGTGCTTCCTGTATTTGCCTTGGGACTGTCACAGCATGAAGGTCACCAGCAGATGCAGCTGCCTGACCTTGGGCCAGACTGTGAGCCCAAATAAACCCCCTTTCAGCATAACTTAATTATTTAGTGGTATTATGATACTAGCAACTGGAAAGAAACTCAATGTCTTTGCAAGGAAAACAGGACCATGGTCTCCCTGTAGCTCCCCACATCCCCACCCTGGAAAGTGGTGACTGTTATATGTGGAGGGAGCTTGAAAATGAGGACAGAACTGTACTCAGGACCAATTGGGAGCTTCAAGATCAGACAATCCACTCTGTCTTGTGTCTATGGCTGGGACAGCTATTCTAAACCCAGGGACAGGAAGGCCAGGCTTTACAGAGGAGCCGAGCTACCTGGAGCAGCAGAGAGCCTCTCATGATGCCAATCCAAAGTGCCTCCTTGCTGGCTGTTGCATGCTTGGATGTGGTTACGATGGTAGGAGTGGCCTTCTAGGGCACAAGAGTTGGGCCAGGCAGACTACAGCTAGAGCAGAGGCTGGAGGTTTCTGCTGTGAGTTTTTAGTCACCGCTTAAGGCCAAGGTCCTTTGTTCATCTTTATTCTTTACATCCAGTCATTCAACAAACATTTGGATGTCTACTGTACTGAGGCACAGAGCCAGGTCTACAGGTAAGGACATTTGGGCTAAGCAAGAAGAGTTTAGAGCTTATCCTTGAACCATGTGGACTGAAATAGACAGAGGATCATGGTTCATGGGCTCACGCCTCATGTTTTGAGTGGCTGGCTGTGGTTGTCCAGAAGGCACTGGACTGCAACAGCTCTTGAGGGCTTCTGGTGCTCTTTCTCAGAGGCTATATGTGGGCTGGGCTTGGTTAGTGGGCATCTGCTTGCCTGAATTTGGATCTCTAGAACCTATACTAAGAATCTAGGTGTAATGGTACATTCTTGTAGTCCCAGATGATGGGAGATGGGAGATGGGGGATGGGAGGCAAAACCATGCAGAAACCTAGAAGCTCTCAGGCCAGTTAGCCTAGCATTCATGGCAAAGTTCTAAGGCTGATGAGAGACCCTGTCTCAAAACAGGCAAGCAAGCAAGCAAGCAAGCAAGCAAGCCAGCAAGCAAGCAAGCAAGCAAGCAAGCAAGCAAGCAAATAAAAACAATGGTGGAAAGCACATGAAGACAGACTCCACCCTCCCCACTCCTCAGAAGTACATACACACAGAGACACACACACACCCTTAGAGGTGCACATACAGAGCTACACATACACAGAGTCACATATAAGCAGTCACACTCACAGAGTCACACACACAGAGGGACACACACATAGAGACACACACAAAGGCATACACACACACAGACACACACACAGACACACACACTAAGTAAAAGACTGAACTTTTAGTGAATCTCCCCCCTTATAAGGCCAGAACTTGGGGGCAGGTTGCAGTGTTTGCACAGTGTCTTTAAACATTTAAACATCCTGTCCCAGCCTATTGCAGTGACAGGCTCCCCAATGTGAGCTGCTAAACAGTTTGATTCCTCCCTTTCTCTCAGCCCTCATTGTTAATAGCATTTGTCTAGACTCTCCCAAGCCATCTCTCCACAAAATAACAAAAATATTGACAAAAATAATGGAAAAGATGGTTATTACCCAGCTTCTACCCCCCACCCTGTCTCAAGTTGTCACCACAGAAGATAAAGCTTATTTTATGGGACATTCAACCCACCCCTACCATTTCTGAAGTAAAGTTTATTTGCACAGAAAAACAAAGGCAACTTTTTATCTGTCACATTGCCTGGAAGACATACGACCCCCTCTCTCATTTCCTATCAGCCTTCCCCTTCCTGGTGTGTTTCCACACACGGCGTCTGTTACTTCACAGAAATGGGGTTCTCTGCTCTTGCCCTTCCCTCCCACGCCTGTAACATTCCAATTTGCAGATGCTCTGTCACTTTCCACCATTTTAGAGGGATGGAGGTGGAGGCACATTCCCAGGCTGGAGTGTCCATATCTCTGGCCCATTTTTTTTTTTTTAAACAAGGCTTGTGGGCAGCTGGCTTTCCTGCTTGTCCGATAGCCATTCTTTCATGCTTTCAGAGGCACCGGCATTGATCAGTGGAAAGTTCAGAGTGGCTTCGATAGCGGATTCCAGACAAGGTCTGCAATAAATACGCTCAGAAACAAAGAGTGCTACTTCCTTCCTTCATGTACACAACACCAGTTCTAAATTTCAGAGTCTGGGTATGGGGGGTGTTCTCCTATGTGTGTGTGTGCCTGTCACACACAGGATGGCTCCTCTTTCTGCCTCAACATGCATCCATAGCTGTCTTTTTAAAAGAAATAGTCTGAAAATGATGGGAATTGGTAGACTGGAAATGTTTCAGGTGTGCAATGCTAATATTTAGACTTGGCTAGAATCTATTTTCTCACATATATTTTAATTGAGTGAATTTCCCCTTCAAACCTCTTTCCCCCCAGTAATAATTTTGCAATTTCTTTATAAATATATATAGAGAACAATCTTTTGCTTTAAGTATGAAAGAGCCATTTTCCCCCTCTTCAAATGGCAGTGTGATAAACCACACACCCAATGAGTCCCTCAAAGATTATTGCTATTGATTTCCTTCTTGGAAACGTGGGAACGTTACCAGATGGGGTGTGAGGAATAGGTGGGTGCAAATGCAGTTTATTGCTTGTTGACTAAAAATCTGTGAGAACCTTCACTGCCCCCATATCTGTGCTGCATGCAAAGATGGATTTTTGCTCCCAAACCTGTTCTTATACAGGGAATGTTTATTGTTGAAAGACATAAGCTTCGTGACAGATTTCAAAATATGTGAAGATGGTAACAGTTTATTCTGTCTGGCTCATTGCAACTCAGTGGTATTTGGAGTTCATGTCATGGATGGAATTTACTTAGCATAACCACACTTCTATTGTGTCTGTTTTCCTCCGCACACCCTTGATGATGGCTCCTCCTGCTTTCCCGATGTCCTCAGGAAAGCGTTAATCGAGTCACCTCAGGTTGGAGGAAGCCAGTGTCTGGGCCTCGGGGAGGCACCCATTAGGGAAAGAAGCTGACCTTTCACCCCTCTCCTCCTCTTTTTAATGATTCCTTCTCTAACCTTCTGAGGAGATCTTTCATGCCCTTTGACCCCTGTTAGAAGAGGAAAGCTTAAACAGCTAAAAGGACTTCAATATGGAGGCTTGTCTATCAAGCTAAGCTCCACATGCCTCTTAGGAAATGCTGAAAGACAGGACCCTCAGCGTTCAGTGCATTAAGAAGGCAGATCCCAACACCACTTTCTCCATTTATTTCAGAGACAATCTGTGTTTCTGCGGCGAAACCCGCCTTCTGCCTTACAGTTGCCTGTCAGTGCTATTGGCACCCACACACCCACACGTCTGCAAGTAGCATCTAATGGCAGTCTTCAGACAACATGAAAACTGTGTGCTCTTTGAAAAGGAGCATGGGTGATGCACCTCAGGTGGGGGCCCTGTATGCCACTCTGGAGATCAGACTCACTTCAGTAAGCTAGAGACACACTGCTCAGAGGTTGACGCTCTACTCTAAACTGGTGAGATGCAGAGGGCTGTCCCGCAGATCCATAAACAGGTTTCCCATAGTCAGGACCCAGAAATTAATGGTATCTAAAGAGCTTAGAGTGGTTTTGTCCCCCTTCAACAAAACGCTGGCTTGGATTTTGTTTCATGTCAGGGATGAAAGACTATAGTGTCTGCCAGAGGGAGGAGAGTTAGCCACACCCATTTTTCCTGCTCAGAGCATGAGTTAATATCCAGCTTATTATCACTGAGTAGTCTTTTTAAATGTATGTACATACTTTAGTTTGTATTTTATTTTCTGCCACACTAGGCATTGAACCCAGAGTCTTGTGCCTGCTAGGCAAGCACTCCACCATTGGGCTACACTGTTGGCCGTTTTTTGCTTTTTCTTTTGAGGCAGGATTCTGCTAAATTGCCAGTAGTAGTCTTGAACTCACGCTGTAACCCCAGCAGGCTTTGAGCTTGTGATCCTTCTGCCTCAGTCTCCCCGGTATTTGGGCTGGTAGACCTGTGTCACTATGGCTGGTTTAGGTAATTGTTCACTTCCTATTATAAGATTGAACCTTTCTCTTTGCCACGAATGCACGTGTTACTTGTTGATGGATATCAAGTCTTTCGTAATGGAAGGCAGAGGAATGGAGTTATGACTGTTCCCTTTAGAGGTTCCAGAAATTGGATGTACTCAGCTTAGCAAGTAGTGGCTGGTCGTATTTTCCTTTCTATGGGTTTTAAAATGTGTTATGTATAGACAATGCATTCATTACCTGTCTGTTGATGTCACAGAATACCATGACCAAAAATAACCTAAGGAGGAAAGAGTTTATTTTGGTTCCAGAGGGACAGAGCCCTCCATGACAGGGAAGGCATAGCAACAAGCCAGCATGGTGACAAGAACTGGAAGCTTGCTGATCACATTTCCATCCACACACAGGAGAGAGAGAGAGAGAGAGAGAGAGAGAGAGAGAGAGAGAGAGACAGACAGACACAGACACAGACACAGACACAGACACAGACACAGACACAGACACAGACACAGACACAGACACAGACACAGACACAGACACAGACACAGAGAGAAATGGGATCAGGCTATAAAACCTCTAGAGACTTTGTCTAACAAGGTTGTGTAAAGGCTCAATAACTTCCTTAAACTGGGGACCAAGCCTATAGGGGGCAGTTCTGATTCAAACCACAACAGGCAGAATGTTATAAAGCAAATATCTTGAGTTTTTCCATCATGAATAAATTTATACTTATTGAAGTAATTTTCCATTTCCTCCTTATGGTGTCTCAGAGCAACCAATGTTCTGTTTTCTGCCTTTGTAAGCATGGGTCTCTTTGACACTTCATGTAAATAAAGCTATGCAACGTTTCTTGTTCCATGACTGATTTATTTCATTTAACACATTGTGTTCCATTGGGTCTGTTAATATTATTGGAAGGGGTCAGACTTCCTCCGTTTAAAAAGACTAAATAATATTTCATTGTTTGTATATGCCACAGTTTCTTACTCCACTTGTCTGTCGACTGACAGCTAGTTGCTTCTGTATTGTGGTGGTTGGTTTAAACTGCCAACTTGACCCAGCCTAGAATCCCCTGGGAAGAGGGTTTTCATAAGGCACTATTTACATCAGGTTGGCTGTGGGCTTGCCTTGGGGACTGTCTTGATTGTTAATTGTAGAAAGACTGATCCCATTGTGGCACCATTCCTTAGGCAGGGGGCCTTGAGCAATGTAAGAAAGGAGAAGATAGCTCTGCACAAGCAGACATTATGATTGCATTTAATCTTCTCTGCGACTATTATTTTAATTACTTCTGTTTTGCAAGATATTTTGAAGTTAGGATGTGCACCTTGCATTTTGTTCTTCTTCAAGATTTTTGGCCATTATAGGTCATTTATTTTTCATTATAAACACAATATAATTATATATATTTATTTTTTTTTTAAAAAAGCACCATTTCATCAAAATACAGAATCAGTATACTACTTTGGGTCCATTTTAGTGATATTAACCTTTCCTGTCTGTGACCATGAGATCTTTTGTCTTTTTCAATTTCTTTCATCATTATATCCTGGCTTTTAGTATGCACACCTCTTATTTCTTTGATTTACTTCATTACTAAGTATCTCATGATTTTCGATGCTATTATAAATGGAACCACTTTTCTTGATCTCATGTAGCTCATTGTAAGGATATAGAAACACAACTGATTTGATTTGTTGACTTTGCAACCTATAACTTTACTGAGTTTGGTTTTTAAAATCTGAGTTTTGCATATGCATGTATAAACATGTGTACACATGTGTGCACATGAACACTGTGGGTTTTCTGAGATTGGGTTCCCACTGGCCTGGAGCTTGACGATTGGCTATGCTGGATCCAGCTTCAGGGGTCCTTCCATCTCTGGCTCTCAAGTGTTGGACTCACAAGCTTGTGCCACCATGCTGTTTTATTTTTCTGTGGGTGTTGGGATCGAACTCAGATCCTCATGCTCTGTAGCAAATACTTTACTGACTAAAACCCCTCTTCAGTCCCTGAATACATGACTTGATCTGAGTTTGTCCAGGAGATCTGGTCCTTCTTTCTGAAGCACTACACTATCCATTTGGGGCTTTTTGTACATCCTTGGACTCTGAAAGACAAAGCTGTTAAACTTGGTCTTCAAGTTTTTGTAGTCTCATTAGCTATAAACTAGCTCACTTTTCTAGTGCTTTGCTAAGATACCCTGACAAAAGCAACTCAAGGGAATGAGGATTTATTATGGCTTACAGTTGAAGGCTACAGTCCATCTATCACAGCAGGGAAGCTTTTGGATAATGATGGTCAAATGGCATCTGCAGGCAGGAAGCAGAGAGAGATGAAGGCCTGTTTTCAGCTCAGTTTCTTTTCTTCATTTGGTCCAGAATCCTAGGGATCTTGCTACTGAAAGTGGATGTGTCCTCCCACAGCAATCAATTAATGTGATAATCTTCCTAGGCATGTTGAGAGTCTCATCTCCCAGAGGGTTCTAGATCTCATCAAGTTGACAATTGAGGACAGCATGCAACCTCCTTGTGCCTCAAAGTTTCTTTACTCGCTAAAAACAGGGGAGTATGCCTCCTTTTTTGGGGGGGGTTGTAGATATTAGATCAGATGATAAATATAAGAATCCCAACATTGGAGGCTGAAGAGATGGCTCAGCAGTTAAAATCACTTGTTTTGTTTTGCAGAGGGTCCCAGTGAAGGTGTCAGCACCATATTAAGCTTACACTTGCCTGCAACTCCAGTTGCAGTGAACTTCTCTGGTCTCCAAGAGCGCTGACGAATACACATGGCTCACATAAACTCATGTAGACATACATAAATACATATAAACAAAAACAATAACTAAACTAACTAACTAGGGACACGCTGAGAGATAGCTCAGGGAACAGTAGCTTGTCCCACCTCTCCTTCCCTTCCTTGATGTGCTAAATGAATTAGGAAATGATTTCAAAATTGTATTTTAGATTGAGTATATATAGGATTGGAGCATGAATTTGACCCAGCCTTACTCTATCTCTCTCTCCCTTATGGACAAACAACAACAATGACAAAATCATTTTCCAAGGAAGGCATGCTGAGTTCTTGGCTTAGGTGGTGAAATATTTCTACTTGCTCATTGCATAATGAGTTTCTTGCTTAGTGAATAACTCTTGATGTATACACGTGTGTATGTGTGTGCATATGTGTGTCTGTGCATGTATGTGTGGTTTGTGTCTGTGTGCATGTGGTTATGCATGCATGTATATGTATATCTGTGTATGTGTGTGCATGAGGGGAATCAGAAGGCTAATATATGGAAATAAGTGCCCTGTGAGTGATTCTTATCATTTAGAGCAATTAGTGTTCTATGATTACCATGAAACTGGCAGAACACAGCACTCAAAAATCACTATGCAGATTACAGGCAAGAGCAGGGTGGAAAGGGGTTAGTGAGAGTTCACGCTTGAGTAGCAAGAAGATGGACTGGATGCATTTGCATGCCAGAATCTATCAGCACAGCTATATTCTGCAAAAAATCCCTCTTTCTGAAAGGGAAGCATTCAGTCTATGGGAGCAGAGGGAATGGACCCTGCCCTGTCAATGAACCTTGGTTCATGCAGATTCTCCTGCCAACTTCCAGTAGAACTTAGGTGGTAGACATACAGAGCTGGTACTGAGTTCCATAAGTTGATGGGATGGAATTAGAATTCCGAGGGAGCCAAAGAAAATGGCATGCAAACATTGTGGTCATTTGTTATCATTATAAAATGTGATAATGTCATTGCTGACTTATGGAGATGATGACCCAAAAGGCCGTGACATTATGACATTACATTTTATCAATAATGAAAAATTGCTGCTCTTGCATGGTGATTGGTGCAGCTCAGGTGACAATGGAAGGGGGCTTCGAGCTTCTCTGTTAATGCCAGGCTCAAAATGGAAAAAGATCAGAAGTTAAAGATGTGTTTGATAGCCAATGCGGGGGGGGGGGGTGGGTTTGCAGGGAACCTTGGCATGTTTCCTTACTCTACCTGCCGGGGAAGCAGGAGACCTAGCTAACACAAGACGTTTAATTATTAGTAAGACTCACTTCTACATCACTTCAATGGTTGTCAAGACTGCATCCATAACAGGTTTCCAGACACAAAGGAAAACGACTTAGCCAAAGAAGCTGTGAGTCAACTGAGCATTATTTCGGGGAAAGGGTCCTGGGGCCTGGCAGATGGTTATCAGGCCTGAAATAAGGTACAGCTGATGTGGAGACTTCAGTTAGCTTGTTAGCTTGCTCTTGGATGAGACCCTAACAAAAGTTTGCTGCCTGCTGAGACATTTGTGCAGAGCACCTACTGGTCAGAGCACACACTGGGGCAAAGGATTGTTCTGAATCTTTCAGGCCTCAGATGGCCTAACTGTACCTTTCTGGCCATGATGAATGTAAAAGCTACACTTGTAGCTGGTGTAGAAGACAGGCAAGCCCATCAAAGCTGTGGCTTCTAAAAATTTCTTGGTAGATCGTGCCGAGGTGGAATGGGGCCATGTGGTAACTCATATTTTTCTCTCACATTTGTTCTAGTAGAGAGATATAAAGAATGGCTACATGTATAAAATGTTAAGTCTTAGCCTTCATATAAAAAAAACCTGAAAGGAATGTAAAATCTTTAGATTTGAGATATAAAATAGATTTTCTCGCCTTTTCCCATTTTATGCAGTATTTCATGGTGGATATATAAAAATACCTATTTGTGATGTTTGTCCTCTTTGGTCTATGCTTCTGCTTAGATTTGGAGGAATTGATGCCAATATCAATTTTTTCGGGGGGAGGGAGAGAAGTAAACTGATAGCTCTGGATCTCCTCCCTGTTTCTGAGGTGTGTATGTGTATATATGTGTGCATTTGTGTATTTGTACATGTACGTGTAGTGGGTATATGTGGTTATGTATGTATATGTGTGCATATGTATGTGAATATGCATTGCGGGTACGTATATATGTATATTTGTATACATGTGAACACATGCGTAAGTGTATGTGCACATGCACATGTGTATTTGCTTTTGTGCACATGTGTGTATACATGTATACGTGTTTATGTAAATATGTGTGCTTATATGTATGTGTGTGCAAGAGTATAAGTGCATTTGTGTATTTGAGTGTGTGTTTGTGTGTATATGTGTGCATAATTGTATGTTTACATGTGTATATGCACATGTGCATGCATGGTATATGTATGTGTATATGCATGTACATGTGCATATCGTGTACATGCACATGTATGTGTGTGTATGTACTTGTGTATATGTGTGTACATGCACATATGTGTGTATATGTGTACATATGTGCCCCTTTGTTATACCTGCTTAGTTTAGCATGGTATAGCATTTTGGGCACTGTGTTTCCAAGCTGCAAGCCATCTCCCTGTGCAGATGTTGATATGACTGTCTCATGGTGGTAGGTGAGGTGGAGGTGCTGTAGGGTTGGGATGAATGTATAGGGGTTCCAGCCAAGCCTTCTTGCTGGTGCTCACACTACAATCTGTCCTTTTCCTGGTTAGTAGTTTTTCAAGGCCTCGGGGCATCACTGACTCTCGCGTATGCCCTGGCTCTCAGCTCAAGCCTTACCCTGACCGTGACACATTGATGTGTCTGTCTTAATGCTTGCCATAGTATCTAGTGCATTTTAGAACTTAACACATGTTAATGCTGAGAGCGGTGCTGGACAGAAACCCTTGCTAGTCCTCTAACTTAGGCCAAACATTTAGGGGAACCCAGCACATTCTTTCTCTGACTGGAGAGGCAACATGTTAGGATGTGGCTACCAGCACCAGTGCTACCTGGGAACCTGCTAGGAACACGGAATCAGAAGCCCTGATTTGAGACCTAGCAGTCCATGTGCGAGCATCTTCGCAGGTCATTCTAACAGGAGGTCAAATTTGAGAGCTATTGGCTGAAGGGGGTACTTGAATTTCTTTTTGTTAGTGTAGCACTAAAGGGAAACTGTCAGTAAAGCTATCCTCAAAAAGAAGCATTACATTTCTAACTGTTATGGCTCGTATGCTTATACTTCTGAAAGAATGCAGAAGAGATGGGAAGGCAGTATGAGGCCAGGGATTACTCTGCCTTACCTCAATCAGGTAAGCCCATGTAAGTGGCTGGACAGACAGACAGTTACATGGTACAGTGGAGTTCAGACAGGCATAAGGCTATCTTTCCCTTCATCACAAAGCGTGGCCTGATGTTCAGTGGTTGGCTCCTCACACCTCTTGTTTAAGGTAGTACTCGATGGTGACTCTTACCACCATCCTTGTGCTTCAGGACTTACCAGCTAAGCTTCAGTGACTTTCAAGTGATCTGAAAGGTTCAGGGTGCTTTGTTGTGCTGCCCAGTTTTGTCTCTGATGGGCAATGTAGCCCTGGAGGCTACCCAGAATCTTTATCTGATAAGCAACTTTCTTATTTTCCTTCTCTTCTTCCTCTATCTCCTTTTCTGCTACTTCTCTAGCTCTTCTTTTCCTAGACATCACCACCACCACCATCACCACCACCACCATCATCATCACCACCATCACCATCATCACCACCATCATCACTACTACCATCATCACCATTATCATCATCTTTGCCACTCTGGTATTGAAAAAGGAGGTATAATAAATTGACATTCACCTAGATTAAACAAGTTGAAAAGAGCAGTTATGTAGGAGGCCAGATAAGGACTTGATACACTGGCTGTATTGTAACCATGCTTCTCAGGTTCTTCTGGTGTGAACTCTGCAGTAGCTGTGAATGGCTGTAGCTTTGAATGGGATGGAGGAGGATGTCTGTCTGTGCTGGGGCTCTGTTTTGAAGGAGTGAGCTGTGGCATTCCTGCCTTTTAGGATGAGCTCACACAGCTATCCTCCAGCTCATGAAAACACGGCTTCTGCTATAGGAAGTGGCAGATTCGAGGTGTACCCAAATCCAACTACAGTGTCCAGGAATGCACATGAGTGCTTTGTGGGAATGGAAGGGACGCATAATAGGGATTTCCAAACAATAGAGTTGAACAGTGAGGTTGCAAGGGAGTCTTTTAAAACCTTCAGAGCTCTTGTAGTAATGCTTAACATGGCTTGTTTCCTGAAGGGGTAGAATCCCAGGACACCTGCCAAGATGTATTACTTAATGTCCTCCAGTTCTTAAAAGTTCACTAAGCAAAAGGGGGTGATTCTGAGCAAGACATTTGAATGACGGCAGAACAAACACCTTGATGTATAAATCCCAGACCTTTAACCTCTTGGCTGTCAAATTTCAATATTTCTGGTCACAATGTTAAATGCGCTCCAGTACCCACTTCAGAGAGCTCTGAAGAGGCAAAAATCAAAACATGCTTCTTCATTTGTACATGGTTAGTAGTTGTTTAAATCAGTGAAACACGGTGACTGCCAGCAGGTTTTACATTCCCGGTGTCGCACTCTCAGAATAATGAAATAGAACCCGGTTCCTTTGTGACTTGTAACATGCTCCAAGTGGCTGTTATTGTAGCTCAGCATCTCCTGCCTTAAAAAAAAACAATAAAAACAAAGAACATGAGGGCAACACTCGAAACCAAGATGCAAAGGGCTCAGGAAATATGGGCTGAAGAGTGACTTGAAGACCCCTTTGTTTAAAATCATATGTGTGTATGTCTGTAAAGAATGCACCTTGTCATTGCCTGCATCATTAAAACATAGACAGAACCACCTAAGCAGACTGTTGGAATGTAGGGCAGGGACCAGGTGCTCTGTTATAGGGACTCAGGACTGAGTGCTCTGTCATGGGGACTTGGGACTGCATGCTCTGTTATGAGGACTCAGTGTCACCTTTTGGTAGCAGCACCAGCCTTTGTTTGGTTCTGTGCAATTCAGTAGACATGTCTTCCATCATAATGACCTCCCTGACAGCAGATGGGCGGGGGAGAAATGGCTGGAGAAAACCATTTTCCTTTCACACACTGAGTAATTATTACTTGAAGTGGCCACAGTGATGGGGTGGGCGCCGTTACCAAGGACTCACCCTGAAAACTTCCTGTGATTCAAGCTCACTGTACCCTTTGTCAGTGTCCTGCAGAAGACATGGCTTAAATTTTTACCTCTTTAGAAATCTGTGGAGCCTCAGAAGGAGGCAGTTTTATAGATATTTTTAGGTTTCTTATAGGGATCCATAAACTAGATTGACCAGAGCCCAAGCAGGTTCTACTGATGTCTACTTGACACATTTCTCTGCCTGGCTGGGCACTGCAGCCATGACACCGTGGAGAGGGCCACCATGGGCCATCGATGAGAGAGTGGACAGTGACAGAGAAAGCTGGGCTTCCTGTCAGGACATGCATCACAGGATCCGGGGAATATGAATAATAACCTTGTGCCTCTTGGGCCTCAGGAATCAAGTGTTCTTTATATGTGCATAGTGTAGCCCCTGCCTATTGTCAAAGCCTAGGTTCATTTTCTTTATGTAGGTCTAGCCTCAGTGTTGGTAGACTGAACATTTAAGAAAAAGATCAATGTGAAAATTTTGTCCAAATCTGTGACAGTGAACATTACCCACATGCATTAAGCTTCCTGTGGGGAGATCAGCAGTGGGGAGGGTTGTGTCTGGGGAAAGGTGCCTGTCTCAGAGCTCTTGCTCTTTTCCTTGATAAAAACACTGGTTTTTGGAGGCTGGGAGATGGCTTAGTGGATAAAGTGCTTGCCAACCAAGCCCAAAGCAGAGGGAAGGGGAGTTGTTATGATGATTGGTACACCAAGAAGTTATAGCATGGACTGAAAGGTATTTGAATGTTATAATGTGCTTCCTATAACTGTGTTAAAAATGCTAACCAAAACCAACTTGGGAAGAAGTGGTTTATTTAGCTTCAGGTTACAAACCATAGTTGAGGGAAGCCAAGATAGGAATTAAAGCAGAGACCATAGAAGAATGTTGCTTATTGGCTTGCTCAGTCTGCTTTCTTATGTAACTCAGGACCACCTGCCTAGGGATGGTACCACCCACAGTGGGCTGGGCCACCCCCTTATCACTCAGCAGTCAAGAAAATGTCCCTCAGACATACACACAGACCAGCCCGATGGAGGCAGTACCTCAATTGAGATTCCTTCTTCCCAGGTGTGTTTACATCTGTGTCAACTGAACAAAAACTAATCATCACATGGATGCTATCATTAGAATGCACATAGATCTCCCTAAAATAGCTAACATGGAAATTTTACTTCTATTGTATTGACAAGGTGAGACTATTAAGAGGTGAATAGAGTCCTCAGGCTCAGCCCTCGTAAGTGAGCTTAATAGCAAACAAAGTCTCTCCATGTGCCTATCCGAAAGGACTCTGTCACCTTTCCCTTCAAATTCTTACTCTGGCCTTGCTCTGATCCGAATGCTTAGAAACCTAATTCACAGTAGACTTGCTGCTTCTCAGGACACTGGCAGTGGAGAATGCTCGGCATCCACACTGCTAATTATGCCAGATTTAGTCCTGGGGGCGGGGAATAGACTTTAGAATTATGCTTCACATGCTTATAAACTGGTTTCTTAGATGTCAAGGTATTTATGTATTTAATTGCCATGTTTAAAATCCACATAAATGTGAGAAGATATACCTGTACTGTCAATGGTCACCTATTGGTGAATCTCTTCAAGAACTAGGCATAAGCATTGTAAAGATTTTTTGACCCTTATAGGGGAATGAAGTGTTGTCTAGAATAGCCTTTTACAGTTGCTTAGGAATTTCTTATTAACTGAACCTTTGTATGCCAGTATTTAGGAGGGTTATACAAACTATTAGCAAGACTTCATTCAGATCTGTCTCCTTCATTCATGTATCATTCTGTGGCATGTTACTGTGCATTTATCAGTCTTCCTTTGGTAGACACAGAACCCAGTGATGTAGAGCTGGAGTTGTGGGGGAACGGGTCCCAAGGGCATGGTCACTGGAGAACTGTTCCTGTCCCTCATTGGCTGCAGCACTTGGAAGAATGGATTCTGCACCTCGCCTGGGGCAGCACAATAGAGCTGGCTCTGCTGGTGTGTGTACATATATAGGTGAGCCAGCCCTGAGGGCATGAGAGTAGAAGAGCTGGCTCTGCCCTTTGCTGGCTGTAGCATTGGATGAGCTGGCCAGGGCAGTGCTGGAGACCTCACCCTATTGGTGCAGGTGCTGAAGAGCCAGAAGGCTGACCAGCTCAGCTACCACCCAGATCCAGGGCTTTGAGTTGGCCCACACTAACATCTACCCCATCTATGAACTGCTAGAGTGTGCAGGGGCTGGTCCTACAGATGGAAAGCTGCAGGATCTCCATGACACGGGGTAACAACAGGATATCTGAAAGGAGTTTCACTGAGGACACAGTATTGATAGTATAGCAGAAACCAGAGGTCTAGAACCAGGATGACGTTGGAATGAATACTTGCAAGTAAAGATGTGTGGACAAAGGGTATACTGTGATACCGTGACTTAGTACAGCCTCCAAAATGTGATTTTTTTTGAAGGGGAGGTTGCCAGAGCAGAGGATGGGTACAAAAGGACAGAGAGATGAGTGGGATTGGCTTGCATAATATGAAACTCACAATGAAAATTAATAAAAAGTTAAATAACCCCATTGATCATGGAGTACAAAATTTAAGAGCTCAAGAACAATGTAAAGGGTGTGTATATCTCTTGCAGACAGTTCACCATTAGAAAGACTGAATTCAAATGATGTTGGTGAGTACTCTCTGGCTTGGGCTCCTTTCTGAGCAAGGCTGGGTAAGCACTGTGAAAATGGTTGTGAGATGAGTGTTGGGTTAATTGCTCTTTATGGTTAACCTTAAGAGAGGAGATCACCAACAGTGGAGGTGAATACCAGGACAGCTTTGGTTTTCACAGACCAGCAGCACATACAGGAGATGGATGGCTCATGTCTTTTTTTATTGTAAACTTGCTTTTTTATTTTGATTCTCTTTTTTTATCAGTCTGGCAGCAAATACCACTCCTGACAAGTTTCTTGTGCACCGCGCACCAGTCTGCATGGTTGATGGAGAGGAATTGAAGCCCCTGGGATAGATGGAGGGAGTCGGAACAGATGAGAGCTGAATGGAAGTGGGTTTGCACAGGGAGAGTTACTTCATTTCTCTGCCATTTATACCTGACAGAGCTGCAAGATGGGAAGGAATTGCCTAAATTCTGTCCTCCTTTCTCATTCTCTGCCTTGTTCCAGCAGACAGATGCTCAGTTCTTGTTGGTGGTTTCATGGGTTTCAGACCCCAAGGCTTACAGAAAATCTGTAGGCCACTTCTGAAGCCTTGGAGATAGAAGACTCTGGCAGCTGCAGGGAAGCCACAGTTCTTTCATCACCTGGATGGACCAAGCTTGGAGTTAGGGCTCAGACATGGTGGGTCTTCCTAGTTCCCTTCTCTCTTGTCCTTGTCCCCGAAATATGTCAGAGGCCTGTCTATTAAGTTCATCTGAGGCTAGTTTCTGGTTCTTCCTTGTGATCATTAGCTCAATATTCCTTAATGAATCTGGTCTTTATAAAAACAGTGAAATACTTTTCAATGTAGTTTGACAAATATGCTTCAATATGTACGTCTGTACTCAAAAGTTCTCTCATTAAATGCTTTTAGAAAGTCATGAGTGTCATGAAAATGATAGCACTGAAGTGATCCATCTCAATCACAGAGATGAAATTAACCTCTGAGTTCTTATTTTATTCACCTATGTATGTTGTGAATCATACAATGGTTAGAATTTCACTATCCCAAGATAATGTCATTTAGCATAGGGTCTCAAAGCCTTATGAAACTTGCCTAGCTTCACGATATCCATTGATGGAGGGCTCATCATGTCTCCTTTGTCCATCTGAGACTGCTTCCACCCACCTTCATGCCTTTGTTCTTCTTATGTCCCGTTGCTTAAATTGCCCTTTCTCTCTTCTCTCTTCTGGCTTCCAGCAGAGATATAAAAATTGTATTTATTTTTCTCAGGAGCTGGCTCAAAAGCCACCTCCTTTGGGAAGTCTTTCCTAGTATTTCAAGTTGGTTATCTCACTGGAGGTGTTAGAATGTCCCTTAAGGGATGTGGAGAAATTGAAAATGTGACAAAGTTGTCTAGTCAGTCATTGAAACCTCACTCTGAATCCTATATGTATATAATATATACAATGATTACTTTTCAAGTAGCACAAAGAAAAACAACCAAACTTCAACTTTCTTGGGTAAAGATCAAGACAGATGCTACCTTTAATCATCCTCTAAGGTCCAGAAATAGTTTAGTTCTGCACAGATCAGGTCAACAGAGGTCAAGACAGGTGACTAGGATGGGCAGTAGAGGTTGAGTAGGTGGGAACTCACCTCTGGGGGGCCTTCCCAATATCTCTTAATTAGTTTTTATTGTTACCATAACACAGTCTGGCACAGTGGTCCTCAACTTCCTGAAGCTGCAACCATTTAATATGTTTCTTCATGTTGTGGTGACCACAGATCATAACATTATTTTTGTTGCTACTTCATAACTGTTTTTGCTGCTGTTATGAAACATAATGAAAAATTACTGTATTTTCCTATGGTCTCTTGTGTTTTGCAACCCATAAGTTGGGAACTGCTGGCCTGGAGTCATCTGGGAAGAGGTGAACCTTGCTTAAAGAATAACCTTGATGAGACTGGCCTGTGGTCATGTATGTGGAGTCTTACCTTGATTCCTAATTGGTGTAGGAGGGCCCCAGCTCTTTGTAGGAGGTGCCATTACTAAGCAGGTGGACCTGGGCTGTAAGAGAAAGATAAATGAGCAAAGAAGAGTGAGCCAGGAGGCAGCATCCTCTTAGACTCTGCTTGAATTTCTGCTTTCCCTTCTCTCTGATGGACTGTAACATGTAGATGCAAAACAAATAAAGCCTCCCCTTCTTAAGTTGCTTTTGGTCGTGACTTATTGTCATGCCCCCTCGACCAGCAAGGAAGACGTGAACAACCGGATCCTTCTCAACAACCTTTATTGTAGAAGCGCTTCATCATTATGCCGGGAACCCCAAGCCCCTGGAGCGAGCTGCTTATATGCTCAGCCCCGGTTGGGGAAAGCGTGTGGAGGTGCACGATTGATCAGAATTGCAGTGCTTCATAAACATATCCCGCTCGGGAGGGGTTGGTGCCAAAACTGTGTTGGCCCAAGGTTATCGCATGCCCAGTGCAGTGCACTTGTTTACTTGTAGATCATACCGGAAGCCGGCGCCATCTTGACCAGCCGAGTCAGGGCGGCGGCCTACAACTTATCACAGCAATAGAAAGAAACCTAGAACAGGATCCCAGTCACTGTGCTGGCATGGTGGTCTGTGTCCCAGTCATAAGTCATTTCAGATTCATTTTAATTATTATTATTATTCATTTTAATAATTGCCTTGAGAAAAGGGACAGCCTCACGAAGAACTTCTTTGTTACTGAGTATCTTTGTTTGCTTTCTTTTGATGTGACAAAATGCTGACCCAAAGTGT
This sequence comes from Arvicanthis niloticus, assembly GCF_011762505.2. Classification (NCBI taxonomy): domain Eukaryota; kingdom Metazoa; phylum Chordata; class Mammalia; order Rodentia; family Muridae; genus Arvicanthis; species Arvicanthis niloticus. Next base: position 8,034,770 of record NC_047664.1, on the reverse strand, counting down.
CCTTGGGGAGTGTCTTAGTTAGGTTTTTACTACTGTGAACAGATACTATGACCAAGGCAACTCTTATAAGGACAACATTCAATTGGAGCTGGCTTACAGGTTCAGATGTTCAGTGCATTATCATCAAGGTGAGAGCATGGCAGTGTTCAGGCAGGCATGGTGCAGGAGGAGCTGAGAGTTCTTACATCTTCATCTGAAGGCTTCTAGGAGAAGGTTGACTTCCAGGAAGCTAGGAGGAAGATCTCAAAGCTCACCCCTACAGTGACACACTGCCTCCAACAAGGCCACACCTACTCTGACAAGGTCACACTTCCTAATTGAGCCACTCTTTAAGCCAAGCATATTCAAACCACCACAGGGAAGGAAGGATTTATTTATCTTATAGCCATCATGTAGGGAAGTTAAGACAGGAGGTAAAGGAGGAACTTGGGGAGGGGGACACAGGAACGGAAGTAAAGGCCATGTAGGAACATTGCTTACAGGCTTGCTCTCAATGTCTTACTTATGGTGCTTTCTTATATACCCCACAATTGATTATTTGCCTAGGGATGGCACCATCCACAGTGGGCTGTGTCCACTCACATCAATCATTAATCAAGAAAATGTCCCACTGACTTGCCTACAGGCCAGTCTGATAGGTTGTTTTCTCAATTGAGACTACTTCTTGGATGACTTTTTTCTTGTAACAGGTTGACCAAAACCTAAGTAACATACTGGGTTTCTTTCCCAGTGGGCATTCAGTGTTGACCATAAAGGATGTAACTACAGATAGCTAGAACCCTATAAGTTGCTGAGGTCTTACACCCTTGCTAGATGGCTGAGTTCATCTACTGAGCTCCTGATCTGCTATGGACTTGCCTGTTACAGTGCTGAAGAAAGCTTATAAAGTATGATATTATCTTCATGTTCAGAAGTTTAGCCTTGAGGTTATCACATTTCTTTCTTTCTTTTTTTTCTCAGAATTTGAGACTAGATTCTGAACAGAACAGAGGATCTGTTAAGAGTGAGAAAAATCAATGATTGAATCAAACCTTAGAATAGATGCAGGACCAAGGAATGAAGATGGGGTCTCAATGTAACCTTTTGGGCACATTTAATGTGGTAGTCCCAGGCTCATGGATCAATGTGAGGAGACCCTTCCACAATAGCTGGAAGATGATGCCTGATTTCTTTGGTGACCTTGGACACCAAGATACCAAAGCTCAGGGCTTCTTTGGCCCTTCCAGTTATCAAGTTTGAATCAGTCACTTCTTCCTCTGCTCTTACTCACTGCTGTGAAGCTCTGTTGAGGACCTGAAGTTGACTTTCTATGCCCTTTCCCCCTCCTTCTTCACACCATTGCTTTTTAATTCTTATAATTGCCCATTAACACAAGTCTGGGAAAAAGCTTTTGAACAACTTACTGCTGGGATGAAATGCCTCATGTAAGGTCAGAAGACCAGACCTTAGATATGCTTAATCTTGAGTTTAGGGTTTGGTTTTTTTTTTTTTTTTAATTTTTTTTTTATTTTTATTTTTTTCCTAGCATGAGATTTTTTTTTTTTTTTTTGGATAGGCTTTATTTATTTTTTTTCTTTTTCGAGACAGTGTCTTGCTAAGTGCGATGATTACTATTGATTGTCAACTGACAGGGTCAAGAATCATCACCTAGAAGATGAATCCCTGAACATGTCTGTGGGAGAGCTTCTAGCGCGGGCTAATTGATGTGGGAAGATCCACCCTAAATGTGATGGCACTATCCTATGGGGTGCTGAAATGAGTGGAAGTAAGAGACAAGCTGGTCACCAGCATTCATCTTCCTCTGCTTCCTGGTTATAGATGCAATGCAATCAACTGCTTCATGCTCCTGTCCACACACCTTCCCTGCCATGGTGGACTGTATACCCTAGAACTATGAGCTCGAATAAACCTGTCCCCCAGATAGTTGCTTTTGTCAGATATTTTGTCACAGCAACGAGATCTTTTCAGTGAGTGCCTCAAAAACATAAATGTCAGCTGGTATGGTGGGACACACCTGTAATCCCAGCAGCTAGAGAGAAGTATGTAGCTAAATGGCCAGTTCAAAACCAGTGTAAGATGCTCAGAATATTAGAATATTCACTGCCCGGAGAATGGGTGTTGTTTTAAGAATGGAGACTTTTAAGCCTATGCATAATCCTTTGGTTTGTGGCTTTGGATACATTTTTGGGGCTATGGGTTGGAAGAGGAGGGCTGTAGAGGGAACAGTGCCTCTTCCCTGCCAACTCTAACTGCTACCAGAAAAGAGGTAAGTGATTACATTGAAATTTAGCTTTCCAAAAATATTTTGTTTGTTTAATTAAAACTCAGCTATTTAAAACCTTGCAAAATATAATCTTCTTCATTGAAAAGAACTTGCTGATTCCTTATGTCTCAAGCTGCTGCAACATAACCTTTCTTGCTCTGTTTTCACTCAAGATATAATATCCTGTCATGCTTAAATAAGGTCAGCCCAGAGACTCAGGAAGGGTAGAATCTCTGAAAAGATCTGCATTTTTGTCTGTGGGTTTTGCTGTGTAGAGCAAGCTACCCTAAGAAAACCCAAGACAGAATTGCTTCCTGAGTACATGCAATTAGCTGAGAAGGTGAATGGGTGGTTAGAGACCCTCTCCCACCTCTAGCTGAGAGCTTTGTTAATGATGTTCCAAGTGATAAAATGGTTGGCAGCTATGTATTATCCATGTGGAAAGAGCATACTTTTTGCAGTCAAGATATTTACTTTTGGTCAAAATTTTGTTTTAAATCATAAGGTATTAGTTACATTTCTATTGCCGTTATCAAGGCAACTTATAGAAGAAAGAGTGCATTTCAACTCACAGTTCAAGAGGGTTAGAGTCCATGATGGCAGGGCAGAAGTAGCAGACATGGTGGCTGGAACAGCAGCTGAGAGTTCACATCTTTAACTGTAAGCAAAAAGCAGAGAGAATGAACTAGAGTTTAAACTCTCAAAGTCTTCCCCAAAAGCTGTGCTTTCTTCAACAAGGCCACACCTCTTAAGCCTCCCCAAACAGTACCACCAACTGGGGACCAAGCATTCAAATGCCAGAGACTATGGGGGCACATATTCATTCAAACTGTCACACAAGGAAAATGTAAATGAAACTAGAGCAGTATTTGTCTATCTCTCTATCTATCTCTATCTATCTATCTATCTATCTATCTATCTATCTATCTATCTATCTATCTATCTATCTATCTGTGTGTACACACAAATATATGTACATACATATATATGTATATATTTTTATTGGGAAAATAATTTGGTTGTCTTGATTTGGGATGGAAAATATAGAGAATGTATAGTATTTTTCAGATTCTAATGGATGGAATTTTCCTTTAATGGATTTTAAATTTGTAGTCAGTTTTTCTGGAAGGAATGTTAGTTCTTCATGGGGAAGTCGATGTGTTAATTTGTGGGACCAACATGAAGTATGATGGTGGACTAGATGTGGCTGCCACAATGGGAGGTGATAATATTTAATTAAGCAACGGCCAAGATGTACAATAAGAAGTTCTAGGTGATGAACAAGCATGAAAGTTATCACATTGGTTTTGGGGTTCAAGGTAGGAAGCAGTGATTGTTCATATTTCCTTCCTCATGGCTTTTCTTTTCTTTCCTTTTTTAAAATTTAATTTTATTTTTTACTTACTTTACATCATACTTACTGCCCCCTCCAGGTAACCCACTCCTACAATCATTCCCCCACCTCCACTCCCCTTCTACCCTGAGCATGTGGGGATCCCCTGTATATCCCCCCAACCCTGGAACTTCAAGTCTCTTCGAGGCTAGGCGTTTTCTCTTCCCCTGAGGCCAGACAAGGCAGTCTGGGGAATAGCTTTGGGGATATCTCCCACTCCAGTTGTTCAAGATCCACATGAAGGCCAAGCTGCACAGCTGCTACGTATAAGGAGGAAGGTGTAGGTCCAGCCCATGTATGTTCTTTGGTTGGTGGTTCAGACTCTGACAGCCCTAAGGGACCAGGTTAGGTGACTCTGTTGGTCTTCCAGGAGATGCCCTCCACCTCCTCACCCCTGTCAGTTGCAGATTTCCATTCATTTTCATAGTCATCTAGCCATCTCTCCTGTCCTTCCTACACCTGATCCTGAAACTCCATTCCTCTCCCCATGACCCTTCCCTCCCAGTTTTCTCCCTACATCTGCCTCTTATGACTATTTTATTCCACCTTCTAAGAAAGATTCAAATGTCCTCACTTGGGCTTTCCTTCTTGTTTAGCTTCTTTGTGTCTGTGGAATGTAATCTAATACCTGTATTTTATGGCTAATATCCACTTATAAGTAAGTACATAGCATATACTTTTGGGACTCAGTTCCCTCACTCGATGGTATTCTCAAGTTCCATCCATTTGCCATTCATAATGCTTTAGTTTTTTAATAGCTGGTTAGTATTCAATTGTGTAGATGTATCATATTTTCTTTATCCATATTTTTTTCAGTTGAGGAACATCTAGGTTGTTTCCAGTTTCTGTCTATTACAAATAAAGATGTTATGAACATAGTTGAGCAATTGCCTTTGTGCTATGTTGGAGCATCTTTTGGTATATGCCCAGGAGTGGTATAGTTGGGTCTTGAGGTAGAACTATTCTTAATTTTTTGAGAAAATGCCTCATGGCTTTTTTTTTTAGCACCCCCTGCTCCCTTTCATGATGCAGAATGGTGTAGTCAAATAAAAACTTTCTGTGCTTCTTTGAGATCAACTAGCTTCAAGAGCGTTTTGATCAAGTTGAGAATCTGTACATCAGCTTGTTAGCTGATAGGGTATGTGAAGCAGTAGAAGGGAATATTTGGAGCCAGGGAAAAGCTTTGCTGCAGATCTCACTGTGACATCTTCAGAAATCTCTCAATCCTGTAAGTATTTGCTACAATTGTCCTTTCCAGTATTGTTGTCAACAATTTTGGAGCCCAGGCTAGCCTAGAAGACTCATCAAGACAACAAACATCAACAAGGCAAAAAAAAAAAAAAAAAAAAAAAAAAAAAAAAGACACAGTTCAATTATATTCCACCCCCAGTATCTGAGCTAAGTGGCTGCCATGTCTTATTTTCTGCTTCCTCTGTAACTCCTGGCGATTAATCTCTGTGATTAAGTTTTTGTTTTTAACCCTTTGACAAAGGAAGCCTGGGCCTCTATGATTTGTCCTTTTGATTTTTTAGCTTCTAGGATTTGGTGGCTATTTTCCTTAGCTCTAAACAAGAACGTGCCCTGCTTAAAACAACATGCATATGCCTATCTCATTAATCTCTTCTCAAGGTACTTGTAAGTTTGTATTTGGAAAAGTAGATATGATGTAATTTCTGTTTATGCCAAAACTATTTTAGCTATGTGTTCATTTTCTTTTTTGTTTGTTTGTTTGAGACAGGGTAGTGTTTCTCTGCATATCTATGGCTGTCCTGCACCTTGCCCTGTAGACCAAGCTGGCCTCCAATTCAGGTGGTTTTCACCCTCAGTTCCCCGACCCCCTTTCACTTCTCCCAGCTTCACCTCTTCCCCCCTACTTTCTATCTTTGTGCCATTTAAAATAATTAATGAACAACAGACTTCAACTTGTGCTTTGCATGTTGTCCTGGCCATGGAGCCATTCACTGAAGTGTGATTGAACTACCAGGAGCTATACCCTGAGAGAAAATGGTTTCTTCCTTTTCCAATGGCCATTACTTCTCAGTCAAAGTTGTGGCTTGTGAATCCCTTACTTCTCCAAAGCTAGAGAATTGACTGGCTTGATCTGGTGCAGATCTCATGCTGGCAACCATAGCTGCGGTGAGTTAATGAGTACAGCAGTCTTGTCCTGTTCAGAAGATACTGTTTCTCTCTTGTTCTTCCTGACCTCTGGCTCCAATGACTCTTTCATCCTCTCTTCCAAGATGATCCCTTAGGCTTGGAGGTGTGTCAAGGTGCAGAGGAGGGCTGTATGCTAAATTCTATGTTAGACCTACTTAATCTGCCTCATCCTGCAGTGAGAGGTATTTTCACTAAACCATTAAACACTGATTGAAATGAAATCACCTATAGGTGAAGATACAGGCATGAAGGAGGAAATTCCTGGGTTAGAGGGAGAATCAGAACTGAACCCAGAATCCCTGACCATACTTGTGTTTCTTATTAGACAGGATTTCAGAGACAATGAGTAGAACCTGTGTTTAGTTCATTATTCAATGGCCATAAATTTTGTACACCTAGGTAGTTCAGAGGACCCAGACTATTACAGGTACATTGTGTAGCTTTAACTACTACTTTTCACTAATCAATTCAATACTACGTTTAATCCTTTGTAATGCAGAAGCATTGGCTACCACCAACAGGAGCCTGGGAGTTTTACCTCTGCAAAAGAAACACCAGGCTGAGCTCTGCTTCCTACCCTGAAATCTATCATCACCAGGAGGAAGCAAGATCCAAAGGTCTTAGGAGAGGGTGAGTGGGGTCACCTGCCTGTCTGTAGGATGGATTCCTTGAGATGGGTGCTGTAGGCTGAATGGTGGGCACAAGAGTAAAATGAGATTCTAGTTTCTGAATGAGCCTACGACCTAACAGATAGAAATAGTCCTTCCCAGCTTTGGTAGAGAATTCACAGGGTTAATGACTAAAGAATGGAGTTCTTGTAATCAATACAGTCCTCTGGCTTTATTGATTAGAATCACCTGCTTATTTTGCAGCTAAGATTTTTTTTTATCCCATTCAAAACAAAGACACCCTAGGGGACCATTAAGTAAATAGGCATTTAAGACTTTTTTCATTGCTAAGAAAGTAGTTAATTATTATTAGTGCCTAAAAGTCTCAATTTAGACAGAACACCTGAATGAGCACGCTGCCGAAACAGCAGTGACATGTCTCCTATGAATGGATACCAATTTGTGGGTTAGTAAAGAAAAAATTGCTACTTCCTCCTTGGGGTTGCTGGGGAGGGGTGTGACTCCATATTTAACACCTGCAAAGAAAGGAGATTTGACAGGGTGCTTCTGTGAAGGATCTGGAAGGGTATAGCCTTCCTAAACCCTGCCTGTACCCAGTGGACACCATTGTTGTAGCTATGAAGCTGTTCACACCAGAGTCTGTCTTAGGAGCTAGGCTGCTAGTATGGAAACCCTCAAAGACACAGGTAAATTTATTTCATTTCAGGAAAGCATTCATTGTTGTGTTTCAGGAAAATAAATCAAACACAGATTCATGATCTTCCCTGATTCTTTTGCTTCTGCTTGTCAGGAGACAATGCTCAGGATCGTTAACACCACTTAATGATTTTTTTCTTTTCTTGTTCGATAATTACAGAAATCAGTTAGTGGGGTTATGTTTCTTGAGTACCTACTGTGTGTGGAATGTTCTGTTTCTTGCTTTTGAAGTTCAATGCTATTTGGCTTACTCCAGTTTTAGTATATATAGAGTTCTATTGTTTTAATTGTGTGTGTGTGTTTAGTGTACATGGTGTCATGTGTACGAGTTCACATGTGTTCACATGTGTGTGGTGGTCAGAGAGTAACCTTGGGTCTCATCCTTTAGAAACTATCCATATTTTTACCTTTATATTTTCTATGTTTTTATGAATTTCACACCTGTAAACAATGAAACATGATCATATCCACAATCCCATTTATTCCCTCCAACTCCCTCCTATATCTCCCCCAGTGTACCCCCTCCCAACTTCATGTCTAGAGATAAGGTCTCTCACTGTCTGGAACTCACTCATTAAGCTAGAATGAATGAATCTAGCTAGGTGAGCCCCATGTGTCTTCCAGTCTCTGTCTCTCTAGTGCCATGGTTACAAATGTACACCATACCCAGCTATTTTTTTTAAAACATGAATTCTGGAGATACAACTCAGGACTCCATCCTTGTATGGCAAGCACTTGCTGACCAAGCCAACTTCTCAGTCTTCATAGATTATTTTAATATTTGATCTTTAGAGCATCCCCGTACATTATTTTTTACAATATCTTGATAAATGAACTCTGTTCTATAAAGCACAGAGTTGTGATGTCACCCAGCAGTTCCATTCCTAGGTATAGGTCTTAGAGGACTGAAAACATATAAGAACTGGTACATGCAGGTTTGCAACCATGTTCCATTTGACATCCCCTCCCCCATGGAAGCAACCCAAACAGTATTGGTGAATTAATGGCTAAAGAAAATGAGGTATATAGTAAGATCATGTTTAGCAATAAATAAGTATTGATTTAAGTATCAGCATGGATGAACTTTGAAAGCATTGTAGTAAGAGAAGGAAGGGAGACACAAAAGGCACATTCTATATGATTACATTTGAATTGTTTAGAATAAGTACATCTAGAGATACAGAAAGATGACAGATTAGTGGTTAGGAAGATGGAAGTGGATGAATATGGAGCTTCTCTTTGGGAAGATGGAAACATCCTGGGGTTTGGTAGTAGTGTACAATCTTGGAGAGTGTACTGTAAGCTACTGAACCATGTGGCATGTAGGTTGTATCTCAATTAAAAATAAATGCTACCAGTGACTCACCCAGTGCCCAAATTTCTGAACAGACTTATGTTCTGGTTCTGTGCTCAGGCTCAAGATTTAACATCAGACTCTAATCCACTGGGTATAACCAGTAAACAATTTCTGAGTTAAATTAAGTTATGGCATTTATCCTCAGGGAATGTGCATAATGAAGATGAAAAATAAAAGCATGAGGCAATAAAGAATGAATAACATGAATACATGTTCTCAAAGCTGACTCTTTTTTTCATTAATTTACTTATTTATTCACTTTACATCCTGATAGCTGCCACCCCCACCATCCCTCCTCATACAGTTCCATCCCATTCTCCTCTCCTCTTCTCCTCTAAGAGGGTGGGGCCTCTTGGGTATCCTCCTACCCCAGCACATCAAGTTTCTGCAGGCAAAGCCAACTCTTAAGATCTCTAGAACCCACACCCAGAGGCTTGTGTCTTTGATGTGTTCCTGAGACTCTGTAGTTTTAAAGGACTTTAGATGCAGAGAAGACTCATCCATAACTTGCTTTTCCTGCTTCTTGGGAAGTTTATTCTTCACCAGCCCCGTCTTGTTGACTGGTCATGTGACTAGTTCTGGCTAGTGGGTGAAGAGTAGAGTGGGCTCATACCACTCCAGCGTAGAAGCATTTCATTGCCCGGTCAGATCACCCAGCATTTTCTCCCATTGCTGTATCAATAGGGGAGGTCATGTGATCTGACAGTACAGGGGTGAGACTTGTGGGCTCCGTCACGCTGGGTCTTTAAGTTACTCTATGGAACAAATGGTCCAGATAAACTGCCAAGATGGGGCAGTACCAAATAAACCTTTCACGAGTTAAACACTGAGATATTGGGATGTTTGCTAGTGTGATGTAAATCAGCTCATCCCTCTAATCAAGTGATTATGATGGCTGAAAAGGAATCAGTTATAGAGATGACATACTTTCTTTTTTGTTTGTTTGGTTTTTTATTGGATATTTTATTTATTTACAATACAGATGTCATCCCCTTTCTCCATTTCCCCTCCCTAAAACCCTCTATGGCATCCCCTCCTTTATGCTTTTATAACATTTTGATTACCTGCATATATTAAGGTCAGTTCTAGGTTGAAGGTCTAGCAATACAATAGATACAAATAGTCAAGGAACAAGCAATACAATAAACACAAATATTCAAAGAAAAAGCAAGGCATTAAACCCAATTATGTGAACACTCCCATGATCACTGTTTCTAAGGGCTTACCAGGATGACCAAAGTATCTGAGCCTACTTCCCTGTCCTAGCCCAAGGTCATTTTCATGTCTGAAGCCTACTTCCGTGTTCTAGCCTAAAATTTACATTCCTGTTTGAAATTACTTCTTTGTTCTAGCCTAATATTTAGGTTCCTGCCTGAGATTATTTCTTTGTTCTAGCCTAAGATTTAGTTTCCTGCCTGAAATTACTTCTTTGTTCTAGCCTAATGTCAGATTCCTGCCTGAAGCCTACTTCCTTGTCCTTGGCCCATGTCAGATTTTTGCCAAGCAGCTCCAAAGGCTCTCTGCCTCTCCCCATTTTTCATTTCATTAACAAGACTGAGCCTGTCTTAGGTCGTTTTGACAAGAATGCCTTCCTTACCCATTATGGAATATGCATTATCAAAAGTAGTGCACTTATGTCTTAGGTTGGTAACGCTCTGTGCAGAATCTTACCTGTCCTCCAAAATCTCACAATACCCAAGACATAACTCACAGACCACATGAAGCCCAAGACAAAGAAAGACCAAAGTGTGGGTGCTTTGGTCCTTCTTAGAAGGAGTAACAAAATACTCACAGGAACAAATATGAGACAATGTGTGGGACAGAAACTGGAGGAGAGACCATCCAGAGACTGCCCTGCCTGGAGATCCCTCCCAGATGCAATCACCATATGCAAACACTGTTGTGGATGTCCAGAAGTGCATGCTGACAAGAGCCTGATATATGTGTCTCCTGAGAGGCACTGCCAGAGCCTGACATATACAGAGGTGGATGCTCACAGCTAACCATCAAACTGACCACAGGGTTCCCAGTGGAGGAGTTAGAGAGAAGACTTAAGGAGTTGAAGGGGCTTGTGGCCCCATGGGGAGAGCAGCAATAACAACCAACCAGAGCTTCCTGGGTCTAAACAGCTAGCTTGGGCACACACATGGACGGACCCATGTTTCTAGCTGTATTTGTAGAGGAGGATATCTGGGGAGCCAGCAAAAGGCAGCTATCATCCTTGCAGCCATGTTGAGCCATATACCCTGACAACAGATTTGATTACAATAGCCTACAACAGTTGAGCACACTCTGCTAACATCTTGTTTTAGATACCCAGGATCTTTCCTTGGGTATGTGAGACTTAAAGGTGTGTGACTTAAGGGTGTGACTTAGAGATCAGATTTAGAGACAAGACCTAAGGGCATGGCTTAATGGTGCGACCTAAAGGCGTGGCTTAGAAGTGAGACATATAAAAGGCAGAGGCAAACAGAAGAAATTATGATTATTAGGTAGTAGGCACTTGGCACTTGGAGGAAGAACTTGGAATTAGACATTAGGCACTTAGCACTTGCAAGAAGTAACTTGGAACTTGGAGGCACTAGGGACTAGGAACTAGGAACTCAAGACTTAGGACTTGGACTAGGAAGAGAGACTGAAGAATAAACAGGATTGAATCACACTCTGTCTGGTCTTCATTCTTCATGTCTGTCCTCACTCTCTCTCTTGCTGAACCCCAACCTGCAGACTGGAGCAGCTTGGGGCAGTGCAGGCTCTACCAATTTAGCCCCCAAGGCTTTTGGCAGTGCGGCTTCCAACACTGACAGAATGGTTCGTGACATTTTGTCCTCCAAGCGTGGGGTAGAGTGGCTCTCAACATTTCTGGCCCCCAAGTGTGGGGCAGCTCAGGCTGCAACATTTTTGGTGCCCAACATGGGGCAGCTTGGGCCGCAACATGGGGCTTGTGGCCCCATGGGTAGAGCAGCAATACCAACCAACCAGAGCTTCCTGGGTCTAAACAGCTAGCCTGGACACACACATGGACGGACCCATGTTTTGAATGGGACCAGAGAGAGATGCTACCATGAAAGAAGGATCTGACAAATGCAATACTATTCATTTTGAAGTTCAAGGCATGGGTCACATTCCAAAGACTGTGGTGGGTCCTAGAAGATACAGAAGGTTCTGAAATCTCCAGGAGAGTCTCCAGAAAGGATCTGAGCCTCACAGACACTCTGACTTGATTATAGTTAGACTAGCATCAAAATTCTAAACTACAAAACTAAGGTAAGGCCCGTGTTATATTTAAGTCACCAAGTTTATGGTATTTGTCAAGGCAGTCATCAAAAATGAACACATGATACAAATGAATTTTATGAGAGTAAGATAAAGGAAGCATCCTATGTCCCCTCGAGACAGTATCTTTCCCTCTAACATGGAGTGGTTATGAAGGGCTACTCTGAAGATGTAGTAGTTTACTGAAATCTGATGATGAGGAACCAGCCAGGAGGAAATCCAGGAAAAGGTTTGCAAGCAGATGATACCAACTGGGTCTGGAAGGATCTGTCAAAAGTGTCATACTAGTGATGTGCTGTTAGGAGGGTTTGGTTTGAAGAGTTTATCAGAAGCAAGGCAGTCTTCCCTCTCATTCATTCATTCATTCATTGCATCATTATTTACTCAACAGATATTTATTGGTGGCTCTGCTATGCCAGGTATGGTTCCCAACACAGTGGACACAGCAGTGAACATACTATGTGCACCATGAGGCTTAGCTTTGCTGGTGTGTAGAATTCTCTATTCCAGATGATAGCTCTAAATGTCCTTGTCTTAAATGTTCTCTTACCTTCCTAGGGAGAAAAGCTAGCCTGTTAAAATTCATAGAAAATCTACCCAAAGCTGGGGTATGTCTCTCCTTCAGATTTGGGGTAACAGGCAAATTTTCATCCTAAGATTTCTAAAAGGACCTACTACAAGAATACTGGTGTACAATTAAATTTTATATTCATCTTTCTCTAAATACTTAGGTTGCAGTGATCATATTAATGCTGACCCATAATTTATTTTAGGAGTGATTCACTTTTTGACTCCTAACATGCCTGGAAAACTGACTCCTTAGATGATTTGAAAGTTTTCTGAAGAGACAGAAAATGGTCTACACACACACACACACACACACACACACACACACACACACACACACGTGTTCTGATCAGCCTCCCTTGATACCTATGACTCCATCCAGACATCATTTCCCCTCACCAAATCCCCAAAGGGTTTTTTTTGTTTTTGTTTTTGTTTTTTGTTTTTTTTTTTTTGCGTCTTTGTTAAATTTACTAATTTAGCCAGTGAGAATGATAAGCAGGGATCTACTGGCAAAGTCACCCATCTCTTCAGACAGCTGATGTCCCAGCAAATCAGAATTGATTTGAATTAAGGTGAATGATAGCAGGGTGCTGTCAGGCCAGTTCCCAAGAACCTGTTGAGTGAATTTTCAGGGTGAATATTCTTTGTCTCCACAGCCCCAGACTGCCTCTGTCTCTGTCTTTCTCTCCTCCCCAAAGCCAACTTCATCTCCTTCTGCCTCATTCTCTTTCCCTGATTCCTCTCTTTAGCCACCAAGGTAAGTGGAAGCTGAGGCTGGTCCACTCTCAGAGCCCCAGATTGGCCTTCTCTTCCAGATGCCCAGTTGGCCGTTACCAGAATTCCAGGAGCCTGCTGAGCAAGGCTGAGTGTCTGGGGGCAAAACCATGTAGTAATCTGATTCCTTGAGTTTCTAGACCATAAGTAAGGGACTGTTCATGGCATTGGAGGATGCAACCATGGATTTTTGCCAATCTTTTTGGGGAGAAGGCATCTGGTATGAGGACCCTTCTCCCAGAGATGCTCTCCTCCTAACACTGTCATGTTTTTGAGTTTTCTTCTCACTATCTTAGAGGCTGTCTAAGACATGCATGCAAGAGAACTGCCTTGAATGGAAGGAGCACGTTCCTCCCTGTTCTTCCTGATGCTGCTGCATTGGCTTCAGCATCTTCATCCTGTCTTCGAAGTTCAGCTCAGATATGGCAGGGAGGCGTTTTCAGGTCTTTGGGTCCCCCTCCAGCTGAAATGGATGTTTGAGACCCTCACACTCTTGACCATCTTTGTCACAGCCTCTCCTTACTGCTTGAATATTACGCTTTTCTTTATGTATTTCCTTCTCCAAGAGGCCTAGAATGGCAATGAACAAGACCCCGACTCACACAAGCTTGCAAGTGCTTATTGAATGTACATTCTCTCAGACCCAAGAGTAGAACTGAGTATTTTCTGGTTCAAGTGATTGTAAATACAGACCTTACATTAGTAATATAAGCACAGGGGAGTCTGGGATTAAGACACATGCTAACTTGATGGGTGTGCTTCATGTGAGGAATGGCTTTCATAAATCAGCTAAATCACGTTCAGAAAAGCACTGGGCACATTTTATACATATTGGAATTTTGTAGGTCTTACCACTTTTGCTTATAACTGGCTTAGTCATTGGGATGATGTCATATGAAGAAAGTCAAATGGATATCCAAAAGAGGGACTTCTGCACAAATGCAGAAACCAGGGGGAGCCATCTAAACCACTAGCTGAGAGCTATTTGTAGTCGATGGCTTCTGGGGTTGTGGAGATTCAGTTTTTTTTATGGGTGTGGTTTTATATCCATGAGTATATGGGCAATGGAATGGAATATAAAAGTGTAATGAATATAAAAAAATATAAAACACAATAAAAAAGGATAATAAAAAGTTGAGGGGCATGAAGTTGGGGGGAATGGAAAAATTGGAGGTGGATCTTGGAGGAGTTCAGGGAAAGGAAGGGGCATAAATATGAACAAAATACATTTTATATATGTATGACATTCTCAAATAATTACTAAAAATATTCTGTTAAAAAGTTAGAAAACCATATAGTCTTTGACCCATGATTTAATTCTAGAGACATTTAGAGATTTTTTTTGAATAGAGATTTTTTTACCATCTTATTTATTATAGCAAATAAACCTAGTATTATTAATAAAACAAACAAACAAAAAACTAACCAAGAAACCAACTCCAGTATAAATATACCCAGAAAGAGATTTTTTTTTTTTTAAGATTTGAAAAACAAAATAAAGACCGCATTTTTTTTTCCCTGGGGACAATCTGAGGCAGAGAATCAGTTAACAGCCAAGAAGAAAAGCCTCATTCTCTTTCCTGTCCTTAGAGGGCACAGGCCAGAGATGCCAGCATATCTACCTTTCAGAGCCTTGCCTGTCCCAATGGCTTCCTGTACTCACAGTTTCCAAAGCACAGACAACTGCAGAGGCTTTTCCTGGTTTCCAAGTAAGGCCCTTACATCTCCAATTATAAATACATTCAAGTACTTTAGGCCTGAATATGTCACAACTAGCTAGTTCTTAGCTGTAGTCATTTACACTAGAAAATAAAGAACTATGCTTTTCTTGTGGAAGGTCTTAATCAGATCCTCATGGTTTGGGATGACTGACATTCAGATGAATGTACTTTACGTGGGAGACACCAGAGCTGAGTGAAAAGCTAGGCATCTCCCAGAACTTTGATGTTGCAGGGATGCTGAGATATGAAAAGTATCCTGTACTGTAGTATGAGAGGTCTAAGTCCAGCCAGCCCTTGCCTAAATAGCTGTGGTACCTGAATAGTAGGTTGACAGCCCTTGCACTCCTGGGAACTATACTCCATTGCACAGGGACAGGTGTCAATTCCTCTTTACATCCCCTTAGCCCTTGCACCCAGAGGACTTGTTTCCATTGCACCTGGTAGGGTAAGGGAGAATCTTCGGGCTGTAAGCTCTTGATCGCTTATTCCCCCAAGATGGAGTTTGCTTGATCGGGCTTGAGTTCGAATCTTGATTGGTGCTGCACTTTATAGGCAAAAGGCTGTTCCATATTAATAATTTAAACAGGGGGAGATGTAGGAAGCCGTGATCAGTGGTGATATATCCGCCATTCCAAGATGGCTCGGGCATCGTGTCCTCCACAAGTAAACAATTAACTGCACAGGTGCAAAGGCAGAAAGCGCGCCAAAGTCACTGCCAATCCCGAGGCGTAATATTGGGTGATGAGTGAACAGCCAATCAGAAGTGAATACGTCTCTCTAGGGTGTATTTAAGCTGTGCCTCTTCCTGTCTTTTCGCCTTTCTGCTTCTGCTGTTACAAGTAAAGCCTCGTCTGTGGTAATACCCGAATACTGCCTCATGTGTCTCTCTTCCACGGGCGAAAGGGGACACGGGAGGCGCGTGGAACACTGTACTATTTGGCATCAGCACATGACTTTCATAAGTCAAGCTTATTAGTTGTGCTTATAATATTTTCAAATTTTGGGGACCTGGATTTGATGGGTTATATAAATTATTTTTAATATTAATATATTCTTTGGGGCCTTAACTTGCATTGACCTTCCCTTTTGAATTTATTTATTTATTTATTTATTTATTTATTTATTTATTTATGTCAATTTGACACAGCTAGGGTTGCCAGTTGAAACCATGTCTCCATCAGATTTCCCTTAGGCTTGTCTGATGGTTATTAATAATTAGTGCACAAGGATACAGCCTATTGGTAGTAGTACCATCCTTGAGCAGGTGGGTTTGGGTTGTATAAGAAATTAGGCTGAGTAAGGCATGGAGAGCAAGCAGTGAGCAGCATTCCTTAACAGCATTCGCTTCAGTCCTTGCTTCTAGTTCCCTTCCTTGTGTTCCTTCCTTGGCTTCCTTCTATGGATTGTGACTCAGGATATAAAAGTCAAATAAACCCTCTCCTTCCCAGGTTGCTTTTGGTCATTTTTTTTTTTTTTTATCACAGCAATAGATGCCCTAAGTAAAATACTTTCTCTTCCCTCTTCGTGTCTCTCTCCTCTGTGCTGAGATATAACCCAGGACCTCAACTTACATTCTGAATTGCATATTAATGACATATTATTTTGGATTATTTTCTGGTTATTATGAAAAACAAATAAGTATATACCAGAGCTTTGAATGGTCCCAAAATTGGATGTAGGAAATGAATCACTTTATAGACAGAAGTACAAACCATTCCTGCAGACAACTATACATACATTTGCTTACACATGCAAACATACACAAGTCATTATTGATCAAGCTCACAAAGGTCCATTTCTAAACTGTATGGCTACAACAGACGGTAATAGTTACAACACAATAGTCTTTCTAAGCAACAGCTATGTGTAGAATGCCCCTAGGCAATAGTCTTCAGGGGTCAGGCAGCCATGCTGGTCAATGATGTATTTTAACACCTACCTTCTTAATGGCACTTCTCCATTTATGATGCATGACACATAGGAAGCCCTAGTCTCCACATCTGCTACTGGCACACAGCAACCCACTGGTCCATCAAAAGTACGCATGGTCATTGTTTCTGTTTCTCTTTTTCAGAATGAGAAGAGAAAGGCCAAGAGAGGCAGAGACCATGCTCGAGATAATGCTTCGTTGTTCACAGAAGAACAAAGATAAAAACCCAGATCTCCAGACTTCCTGCATCAGAAATCTTTATTAGATATCTTACTGTCTCTGTGAATATGAGCTCTCGTGTGTGCTGAAGATCAAATGTGGATTAATCTCTACCAACAAGGCACAGTTATCACCAAATTAATTACTGCGGGTCATATTTACACAGCACAGCATATCAACTGGTGTTATTTGTTTGAATGAAGATCTTCTCCACCTTTTTAAGCCAGCTGTTGCTTCCCGTCTAACAGGGATGACTTGGAATTTTATATCTGGGTGAATTGCCCTTGTGTTTCTTAGTAAAGATGGAGTCACAGTCAACATTTTTATAGAAAGAACACTTCTGTGGGTGTCTCTCTGTTACTTAAGCTAATAAAGGAGTATTCATTAAAACCAAATTAGAGGAAAAACTCATTCATGAAGGTGGTCACAGCAACACTTTGTTCACGGTGTTGACACTACCCAACTTTGGTCATCGGCTTGACTGTCTGTGTCCCCAGTGATTTACAAATCCAGAGCAAAGTGGGAAAAACATAAAATTTATTTTTCCACAATTTGAGGCATGGGCTTTCCTAGCATTTCAGAGCCCTCCATTTTTGTGATGGGCTTTGATTCAATCCAGCCTGAATGAAAGACATTTCATCACCCCAGAATGCATTTCTTTATTTGCCTTGGATCTATGATTCTGTCAGTATTGAGAGAAAAGAAAAATCAATGCTGCACTATAAACCCCGGGCCGCCTCTGGCCAACGTGGTCAGCATGGTGTGAGCAAAGGAAATGGCAGGGGAAAAAATTGACCGCTCAGCAAGAGTGTGGCCAGTAACGGACACGGCTCAGGGCTAATAACAGCTTGCAATTACACATGGAAAAGCCAGAGCATGTAGGGCACTCGGTGCGAGGGGGATGTAATACAATTTATTGAACCGCCAGTTAGAGTTCTGTAGCTTCTCAATAAAAAAGAGTGTTGGACCCGCACTCCTTAAAATATGGACTTGCATGGTGCCGGCAGGTGAAGGGGATTTTGGGAAACTGGAAATCAGAAGACCATGTCTTGAAATCAGGTATCTACTCAGTGTACACGCAGAGTTTTGGCAACTGCCTCTCTGTCTGTCTCTATAGCATCCCAGTCTAAGATCAATGCCCAACTGTATGGAAAAGCAGGATAATGGCAGTGAGCAGAACAAGCAGATACCGGACATAGGTGTTTTGAAGTGAAATGTCCAGGGTACTGGTTTTGCTGTATGCCTCACAAGCAGCACCCTTGCTAATCAACATTTTCTTGTTCCGCTAAAGGGCTCCTTTCCTGCTGGCCTAAAGCGTTGCAGAGAAACAAGGTAAAGAGTGGCCAGTGTGTTCTGACTAGCCAATGGGGTCCCTGAGGAAATAAAAGGGAAATGGGTTTGAGTACCAGCCTGCTGAGTCCAGACTTCCTGGCTCAGGTGCGGTTCATTGTCTGTGGACGCTCAATTCCTCAGTAGGAGATGTTCATGGCTGGTTGTAAAAAAACTCCCAGGGGCTTGGCAGCTTGCTTGCTTTTTTTCCCTTCCTTTCCTTCTTTCTTTCCTTCCTTTCTCTCTCTCTCTCTCTCTCTCTCTCTCTCTCTCTCTTTCTTTCTTTCTTTCCTTTTTTCTTTTCCTCTCTCTTCCTTCCTTCCTTCCTTCCTTTCTTTCTTTCTGTCTTTCTTTCTTTCTTTTCCTCTCTCTTTCTTCCTCCCTTCCTCTCTTCCTCTCTCTCTCTCTCTCTCTCTCTCTCTCTCTCTCTCTCTCTCTTTCTTTCATTCAAGTTAAGACATATTTTATTAATTCCTTGATAGCTTCATACAATATATTTAGGCTACATTTACCATCTTTCTCAACTCCTTAAAAAAAGCCAACTTCCTTTCCCAGTGGTGATCCATGGCTCTACAGCTATCAGGAGGACCTAATGGCTCTCTCCCTGCTCTGTAGTGTAGTTTTATCTACCCCACTCTATAAAGGACTCAACGTAAGATGAACTGCAAGGAACAGAGAGGTGACGTCACAGCTGGGCAAAAGCATGAGAATGAGTGATAAAGGGCCCCAGAGTGGAGAGCAGCCAGCTGCTTCATTTCTTCCACCCATGCTGTGGCCTCTGTCTGTGTGGTTATTGTACTCCATTTGTTGGTGGTGGGTGAGCGGGTGACTGTTGATAGACTGTGCACATCCTCTTTGTGGACTCAAAGTAGTCCTGTGTCAAGGTTTAGAAATAGGGTTCTCACCGCTCTATAGGAGCCTTCCAGATTTTGGGCACTAGACTGTGACTGCTGAGTCACCCAGCCTTGTGGACAAAGTAACTACCAGATTCTCAGTCTGCCAAGCTTCAGACAGCCATTGTGTGCTTATCCCAACTGCCTAGGCTCCCAGCCTCTAGGACTGAGAAACTATCAGGTTCTCCAAAGCTCAGGAGATTCAGTTGTTGCTACTATTCACATGTAAGCTGACTTAAATTATTTTATATATACATGCATATATACATAAAAAAGAAATAGGGTTCTCTGTGTTTTCTCCTCCTCCTCCCCTTCTTCCTCCTCTTCCTCCTCCTTCTCCTCTTTCTCCTCTGTCTCCTCTTCCTTCTTTCCTTCTCTCCTTCCACCTTCTTTTTTCTTTTCTTTCTTCCTTTTCTTCCTTTCCTTCTCTTCTTCATCCTCCCTCTTTTTCTTCATTCCTCCTTCTCTTCTTCTTTGTTTCTTCTCTTCTTCTTTCTCCTTCCTCCTCCTCTTCCTCCTCCTTCTTCTTCTTTTCCTCCTTCTCTTCCTCTTCCTTTTCTTCCTCCTCCTTTTTCATCTTCACTTCTCTTTGTTTCTTTTTTCTTTAAAGTTAGGCCTTTAATATTCCTCCAAACTCAAAACATTGACTGAAATTCAACTATAAATGTAAAATCATATAGTGTTTATAGTAGAGAATTCCATACAGTGAAGCTTTTTTGCCCACAAAACCAGTGATTATGTATTTATCATCAATTGGGATGCCACAGCTAAGCACTGAAGATGATCCCTTGGACTGGATCACACTGGTTTGGTGGCAAGTATGGCAGATGTTGAGGAGGTGGCCTTGTCCAGTACTTACAAACCACTTACCACAATAAGCAAACTTTAGGGACAGCACACAGATTTTATGGAGATGCAGCAGGTAATTAACACGTTTGTTCATGCATGTTGTTTCCATGTTGCTGCACTCTAGGCCTACAGCATGCTACTTCCAGGTGGGAGCTTCTTATGGCATTCCTCTCTCCCTTGTTCTCTGACTTCATAAGGTGTTCCCTGGTAGCCGAGTTCTTCTTTCTGGGATGGACAAAGCAGATCTGGGGATTCTTAGAAAGGCTCTGCTGCAACTGGGCACCTGCTGATGCAGGATTGTCCTGGGTCCTAGGGTTTTCTTTTTTATTCTTTAAAAATATTTTATTCTATTTTATTTTTGAAGAGTTCTTCAAATATTACTTGCTTATAAAATCAATGAAATGTGTTATATTGGCAGAAATACATATCCATACATACATACACACACAGAGAGAAATCCCATAAAAACATATAATCAGAAACAATAATATATGCAATGTATTTGCATAAACAGTGTATATACAAAAGACTTGTAAGGTTAAAAAAATGTTCATTCAAAGAAATATGAGATAAAAATTCGCCAAAAATACCATTGAGTTTGTTTTATATTGATCATTTACTGCTGGTTGTATTGTATGTTTAAAATAGCATACAAAGTAACAGATTTCTTTTGACACTTTCACTTTTAAAGTTTTAAAATTACATTTATTTGTTTCCTTATTATTTCTGTTTGTATGCCTGTCACAACATGTCTGAGAGAGGTCAGAGGACACACACAAAGTTGGTTTTCTCTTTTTACTATTGTGTGTCCTGGGGACTTATACTGTGTGTGTGATGGGGATCGAACTCAGGTTGTCAGTTGGTGGTGCATGCCTTTACCTGCTGAGCCATCTTGCTGGCCCCTGAAGGTATTTTCATAATACTTAGTTATGGTTGATCCTTTGCTGCCTCCACTTCCCTTGTATCTGCCTCGTGTCATTCCACTTTTGGTATTCACCTTATAATTTCATTTCGCATGTGTTCTGTTACTGTCACAACATCCATCCTACAGGGCTAT
Source organism: Arvicanthis niloticus (assembly GCF_011762505.2). NCBI lineage: Eukaryota > Metazoa > Chordata > Mammalia > Rodentia > Muridae > Arvicanthis > Arvicanthis niloticus. The sequence continues at coordinate 8,013,657 of NC_047664.1, read as the reverse complement.
CCCCCCCCCTTCTCCTGGGTCCCTTTCTAGTTTCTTGACATTTAAAGCCACATGGGAGAAGACATGTGGGGCTTGTCATTCTGAGTCTGGGTGACCTCACTTAAAACAATCTTTCCAGTTCCATCCTTTCCCTGCAAAGTTTGTAATTCTATTTTCTTTAATGGCCGAATAAAATTTCATTGAGTATATGCATTATGAAACAATATTGAATATTATTCATTCACCTGTTGGCTGTCTTCTGCCATGTTGCTTTCTGTAAGTAGAAATCTTTATGAATCAGGTGGAGCTTGTGGGGATTTTATGTAAATGATGCCCTTGCAATTCTAGGTAAAGCTCTGGAGGGAGGCTCTCAGGTTACAAGTCTGCACAGACAGTGTTAGCAAAGAAGATCCTTGGAGCATGGGTGGAGGTTAGGGGTGAGTGGATAGGGGTGGGGGAAGCCGTTTACTTGGTAATGAAGAGAATACCCTTTAAACATTCTTGCTCTAGGGATCTAGAATTTAAATCGCTGCTGAGTTCAGAGGGAATAGAGTCGTGCTCCAGTGATTATGCAGGGGCAGTTGGTCCCGAGACCATGGGGGAGTGAATCACTTAGTTTGGTGCATTTACTAAACGCACAGTATGGGATCAGACACAGGGCAGAATGTCAGCTCTGGGTTGAGGGTAGGCACCAGGAAGTTGGCAAAGAGCCATCTTTGAACTCCACATTTGCTCTGGGTGATTAAAGGCAGAATGAAATTAATGGAACAAAAACTAGGTGACCTGTGAGCTCTCTGTCCCCCTTGCAGCAAAGTCAGATAGGGTGGGAAGAGAGGCTAGAGAGGGGAAAGGGGAGGGAAATTGGGCTGTCAGCTCAGTCCATCTGGATCTCTCTCTCTCTCTCTCTCTCTCTCTCTCTCTCTCTCTCTCTCTCTCTCTCTCTCTCTCTGCTTCTCTCATGTCTCACTGCCCTACAAAAAAGCTAGACCCTTTTCTCCTGCATTCTTTCCAGTGCAGTCTTCTCTTCCAATTTGATCTTTACTTCTTGGGCTGTGTGCGAGCATGTGCGCGTGCGCGCGCGCACACACACACACAAACACACACACACACACACACACATGTGTGCACGAACCCTCACACACAGCTGCAGACCTGGAGGTGTTAGCCACTCTGCAGCTGCTGTCCTTCTCACATTAATCTATAGGATCAATGGACATTTCATTAGAGTAATCAAGTGTGGATGCCTCCTGCATTTATATTCTGTCCCCCCACCCTGCCACTCTCACAGGCTAATTGGTCCTACAGCCAAGAGTACATGGATATTCCTCCCTATAGATGAGTGTCAAGAATGTTTTTTTACTGCTGGTTGAAACACCTATCAATACAGCGTGTGTATAAAAGCCTTTGCCCATCAAAGCCACAGGGCTGTTGATAATAATACATTATTTGCTCTTGGTTCTAATGTGCCTTGCTTCCTCTCTTACACCTTAGCACTCATCCATGCACTGTTTATCTTAGCCTCATCTGAAGAATTAACCAGTCCTGGGTTGCCTTTGTTTTAATGTTTAGCCCTGGAAATACTACTCTCCCCCCGCCCCCCATTGTATATGTTGTCTGTTTTTAGACAGCTTCTGTGAGGAGCCAGAGAGACATGGTGCTTGGTCGGGTGGAGGTAGGGCACATCTTTCAATTCTGTTTATTCCTACCTCACCATTAAATGTACTTTTTCTTCTGAGAACCACGTGTCTGGTGAAGGATACACACAACATCTTTGTTCTGAGCAGACTTTCCGTGACTGTGGTTTGATAAAAGCAAACAAAGGGGCTCCTGCTTCTCTCCTCTGCAAAGGTGTGGCCAGGAATAGCGATGGCCAGTGGCTCACAGGACAAGAAAGGTCATGCATGAATGAGTCTCGGCTTTAAAATACGTGCAGGACTGGGCTCAGTAGTATATGACCCCCTGCCCTCCCCCATCTTTACTGAGTCCCCAACCACGTCTGACTAGCATATGGCCAAGAACATTTTAGAAACAGTAAAGGAAGGGACATGAAAAAATGTCCACCTTTGAGGGTGGTTTGGGTTAGGAAGTGGCTCTCTTTTCTGAATGTTAGCTAGCTGTGCAATTGAGGTGGGCATCCAGATAATGGTAATGAGCTCTGTTTACCCTAAGAGTAAAGAGAAGGCGGGTGTGGTGGTTATTAGGGTTTATTAGTGGAAGAATAGAACCAGAGCTGGTTCCAGTAATCACCTTTGGGTGTTGTTCTCTGAACACTGGACTTGGCACCCAGTTCATTTACTATCTTCTCAAAGTCAGATGTGCTCTTCAGATCTGTTGCTGGCCCACTCGAACAGTCCCCTCCCCCCAGTTTCTGGGAAGGCTGATGGCTTCCTATTGCCAGCACCTGCGACCCTCTGTCTGAGGCCATCTGTGGCTGGAGGAGTGTGCTTTGCTGCCACACAGGCAAGCCAGCAGTATTGAGGAGATAATTCTTTGCTTGTTTAGGTCCCACCACCTCCTAGAAACCCCCTGTTGGTGGGGGGGGCTCAGTTTTTCTCAGTAGTCCTAATTACTAAAACATTTTGAATGGTTTTCTTTCCCCTCTCTGTCTCCCTCCTTCCCCAGCATCATGATAGCATCTCCCAAATGAACCAAATTGGTCTTTGTCTCAGGAGGCTTCCAGCATAAATCTAATAGGAAATAGTTAAAATACAAACATTCATTCATTCATTCATTCACTCATTCATTCATTATTCTTGATTGATGACTCACTGTACCAGAATTTGTGCAAGATGTTGAAGTGGGAGAGTTTTAACTTTCCTCTCCTACATCTGTCTGTAGCTGGCAGAGCTCTGTTCTGTGCGCATGCATGTGTATGTGTATGAATGTGTGTGAGTGTCCATAAACATATCATGTGTATGTATGTGCATGCTGTGTGTGCATATGTGTGAATGTGTGTACATGACTGTACATATGTATATGAGTGTGTGTATGAATATGTGTATATGTGTGTGTGTGATTGTATGTCTGTGAGGTACATGTGTTCCTGTGCGGGCATAGGTATGTGAGCTATACATGTGTGTGTATTTTGTGCATGTGTGTGCATGTGCGTGCATGTGTGTGCATGTGTGCACATGTGTGTGAGTGCATGTATATATGTATGCAGATATGCTTTCAAGGCTGTGCACTTCTGGGTCAGTCTTAGTGATACCCTAAGCTCAAGTGGACTTACAGGCTACCGTGAACTACTGTGATGTGGGAGCTGGGAACCAAACTCAGGTCCTCTAGAAGAGCATCCCATGCTCGTAAGCATCAAGTCGTCCATTTTTCCAGTCTCATCCGTGTAACCTCTTAACAAGATACTTGGCTTATGTGGATGTTAGTTTTCACATTTCAAAAATTAAAGAAGAGGGGGCTAAAGAACTGATCTTTGAAGATTCATTACCACAGTCAGGTACAGCCATGTGGTGTCCATGGCCATTTCTGTTTTTGTCCTTTTGTATAAAAATTCCAGCCTTAGCTGGTGCTAGCTGAATTCAGATAATTTATTACACTGTACAATCTATTGTGTCCAAGGGATCAGAAGACACAATCCAGTAACATTTGATTTGTACACTGAATATTCAAAGACTTGACGCTGCTGTTACCAATTCCTTCTTTCTGTTTCAGGTGATGAACTGAGAGTTCATATAAGTGGCATCCATCACTGGGAACCTCTCACGTCTGAAAAGATGGAGACAAATCTGGACCGAAGTCCCAGCCATGGTTTTAAAAGGCCTCTGTCCCTATCCAAGGTGGTGGTGGAGTGAGATGGATTAATGTCCTGGAAAGTGATGAGGGACATCGGGCCGATTCACACATTGGAGCTGGTGCCCTCCACTCTGACCTGAAGGGCGCCAGCTCATAGTGTGAGGGGCTTGGTCTCTACATTCATCAGCTCATCTGATTTTCGTTTGAAACTGACAAGGTGACGTGACCAACTGTCCACACGGCTCAAGACAGAGACCATCAGGTTATTCCACATGGGCCACCAGACAGCACCTAGAGGTAATGGCCTTTGGTCAATAGTGTCCTGGCTTGGATTCAAATCAGTGACTTAGGGGTGAAAGGCTCCAGATTCTATTATGAAGTGCCCTGAGCTGTCTAGGGGCTGAAAACCATCCCTCAGCACACTTAATGGTGGAATTTAAGGAGCTGCTCTTGCTCTTTCTGCCTCTCTCTCTTTCTTCTGTTCTTTTGCTTTTTAAAACTTAAATGGACCACTATACATAGTGGAAAAGACCAGTTAATATGCTTTCATTCATTATTGAATATTGAATTATTATGTATTGAAAGTTAAAACATAACATACATCCTTATTACTTCCCTCCCTCTCTCCCTTCGTCCCTTCTCCCTCCCTCTCTTCCTCCTTTATCCTTTTTTTCTATATATTGTCAATATTATCTCTCTTTATCTATTCCCTCCCTTCCCCCTTGCCTCCCTACTCACTCTTTTTTGAGTACTACTTTTTTAATGAGCTGACACATCATTTGAATAAAATTGTTCCTTAAAGTTGAATTTGCGTATCCAGGCAGACAAGCCTGTTTTTAGGGTGCACTATGGTCTCAAGAATAAGACATGCCTATGGTCAAGAACAAAGAAAGAACTCTTCTAGAATGAGACCCAAAGGTGCCCAGGCTATGTAGGTGGGAGAGCCAGACAGAACCTGCAGCTGGGACTCCCATGGGGCTGAAGGTGAAGGGCCCATTCCTGCACGTGTTTGCTCTCACCATTAGCTGTAATGAAACCCGTGCCTTGCAACCAAAATGCTTGCTAAAGGTCACAGGATCCATTTTTCTTGCTAGCAGCTAGCCTTTTCTTCTCCCCTGCCCGTTTGAATCTTAACCTTGTAACTAACGACATGATCTTAGAAATAAATGAACAATTCAGCTAGGACTGCTTGCAAATTAAGACAAAATAACCAGAAAAGCCGCCGTCCTCTCTTAAAGACTAGAAACTAGGTCGGCGATAATGTTTTAAGCTGCACATTAGGGCTTCGTAACTCTCTGTTCTTAAACTGTACAATCCCATTAAACTGAGGGTTTCAAAGCCTTTCTGAGAAAGACTCTGCTGTTTTCCACAAGGTTCCTCATGGTAACTGTGTGGTAACAAACACCTTCTTTTTAGGTGAATTTGGGGGAGGTGAGGGGCAAAAGTCCCTCTCTGTCTTCTTACCCTTATTTCTTTGAGGGCTCCTGGATCAAATACTATGTTGGAGATAATTTCTAGCTTTTTGCATGGCCATGGATAGAAAGCTGTAGCCACAGGCAATGGTGCTGAGACCCCCAACACAGGTCAGGGGGATTGGTGACCTCCATCAGGGCAGGCTGTTCAGCAATGCCAGAAAGGCTGGCATGACCTGACATTCGTCCATGACCAAGGTCTGAAATATGTGCTGAGTTTTATCTCTTTAGCATTGATTCCTGTTAAAAGATAACTAAACCTGAGAGAAATGTCATATTTTAGTGTCAATGAATGATGTAAAAAGATGGAATTGAAGGAGCAAGGGTAGATGGAATAAGAACGGGGAAGAATTAGACAAGGAATAAAAGTGACTGACTGTCTGGGTAGACCACAGAGCAGACAAAGGCTCTGTGACCTCCTTTGGCAAAAGAGAGTCATCAACTATTTTTCATTTTTGCCCCTCAAAACTTGAAAATACCAGACTCCTTAGATTGAAATACCAAGGTTGTACGGATCCCAGACTACTACATAGTTACTTTTGAAACATTCCTCTGGGCTTCTCTACCCACTGATTTGACTGTTAGTTAACTGATATCACAAGTGAAATGCGTGGCTAAAACAACCTTTTCTACTAATGGCCTCAAAGAGTTGGAGACTGAACTGCCATGCTCAGAGGCCCCCATGACAGAGAGAGAGACTGCTATTTTGCCACAGGCTAGTGAGAGGGCCTTAGTGGTTAGAAGCCATCTGTAGATGGGTCTTGTCTAGGCTATCTGTATAAGGAAGTTTTACAGTGGGTTACATTGATCTGGCTTCCTGCCTCCTCTGTTTATGTAGCGTGTATATTCACAAAGCACACAGGCACGCCATCTTCAGTTTGAAGCTTTCCCATAGAACATCTGGAGAGATTTTAGAAACAGAAAAGTGTGATCGTCTCTTTCTTGCTTGCTTTGTTTCCTCATAAAGGGACCGGATCTATGTGTCGGGAGCCAAATGGATGTAATTAGGTGAAGAATCGTTTTCTCTCTGTGTCTGAGCAAATATGTTTTGCAGTATACCAATTTCTCAAGGGCAGTGGGCTGGGACGGCCAGTCATTGCTGGGGGATGGCTGCTGACCTTCAGGCCAGGCCGGCTTTAATTTGCACAACACTGCTGGTCCCAGGAGGCTCTTCAGGCCAGGCCACACAATCAACACAAACCAGCAGCCTCCCATTGCCCAGCTGCACTCGCCCACCACCCCGAAGGACATGGTCATGTAGCTAACTAGACATTGCCGCTGCCCGGATTTTTGGAAGTGTGAATTGGGAAATTAAACTCTTTGAATCTAGGCTGATAAACAGAAGCCAAGAAGCCTTGGTGTCTCACTAGTGTCTCTTTGCAAATGCATTATTTAGCAGGAGTCAAGAGGCAGCATCTACCTTTTGTTCTGATTACACATCCCAGTCCTTTCAAAACAAGATGCTGAAAGGAAACTTGGAAAATAGATCCAAATTATGCAAATAATTGGAGAGGGAAATGGTGACTCAAAGCCATAGTTTACCCAGGGATTGCAGACTCTTGAGTCCATGGTCCCCTGTCTTCTCTAGACTGAGAAACTGAACTGCCAAAGGTCCCCTCGCAGTCATCACAGCTGTCTTAAGGACTGGTGGGGTTGCTACTAGATCAGTATAGCTGATTGCTGCACAATGGATTGAAATGAAGAAGGAGGAAGGGCGGGGGTGTGGGAGAAGGAGAAACAAAAAGCCTGCTAGACTAGATGGGGTGAGTTGAATCTTATGGGTATGTGTTTTTGGGTTTCTTTGAGTGTGAAAAAGAGCACGCATTCTGGGACTGAGATTTTGTTTTCAGCTAGGGAAAATTAAAGGGAGACAGCGAGTGAAGACAGTTGTAGCTTGGGGGCCCATTTAAGCCACAAAGTGCTCAGGTAACTTAAATATCAGACTCACAAAACTAATTGTGGGCCAGGGAGATGGTTCAGTGGGGACAATGCTCCATGTACAAATGCTAGGACATGAATTTGATTCGCCAGAAATCATACTAAAAAGACAGGCCAGGTTGGAGTGCATTTAAAATCCCAGTATTGGGGAGGCAGAAATGAGAAGATCCCCGGAGCTCCTGGCCAGCCTCTCTAACCTGACCAAGTCTCAAGGTGGACGGCTCCTGAGGAATATGTTAGGTTGACCCCTGGCTTCTACTAGCACGTGCACATGCAAACCATGAACACACACACACACACATATAGCCTAACAAACACCCCATAATTGTCACTATAACACATGAGCAGTAAAATTCAATTTGAATAAAGCATTTACAGTCATAAATTGTTAGGTGAGAATTCTTTTCTATGCTCATCATATGCAGTGAAGAGCAAACATGTTAATGAAAGGGTAAGTGTATGAGTTTTGAATGAAGTGAGTGTCAAGTTTGATTTGGAGTAGCATTGTTTACCCTACTCCACCCAAAAAACAATGAAAAAAGCACTGCCTAATCTGCTTATGAGTCTGTCTTAGTTTCAGGGATCAGGACTCTTAGCCCCCCTTTTGTTTTATGATGGCAGTCCTAGATAACTGGGCACTTGCTCTTGCCTGACAGTCTTTTATAGATATTAACTCACTTGGTTCTCATGACAACCTTGTGAGAGAAGAGAGCTGCTGAGCCCATTATACAGATGAGGAAAATAAAGGGCAGAATAGTCAGAGAATTTGCAGTACTTCTCAGTGGTGGGTCAAGGATTCAGACTTGAGGAGTCCATCTCCAGAATTCGTTCTGATGGTGCTTGTGTTGGTGAGCAGTAGGTGCTCACTCAGTACTGCCTCACAAAAGAGGCAGACAGCAAAGCCAAGCTTAAGCCTTTAGTTTGTTCTATTAGAATATGCTCTGACAGCCTGGTCTACAGAGTGAGTTCCAGGACAGCCAGGACTACACAGAGAAACCCTGTCTAGAAAAAAACCAAAAAAAAAAAAAAAAAAAAAAAAAAAAAAAGAATATGTTCTGAACATTTGTTTTCATCTTCGAGGCATGACTAAAAAACTGTTCACTTTTCTCTCTCTTTTTTTTTTTTTTTTTTTTTTTTTACTTTTGACTTCATTTTCTCTGACATTTGATGCATCTCATAAAATATATAGAAAAAAAGTTCAATTAGAAACCATCGTTATTCCAAACATGACTTCGATAGACAATAAAGAAGAAAGAGAACAGAGGCAACTGATCTTAGACTTTTATAACATGTTGTATTTATTCACTCAAGCTGACAAGGAGCTTCCTCGTAGGCAGAAAGATATCTGTTGTAAGATGACATTGAGGTCTGGCCCACTGTTTACAGGTTCTTGGCCTCTTATTAAAACAAAACCAAAGCAAACCATATGGTGGTTCTATTTTTACTTTTTTGAGGAATTTCCATGCAGATTCCCATAGTGGCTACCTCCAGTTCACAGATTCAACAGTACTGCATAACTGCAACATGATAAACCAAGCAAGATCCTGAAATAGTTACCACTCACACATTACTGAAAAAGAAATTGGAAATGAAGAGTTAGGTGATTAATCTGAGCATCAGCGCTCAGCTAGAGTTCGTGGCTGCCAAGCTGACGGGTGACTAGGCTATCCACTGGGATGGATGCTCGGTCTGGAGAGAATAAAGTCAACCATCACATCTTGGGGAAATAATATTCCTGCAATCTGTTTATATTGCTCATCAAGGTGTCTCCCATGGGGAGACGGATGTCTCTGGTATCCCGATGAAGATAAATTGAGAGAGAGTTCAGATGAGGAGTCTCCCTTCATCTTCAATGCCTTTTTTTGTCATTTCTCCAGTCTAAACTGAAGAAAAGATGTTGAGAGGAAAGGGAACAGACTCAGAGGCAGTTAAACACTTTCTGTGTGCTTTGCATCTAGGCACTGGGACACATTCAAAAGTATACTGTGACACAAGACACAAATTCGGCCACATCCAAGACTCAGGTGATTGTTGGACCTCAAAGGGTCAGCTCAATAACATCTTAATCTCTCAAGGTCCGAATCAGTGGTTGTCTCTTTAAAATTTCCTTCGCCACACAGGTGCCTAAATAAACCCACCACACATTGTGCCTCATCTCCGTTAACTACTGTGCCAGGGAATATCTGGATGCCACAGGTGCGGTTGTCATGGAAACCGGTAGCTGTTCCTGCAAAGGTTTCCAGGTCAATAGGAAGTTTCTGTGAAAGCTCATACAGTTCTGCAATAGATGTCACTCATCGTGCCCTGGCTTCTCTCTGTCCCTCAGACAGAGTTTCAAGCTCTTTCCCTCAACTACAACTTTCCCCACAAAAGTAAATGGCAAACACGCACGCACACCCACTGTTGCAGGAAACAAATGCATGTTTAAAATGTATTGGGGGATAGAAGAGACACATCTAAAGCTAGCCTTATGGCTGGCAGATAAAAACACTTTTAAGGAAGATTCTAGAAAGAGCAACAGAAAAGACACACTTCATTTTCTTCCCATTTCGTAGACCCATCTTGGCCTTCAAAAAGGTATTTGTGAATGGAAAAGACGGACGTACTTATAACCCGGGACCTTCTAAGAGGCTCTTCAGGGGCCTGGTTAGGAGCAAATGGATCTGGTCCCTTTCATCTGCCTTGACTCCTCTTGTTTTGCTGAGTGTGCGAGGGCTGTGGGTGCACTAATAGCAACCGAGGACTGTTCTTAAAGATACAAGAACTAGGCCTGCATCTTAATGCAAATACACTCAGGGCAGGAGCCACATCTAAAAAGCATCCTCAGATAATAAAAACCTTTCATAGAAGGTTTCTGGAGAAAACACACAATCGAGGAGGGAACATATTACTTGTTTTCTTTTAAAAATCCTCTTAAGAACCTGCGATCAACATCCATTTCGGTTTTGAAGTGGCTGGAGCTTTATGAAAGCCGATGGGATGAACAGTTAGTCCCCAATTCCTGGCTCAGTGCTGACTGCCATTTAATTTTTACATGATGGGGGGATAACACCAAGAGAGATAGAACTTGGGTCTGGGAGGTGATGAAGTGTGAAATTCGTAGGCTCACTTTGTCTTCCTAGGCAGAGCACTGGAAGGGGTTTCTTTCTTCCCTAATAATGGCGTACCTCACTGAGTAAATCTGTGTAAACATGAATACGCACATGTCTAATACAGGCACACAACTGGCTGCTTTCCCACCGATATTAGAGATATGGTAGGTAAATTCTAAAACACTCATCTTGGGTATTCTCTTCACCCTCTGTAGTATCAGGATGTGGATGCCTGGTGGGAAAGAGGAGGTTGGACTGAATGGGTTGGGCTCTTGATTTGAGTTGGCAGAAGTGTAATCCAGAGTGCTGGCATGGACTTAGAGTCTGCCTCTCTTTTTTGTGAGTACTGACACCACACCACCATCATCTCCAGATGGTGAGGCACAATAGCCTCCTTGGTGGAGAAAGTTTCTACTTTTCTTCTCAACCTCTTCACTGAACCCAAAGAATCCTAAGATGCACAAATGCATTCTCATTGCATTTAAGAAGAAGCCCAGGATCCTTTATTTAGCGTTACTTAGCATTCCAGTCCAGATTCCTGTGGTGACAGGGGTAACAGCAGCTAGCTACCTTCCTTCTCCTCCTCCCCCTCTTCCTCCTTCTCCTCCCCCTCTTCTTCCTTTGCCTCCTCCTCTTCCTCTTCCTCCTCTTCTTCCTCCTCTTCCTTCTCCTCTTCCTCTTCCTTCTCTTCCTCCTCCTCCTCTTCTTCCTCCTCCTCTCCCTTCTCCTCTTCCTCTTCTTCCTTTTCCTTCTCTTCTTCCTCCTCCTCTCCCTTCTCCTCTTCCTCTTCTTCCTTTTCCTTCTCTTCCTCCTCCTCCTCTTCTTCCTCATCTTCTTCCTCCTCCTCCTCTTCCTCCTTCTCCTCCCCCTCTTCTTCCTTCTCCTCCTCTTCCTTCTTTCTCCTCCTCTTCCTTCTCTTCCTCCTCCTCCCCCTCTTCTTCCTTCTCTTCTTTCTCCTCCTTCTCCTCTTCCTCTTCCTTCTCCTCTTCCTCCTCTTTCTCCTCCACCCCAGGACTTCAGTACATAATACTCTCTGGGTGCCTCTTACCCCCTTTTCCAGTCTTAGTGAACCCAGTCAACTATCTGTTCTTTGCTGTGATTTGGTTTAAAGGACAAATTCTTAACATTCTACCCACGTTGGATCTGGCTGAACCCTGTAACATGTTTTGTTTCTTCTAGTCTCAAAGTGACAGGTTCAAGTCCTTTCCTAGTGGACCAAAAGCCTCAGAAGACAGGCACCAAGCCTGTGTCATCTCCAGTACCTAGCACACCAGGAAGCCCCTAGCAAGTCCTTGCTGTCTTGGTAGCAGCTGACTGTAGAGGCAGCATCTGAGATGTTTTCTTGCTGATAGGGGAATCAGCCATCAAGCTGTGTGCCTTCTCATTTTCAGAGCTCGCCTGGGGCATGTGGCAGGGTTGACTTGATGAGCCATCAAAAAGTGGCTTCTTTTAATACCATTTTGCATTGTAGATTTCTATGTCAGCAGAAAACCGAGGTAGAAAGCAAACGGTGCAGTCAAACTTGGGATTTGGTACAGCCTAGGAGAAAAACACGTCCACTCCATTTAATTTACTGAATTTGTCCCTTAAAAAAAATCCCCTGAATTCAGGCAATCCAGTTTGTGCAGCCCCAGTGCGACAGGGATCAATATCTGGCTTCTGAGAGATGAGACGGTACATACTGCAGATTCAGAACTAAAAATCCATACGGCCGGCTGTGATTCAGGACAGCGCTGTAGGGCTGCAGGCCACAGAGAGAAAGATTCCTACCCTGACGGGCAGGAATGAGTAATGGGAGAGAAGGCAGCTTTCCCATGCATTATCTTGAAACTGGGAATCTGCAGCGAAGGAGTTAGCTACAAGGCAGGCTTTGTTAATCCTGGGATTACAGTCATGATTTCCTTACATTTTCTCATCTTTAATAGAAACCTTTGGGATGTATACAGTTTTTTGTTTTTTTTTTTTTTTTTTTTTTTTTTTTTCATTGTGAACACACAAAATGTATTTAGCTTTTGGGCTGTGGCTTTGATATTTCTGTTAGATTCCAAAATAATAATAATAATAATAATAATAATAATAAAAAAAAATAATAATAATAAAGGGTATCACTGAATCAAAAATATGAAAAAGGTAAGGTTCTTTATGTTCATTAACAAAATGTAGCTCAGTTTATATCATATAATTTTGTAGGCCATTTTTTTTTTTGATATTTGGTTTACCTGTTATGCTTGTCCACTAGGTTCTGAAATGCTTCTCTATAGGTTTTGCTCTTATTAATATTCCCATTATTCAATATCTTCCTTGGTTTACAAATGGAAGTTCTTCTTTTAAAAATTATTCTTTGATAATTTTAACTGTGTATATAGAGCATTTTGAGCCCACTCTTAGCTGCTCTCTCTTATCTCCTTCCCTCCCTTGTCACCTTTCTCTCCTTTTATGCCTTTCTGTTTTGTGCCCCACTTAGTTTAATCATGGCCATCTGAGTGAGCATGGATCTGCCCACTGGCACATGGAGAACTTACCAATGCCTATACCTCTAAAGGCAATGGCTCCCCCTCTTTTGGTAGCCATCCACCCAATAGTACTTGGGGAGGATAAAGACATTATGATTCCCTCTCCCATCCAAGATTGGATATTGACAGACCCCGTCCCAACTGCATCTGCTGTGAGTTCCTGATTACACTGACTATGTTGTATGAAGAAGACAATCCTTCACAGACTTCCTTTCCATCCTTTAGCTCTTACATTCTTCTGTCCTCTTTCCTATGATGTTCCCTGAGCCTCAGAGGAGGAGGAGGTATTGGGGTGCTGTTTAGGGATGATTACTCTTTATTCATTCATGCTCAGTGTCTTAAGCACTGGCGAGTCTCCCATATTCAACCATTCACTGAAAAGAGAGCTTCTTTGATTAAGTCTGAGAGTAGAACTTGCCTTCGGACATATACACAATATTTAGGATATATAGTGATAACATATCTATGTAGCAGAATGATAGTAGTAAACTCCTTTCTAGGGCCTATGACTTCCTTAGCCTTTGATGATGCACAATACTTGGCATGAACTGCCTCCTGCAGATCAGGCTTTGGATCCAAACAACAGTTAGTGATTCATATCAGTTATGCTGCTGTTGTACCCGTTGGCATGTCTTGCCTAGTAGTCAATACTGTAGCATGCAAAGTCCTCAGATGGATAAGACCACTAGTAACTTTTCTTGTGGCCTGCATAGGACCTTCCGGCACTCTTAAAGCCGGCCACAGAAAGGAAGTTACCAGCATAGTCCCAGCTTGATTTCTTAGTATCCTGCAACCAAGACATTGTGGTGTTTTCAGCAATAGGGTCTCATTTTAGTAGGCAGTCAAAAGCAGTATCCGTAGCGTGTGTTGTTTGGGAAGTGATATCACTGGGATGTGCCTGACCAACAGCTCATAAGGAATTTCTTTACATTAACACTGGGATCTTTGTTTGATAACTCATGGCTTCTAGGATTGGCATTCCACCCATAGAGATTTTCTCTGGAGACTGCTTCAGAAAAGGACAGCTGAGGAGAAAAGAAGGACTATGGAAATGGATTGGTAAGTGACTTTCCCTGAGGATTAAGTAAGTTTTCCCCTTCCCAGCATCAGTATGGGCGTGATAATGGGTGTTCAACACAGAGCCAATGAGGATGGCTGATGGGGCCCAACTAGTCTTTGAACTCCATTTACTATGAACTGACCGAGAAAAATAGAAATCATGAGGAAAGAAAATTAGCCATGGGGCAACAGTGGGGGTTGGGCTTGCTCTATTTTGGGATTGTAGGGAAGGGTGGATGTTAAGACAAATGGGGGTGGGGCAGGGGCTGGTGAAGCAACTCAAATTCAACAAAATAGACTGGCAGCTGGGTGTGGGTAGACTGTGGTCCTGAGAGTTAGGATCATGAAATTGTGGAGAGAAACCACGTGGGCAGTATGAGGGGATATTGCAAAAATCCCCTCACTGAGCCTCCTGTCTGTTGGGAGTCTGCCCAGTGCCACCCACTGCTGAAGCTCTGACCTCAAAGCCAACAACAGCAGAATTGATTTCAGTGAAAATAGAACATGGAAATGAAGCTTGTGCATTAAACGCTACCAGATATCTGGAAGGAAGCTGAAAAATTCATGTCACTGTGGTAATACCTCAAATTAGCAGATGTCAGGAAAGTGGAGTGTAGCCTAAATTTGCCATTGTTTTCCTTGGGGAACTAACTGTGAGAGGAAAAAGATGCATTTTTTTGTTTAGTTTAGTTTTTTTGTTGTTGTTGTTATTTCTAGATTGTGTTTCTTCCCTTCATCTTGACAAATCTTTTCGTAGGAAAATAGCTGATGAGTGTAAAAGGCTCTCATTGTGGTGAGCACTGGCATCCAGCACCTCAATATTTAATTGGTACAGTTCCTGTTAATGTTTTATTCATGCTCACCCTCAGACAGGGTATGAGGACATTGATAATTGCATAATTTTCTCTCTGTGTAAATTTGTACACCCTGGTTTGCTTCTGTCTCACATAACACTTTCTCTTTTCTTCTCTCTTCCTTTCTTTTCCAGCTTTTTAGTTTGGGCTCATGTCACCAAATTAAAGTTGAGGGTCCATTAGGTCTCATTCATCTGTGAGATGGTTTTTGTATCTTTCTACTGATTCCATTACAGAGGAGCCTTTTCAAGCTTAGCTGGTGCCCTGAATGGGAATTATATTATTCCTTCAATATAGAATAGGAACGGAGGGCAATGCCTTCGTTTGAACATCTTGAGGGAAGTGCTTTATATAGTAAGACCTGCTATACCTACCACATGTAGTTTTCTGATAAGAGAAATGAAAATCAAAATTCTTCATGGTGTTAATTCAGTGAAATACTTTTAGTAATCCCAAGTCAATTTGCTTTAGAATGATGCCGTCTGGGATATAGACATTTTGTGATCATATATAGAAAGTAAATATATTGTTTTTGTCATAAAATTGCCACGCACGGTGAAAAAGTGTTATGGAATGATTATGATTTTATTATGGCTCTGAAAAGAATCTAGTTAGTCAGCGTTTTTGCAAATATTTGCAACTTTGACTATCTTATTTACCTGGGCATCTATTTACTATAATTAAATAGTAAACTATTTACTAACCATCTCTCTCTCTCTCTCTCTCTCTCTCTCTCTCTCTCTCTCTCTCTCTCTCTCTCTTAAACCATAAAATCCATTGGCCTCTTCTTGGTTTTGATCTTTCATTTCACTATGCATTTGGCTTACAGCTAGTTCTTCCCATGTTCTCTGTGATGTGGAAATTTCTGAAATTCATTCATCATTTCTTAATTGTCTCCTTTCTGTTCCCTCAGTGGAGGTGTTTCTAGTACACCTCAGGTGGTCTTCTGCCTTTTTCCTTTTTAGTTGTCTACCTCAGTGAATTTCTTCATTCTTTTGATCTGTAACAACACTCCAGCCCTCTTGGGAATTCCCTGTTGAGTTTTCCACCCAATCTCAAACTTATCTCAAAGCTATTGTCGTCAGCTCCAACATGATGTCTCTGCCCAGGGACATCCTCATTTGTTTGTTCTCTTAACTTTCAATGCTTCTACCAGATCTGGCTTCACCCTTTCCATACTTTGTCTATATCTAGCCCATCATCCTCCCTTTCCTTCCCTTTCTAGCCATCCCATTCTGTTCTTCCATCCCTTGGCACTTGGCAGGCTGAGCACTCAAATGTACCGCTCTCATACCTCATCATTCATTTCAAAATAACCATTTATCTCACTGCCGTAGGACTCTCTTTCCTTGCAAAGCCAGATGGGAATCTGAATTTTGTGTTCCCTGCCTGTGGCACATTTATAAAAACATTGTGGAGATGACCCCCCACCCCCATGAAGTTTTCAGATAACCTTTAATTGATTCTAGTTTCAAATGCCTCTGATCATTGCAGATAATTATTTCTGTCATGGGGTGGGGAGTAGAGGGAAATGGTTGCATTTAGGTGGTAGAACTGGAGTTAAGGTAAATAGGAAGGAGTCTTTTCTTAGACAAGCAAATGTGGAATTTTGTGTGTTTTGTATGGTTGAGAACATTGCTCTGCTCCATTTCAGTGGGGTTACCTGGACTCCTGATAGCTGGGCTAGGTAATGTGTTGACTAAACCCATTGCCTGGGGACCTTAGGTCTTCTGGGAATCATATGGACTTAGACTATGACCACTCAGCTGTGAAGCCTTCAGAGACCTTTCCTGAGTCTGTTGCTTCCCACAGCACCACAGGAATCAGAGAGGACATTGCAGTTAGGGCTTAGGTTCAGATGTTGGGACACAAAGACTTTCAGGTTATAGAGGTTCATGTTAATTAGAAACCCCTTTTCTCTCTTGTTCAAATGATCTGAAAGTACGGCGTTAACTATTCATGTTTGATAAGCAGCTCTATACCATTTAGGAATCCATACTCCTTCTTTTTTGATACCTCACCATCTGTTAAAGTAGAACCTTTGAATCTTATGTCATGGCCCTATTGGGCAATCTGGAGAAATGTATGCACTCTGTCCATGTAAATGGTTTTAAATGAATAAAAGAACCCATAGGAAATGATAATAAAATGCAATGACCACAATCTTAAAAGACAAACTTGTGATGTGATAATATATATGATTTCACTCCTCCAGTCGAGCAAGATGCCCAAAGGAAAGAAGGCCAAGGGGAAGAAGGTGGCCCCGGCCCCCGCCATCGTCAAGAAACAGGAGGCCAAAAAGGTGGTCAATCCATTGTTCGAGAAAAGGCCCAAGAACTTCAGCATTGGGCAGGACATCCAGCCCAAAAGAGATCTAACACGCTTCATTAAGTGGCCCCGATACATCAGGCTGCAGCGGCAAAGAACCATCCTCTATAAGCGGCTCAAAGTACCTCCTGCCATTAACCAGTTCACCCAGGCCCTGGACAGGCAAACAGCTACTCAGCTGCTTAAGCTTGCCCACAAGTACAGGCCAGAGACAAAGCAAGAGAAGAAGCAAAGGCTACTGGCCCGTGCTGAGAAGAAGGCTGCTGGCAAAGGGGACGTCCCAACTAAGAGACCACCTGTCCTCCGAGCAGGAGTCAATACAGTCACCACCTGGGTGGAGAACAAGAAGGCTCAGCTGGTGGTGATGGCCCATGATGTAGACCCCATTGAGCTGGTGGTTTTCCTGCCTGCCCTGTGTCGAAAGATGGGGGTGCCTTACTACATCATCAAAGGAAAGGCTAGGCTGGGGCGCCTGGTCCACAGGAAGACATGCACCACTGTTGCCTTCACACAGGTTAACTCGGAAGACAAGGGCGCTCTAACTAAGCTGGTGGAAGCGATTAGGACCAATTATAATGACAGATATGACGAGATCCGCCGCCACTGGGGAGGCAACGTCCTGGGTCCTAAGTCTGTGGGTCACGTTGCCAAGCTGGAGAAGGCAAAGGCTAAAGAACTCGCCACTAAACTGGGTTAAAAATGTACACTTGGGTTTTCTGTACATAAATATAATTACAAAATTATCTTCCAAAAAATATATATGATTTCTCAATGATTATTATTAAGGAACACTGGTGTGTTCAATAAGTCCTTCAGATTCATCATAGTCATGAACATTAACTTTTCTTTGGTTCTATGTAGTTATAACATGACATGAATGTATCAGTGATCTTTTATTAGAGTGTTATTTATGTCCTTCTTAAAGTCCTCTATCATCATCATTAGAAGTGATTTTAAATCTGAATCTTGCTTTCCTGGTAATATGGGGAATTCAGGACTTTCTACTGTGGGAGAACTAGATTCTAATGATGCCGAGTACCCTGGGTTGCTGATGCTTATGTTCTTGCACTTGCCTTTCACCATCTGGATCTCCTTAGTGCTCCCTGCCCTGTCTCTGACTGGAGCCTGCCTTTCCTATTATCTTGGTCGTGTCAGAACTGTGTGGGGTGGGTGTTGCTATTGAGGTTAGAGCTGAGGCCCAAGATCTGCTCAGTGCTTGGGCCCAGACTGGAAGGAACAAGTGCTCCAGGCCAGGAGTGAACTCCTGGGTCCTAATGAGTCCCAGTTACTCCCTGTTTGGGACAGGTGTTGCTGTCTTCTTACCTAAGATACTGCTGGGATTAGAGCTCCTGGGAGGCCTGCTTCCTCTGGTTTCTGTGAGATTGTGTGCAAAGCTGTCCCCCGGGATCTGCTAAGTGCTTGGGCCCAGACCAGAAGGATCTTTCATTAGAAGCAGAGGGAGATGTATCTCAGTGGTAGAGTGGTGGCCCACAGACACAAGACCCTGGAATCTGTTAGAAGCACTGCCTCCCAAAAGTTATAAGAAAATATTGGATTTCTAATGACAATATTTATCACGTACACTGTGATTATTTTTGTGGCCTGTTGTTTACCATTATTTGTGTAAAGAAAATTCTGAATTTCAACAATAGGTAATGGAAAATTACAAGTCTTCCCACCCAAGTTTCTGAGATCCATGAATTCTACCAATGTGCTGTTTGGGCCAACCCCAAGTTGGTGGCCTTGTCCTGAACTGCTGAGGCTGGCTCACTTCTGTGTCTGTTGTCTAACACTAGAAAGGAAAAGAGAGAAGCCAAGGGCAAGGAATTGAGCCATGTTTGTGATTTCTTCCACTGACTTTGAACTTAGTCCTATGGCTATACAGTTCTTCAAAAGAAAATAGGTTGGGCCTGTGTGTGTGTGTGTGTGTGTGTGTGTGTGTGTGTGTGTGTATACTCATGGGTATAACTATGAGACCCTGTGCTCAGCTGAAGCTGAGGTGTTTAATGGTGAAGAAGAGGAAGGATTGACTAGAGAGATTCTTACTCCCTACTACATGAATATAGGATTTCCCAAAGTATGCCAGAAATCCAATTTCCTACTAACTATTCTCAGAAGAGATTGTACAATTTAGAAAGTCTTATTGGGAGGATTAATCATAGTGTGTTCAAGTGGCAGGCAAAGAGGCAGAACTCAATACATATTCACTGAAGCTGACTGGCATATGACTGGGACTGTCAGAGAGGTTGTAAACCCCGTGAGAGACAATATCGAACTTCTTGTGATGTGAAGGGATTCATGCTTTAATTCATTCACTCATTTCTTCATCTCTTCATTCATTCCACATTTAATATGGATTGAGCTTGGATTATATGGCACCTAGGTGTGGTTCTAGTTCAGGAAATAATAGTAAGTAATGTGGAAGTCTTTATTATAAGGCATCCTTCATTTTACTTTGGAAAAACAAATTAAATAAATCTTACATTCCAGGAGACAAAGGACATAAATATAAAGGTTTCAACAGGAATGCTGTAGAAGGCAGAATTCTAAGATGATGGCTATGATTTCATGACCACACTCTTGGACCATTACTCCTTGCATCTTATCTACTTTGTGATTGGTATCTGCCTGTATGCTGAGAAGGTATTACTATCATTAGTTTATACTATGTGCCATAGGAAAGGAGATGGAGAAGATGTGTTTAAGATTCCCAAGTCAGTTGCTTCTGAGTTAGCCTGAAAGAAGGTTATCTTTGTTGACACTGATTTCTTCTGGTAAAGTCCCTTAGAGAGAAACCAGGGCCAACATGAAATCATTGAGAAATTAATCAAGCTGCCTTCTATAAAGCACATAGACCCACTGTGAAAGGGACCAAAAGGAAAGGACTTGAGAACAGCCCATACAAGCTGAGAGCCTCTTCAGCTTCCTACTACCAAGGATACAGAGACCCAATCACACAGCCACAAGTAGCAAATGCCTCCCAAGCCACATCCAGATTTGGAGGTACATTCTTTCAACTCAAGGTTTCAGAGAAAAACACCCAATGTCCAGTTGGTTGTGCCCTTGTATGCACCCTTGAACAGAGAACTCAGCTAAGCTATACTTTAGCAGAAACTAGAATACTAAATGCACATTGCTTTATTTCATAATTAGAACATATTTTAAGCATTTTTGCATAGGTATATATTATATTTGAGCATATTTCCATAGTCTCATTTTATATTCTCCTTCTTCTTAGTCACCTTCCCCCAGACAAGTTTATGATTAATTTTATATAACACATAAACATATATGTATATACATACATACATATATACATACATACACACACATACATACATACATGGTTTTATGTGATTATATAAAATCTTGAAACCACAATAGAAAAAAACCTCAGATATTTATCTTCCTGGGGCTGGCTCAATTCACTTAAGATGACTGGCTCCAATCTCATCCATTTTTCTACAAATGACATGACTTCACTATTCTTTATGACTGAAAAATAAAACCAACAACCTCAAATACATGTTGTTTTAGGCCACTAACTTTGTGGTTATCTGTCGCTTAATATATGCAGAAAATGAATACGAATGACCTTGGCAGAGGGTGACCAGAGAAGGATTCCCTGATAAGAACTCAGTGAAGACAGGGAAGAGTGAAGAGCAAACAGTAGCTATGTACCTGGGGGACTATGCACAAAGGGGGACTCATTCCTGCTGTAGGTGGAGCACAACCGAAGGATGGGCTTGGGTGGCAGAGGAGCCAGTGATATGGAGAGAAGAACTTAAACAAGGTTGCAAAGAGGCAGTGGTATAGTAGCAAGCCCTGCTAAAGGGTCAGAGCCCACATGTTCAAGGATGAAGACAGGTACACCACCCTATTGTGCACCCTATAGTGAAATGAAGACTGGTTAAAGGTGAGGAGAGGTGGGGACAAACAGTGCCAGGGAGAAGTAGAAGCATGGCTTTGTATTTGTGCAGTGCAAGATACCACCCAAGTGCCAAAGATGTAGTTTTATGGACATATGTATTCATTAACTAAATAATTTACTCTGTGGCATAAGCATGCATACATATTTATGTATAGATTTTAGAGTTTGATAACGTCTTCCTCAGTCACTTTCTACCCTATTTTTTGAGACTGATTCACTAATTAGACAAGATTAGCTTTACCAAGCTTCAGAGATTCTACTATCTCCATCTTTCCAGTATTCTGATTACAACCCATCACACCACACCTAGCTTCTATGTGTATGCTCGTCATCTGAACTCAGAACTTAATGCTTGTGCAGAAAATCACTTTAGTGACTGAACTATCTCCCCAGACCTGGGTAGTTATAAGTATAGTGTTCAGGAGAGTTTGGGGATAGAAATAGTAGAAAGTCCAGCATATATATGGCACTTGTATTTTATTTTATTTTTAAGTCTTTCCCAGTGTGTGTGTGTGTGTGTGTGTGTGTGTGTATGTGTATGCACATGTGAGTGCAGGTGTCAGAAGAGGCCAGAAGAGGGCACCAGAGTCTCTGAAACTGGAGTTACAGGTGATTGTGAGCTGCCTAAAGTGGGTGTTAGGATCTGAACTTAGGTTCTCTGGAGGAGAATCAAGTACTCTCAACCTCCAAGCCATCTCTCTAGCACTATAGATACTATTTAGATCATGATACTGGGAGAAAAAATATCTACAAAATTGAACACTAGAATATTGGGTTTGAGAGTCACCTTAAGTAATGGGCATCTTGTACAGGATGACATTCTGGTCTTGAAGTTTAGGTGACATCTGAGATGTACTTCAGTGCACAGACTTCTAGCAGAGCTTGACAAACCAGAGTTCTCGACTCCAGACTCAGAGGTTTTCTAAGTCCTTTATTTTCCACACTTCATAAAGAATCTTAAAGGGTCAGCCGGCTTGACTACTTTCTTTTTGTGGGGCTACCATCCCAGATACTGATGTCAGAGGTATTCTTTCTTACTTAGGCACCATCCTACCATATGCTGATTTGATCTATTGGCAACAGGAGGCTGGACTCATGTGACAAATGCAATGCATGCTGTGGTATCTATAAACCTCACACCATCAAATTAATAATGAAAAGCCTCCCATCCAAGCTCCCCCGCCCCAACTGCTGTGCTCAATGGCCTGCAGCACATTTGGACTCATCAATAGGTGTTCAACAATATTACAACTTGTTTAAATCTTGGTAAAGTAGTTGTGCACTACTGTTATTGACTTCCCTTTTCTAATTACCACCTAAAGGTGACAGATGATGGAGCTCTAATGACCACATTCTTTGAGAGTGAGTAGTTCTGGGTTTCAACTCTTAGTGTCTTGGCTGTTCCAAGGAAAGAGATCTCCTCTTGTGAAAGCAAACCCCTCTTAGAAAGGCCCCCATCTAACATCCAGTCTATCTTGGAGACCCTTCACTGGGGAGCCTTGGGGACTGGTATGAAGCCAGAGGATTCTGTGTGCATTGGCATGGTTACTGCAGGAATGCTAAGGTGTGGAGAAGTAGCTCTGGCCAGCTTTTATAATAGTTTGTAATGCAGGCTGCTAGAAAGCAGTGTTTTTGTTGCTGGTGGGTTTTTTTTTTTTTTTTTTTTTTGTTTGTTTGTTTGATTTGTTTTTCTGAAACTCAATTTAATTTTTATTTCATGACTCTGTTTTGATGGCATGGTGGAAACACAAACCCCATTCTTTTCTTGTCATGGGGTCAAGTTTGGGGAGCACAATTTTGTAACACTCAGGTTTGGCTAGGTTGGGTCTGGGCACTGTTTAATGTTTGCCTTCTGAAGTGCCCATTTCCCCTCAGCTGGTCTTGTTTAGGAAACCATATTCCTGAGATTTCATTGGTGCAGCTTCCTGCCATATATAGAAGACAATACCTTGCAGCCGCCGACATCCCGGTACTCTGGATCTTACAATCTTTTTGCTCTGTCTTCTGCAATGTTTCCAGTCTCAGGTGTATCTCAGGTGTAGAGGGTGTGTTGTAGATGTATCATTTGGCGTTCAGTTCTCTGAAAACAGTTCTCTGTATTTTGACCAGTTCTGGATTTTTGTGATGGTCTTTGTGGCAAAAAAAGAAATTTCTTTGATGACGAGAGGGAGAGCTACACTTACCTGTGAGTATTTGAAATACAATTGGGAATTGTATGGTCCAGGAAGCAGCAATAGTAGTCTCTTCTCTAGGCTCTATGATATCATCTGCAGGGGTAGTTGTCATGAATTCTGTCCTATTTGAATAGAATTTAAGTGCAATTATACTAGCTGTTGGTTAGCACCAAGACATGAGTGCCACTGTGATACCCTTGTGTATATCTGGCCATGATGGTCACTGTTATGGTTTGTGACAATGCACTTTGGAAAAACTAATCTGGAACTGATCTAGAAACCTCCTTCCTGGGGACTAGCACTTATGGTATTGAAATTTCTATATAATCAGTAGTCTTTCCCAGCCTTAAGTTTTCTTAAATATCTTTTATAAGAGATGGTATGTCAAGAAGTATAATATGTTTCTGATTTGCCCTTGTGTATCTAGTATACTGCATACCATAGAACATTCTTAAGCGTCTGAACAATCGATTGCTAGGGTCCTGAGAAAGGAAAGTGTAGGAAGCAGGTTCATTGGCCAAAGGCTGTGGTTTGAGTTGTTCTATTTATTCCATCATCATATTTACTCCTTTAGTCATCAAATGCTTAGGTAACATACATTTCAAGCCCTGTGCTAGAGCATTGAGATTTAAAAAATACTCAGCAAAATGGATACATACCCACCAATGTTTGTGCAATTTGTGTTCATGTAGTTGACCTATGTTCCAAATGATCTTAGTAGTTTCATAGACTTCATTATGGAAATCTATCACAGTTTATCAGTTCCCTAAAGCTCCTTGGGTTGTTTCTAATCGTTGTTTCAAACATGGTTGAACTGTACAACATGAATACATGAATACTGAGTTTAATAAGTCTATGGACATCTGGAGGGGACTGGCCCTTCTCAGACCACTCCCATTACTTATATATCAGTATTCACAATCTCACTTCAAGGGTGTATTTTTGAGGGGGAATATTTATACTCTATTTTTAATCCTAAGATTCACAGACGTCTCTTTCCCTTCTCAGGCCATACATTTGTCAGTAACTTGAAACTATTGGTTAAAACTATCATTATCCAAAGCAGATTCTGAGGAAAACTAATTCTGGAAGATATTCGTGTTCTGTGTTTTTTTCTCCATCTCCGTCTTTGGTGCCTCTGTTGAGCGTCAGTTTTCTGAACAGGCCTGGGTTTGTTTCTGGGCTCTCCGTGTTCTTTCTTCGGTTTCAATGTCTGTGTCAGCACCACACTGTTTTGGGTATCACAGCTCTGTAGTATACTTAACATCAGGCACTGTGATGGCTCCAGCTTTGCTACTTTGTTCAAGACCTCTTGGGCCATTAGCGTCTTTTATGCATCCATATGAATTTGAGAATTGCTTTTTTTTTTCAGTTCTGTAAAGAGTGTCATGTCCCCTCTTTTGCCTGTATGTGGGATTTCACCAAATCTCTAAGTTTTTTTTTTTTTGAGTGGCATGGATATTTTGATATTATTTTTAAGCAGAATTGGAGATTTTTCTAGTTTTAACTTACCTTCTTTAGCTTTCTTCGTCAGGAAGAAAAGGTCCACTTGGCTGTTTTCCTAGGCATTATGCTTTGTTGTTGATTGATTGTAGTCATTGCATGTGAGATTACTGTAGTGATTCTGTTCTCAGCAGGGTCATTATTGAGATATAGAAATACTACTGACTGATTTTCATTTTAAGAGATTTATTTATTTTTGAATGTGTGTGTGTGTGTGTGGTTATGTGGATGAGGGTGTAGTGCCTTCACAGGCCAGAAGAGAGTATTAGATCTTCAGGAGCTGGAGTTCCAGGCAGTTGTAAGACACTGGATGTTGCTAGAAACTGTGTCTTCTTAAAGAGCAGTACACAATGAGCCATAATCTTCAGGACAACATTACTGAATTTTTGATGCTGTCTTTTCACCTTGATACTTTATGAAATTTATTTCTAGATCTATTATTGTCTTTGGTGCAATCTCTAGACTTTTCTATCTACTAAATTATACTTAAAAATGGGAGAAGCTCACTTTTCTTCATTTTTGTTGTGGATTTTTTTCCCCTCAATCTTTTCTGTCTAGTTTTTCCAGAATGATCCTTCCTGAAGTTACCATCATCTGTCAACTCTGACACAGCCCAGAGTTACCTGAGAGAGTTTCAAATGGTGGATTGTCTTAAGCAGATTGGCATAGAGGTATATCTTTGGAGGCATTTTCTTCATTGATAATTAATGTAGGAGGGCCAAGTCCACTGTGGGTGGTACCATTCCTAGGCAGGTGCCTGGGTTGTACAGTTAAGGTAGCTCAGCAAGGTAGAAGAAGCAAACCAATAAGCAGTGTTTCCCTATGACTCTGCTTTAGTGCCTGCTTACAGCTTCCTGCATGAGCTCCTGTCTCCAGGTCCCTCAATGATGGACTGTAACCTGGAAGAGGTAATAAACCCTTTCCTTTCCAAGTAGGTTTTTCTTAAGGTGTTTGTCACAGCAACAGAAAGCAGACTAGGACAATGTTAGATAGAAACATTAAAAATAGACCCATTATATTTTCCCCAGACTTAGAGGAAAAGCTTTTGGCATTCTCTCATTCACTCCAGTGTGAGTTATGTAAAATGTTAAGGGACTGAGGAAGTGGATGGACATGCAAAAATTGTTTCAATTATCTCATGAGGAGAAAATAAACAGACCAACCCACCAAGTAACAGGAGTGCCAATTAGGAGCTTCTCATTCTTAATAGGCCATTAAAAAATCACACCACAGTTAATTTCTGAAAATATTTTCAGTCTTTAAGGTTAAAAATACTTTTTCTTTCTTTTTTCATTTCTTTTTGTAGATAATACTCATATTGAAAATCCATTCGACTAGTCTTTTCTTTTTATGAATTTTAAATTTTATTTTTATTAACATTATTATTATTATTGTTGTTGTTGTTGTTGTTGTTATTTTTGGTTTTTCGAGACAGGGTTTCTCTGTGTAGCCCTGGCTGTCCTGGAACTCACTCTGTAGACCAGGCTGGCCTCGAACTCAGAAATCCGCCTGCCTCTGCCTCCCAAGTGCTGGGATTAAAGGCGTGCGCCACCACCGCCCGGCCATTAACATTATTTTTAAAGATTCTATATACATATATACATTCTATTGGCCATATCCCTCATCCACTTCCATTTTTCCAACCCTCCCATATATCACCCATTTCCTCCCAATTTAATATCTTATTAAAAAAACACCCACTAAGTCCAGTTACCCTTGCTCAAATGAACATGTGTGTGGGGTCAGCCAGTAAGTACAGATGCCCTACCAGGAGCTGAGCATGGGAGCTACTGACAGTTGATGGCTACTGGGAGATGGTCTCTTTTCTGACACAACGCCTCTGAGCTGCTCCCTCCCGGCTCTCAGATCCTCCTTGGATGCAGAGAAATGCAGTGAGTTGGGTGTTAACGATGAGTAAAGGAGAACAAGATAGAAAGCGCTAAGCTGGCCTCATATCTCTGGGAGGAAATTTTATTTAATCTATTTCCAGTGACTGAGTCAGTATTTCTCCTTGTCTCCCTAACAAACGAAGATTTCCAAGCTCTACGGTAGCTTCGTGGCAAATGGAGCTCAGCCCTGCACTCATGGCTCTGCTTCCTGCTTCCCAGGCACAGGAGGGCTTTTCCCAGTCAAGGCTCACATGGAAAGAGATGGCGAGATGTCAACCACTCTGTAAACCTTCTGCCCATGTCTCTTTTTGTTTCTTTCCACGTTCTTGGCATACACAAAAGCTCTCATTTTGCCGAGTACTCCCACTTGGAGAGACTCAGACACTTCTGCACACCAATTGAAAGTGAAATCTTCCCAGTGTCTGAGGAGCTGGCCAGAAGCAAATCCTTGGGCACCATAGTTCTGTATAAAGGGGGTTTGTGGTTAGAGAAGGATGCCCTCCACCTAGTTTTACTATTCTTTTTTTTTTTTTTTTTTTTTTTTTTTTGCCAGGTTTTCATCTATTTGGAAGCATGAAACAATAAAATAGCAGTGCATTATTTTCTTCATAAAAATCTACCCAAACTCCTGTTGTATTAGGTTATTCATATGAATTATATATGTTTAGGAGCTTTTGGTGAAGTTTCTTTTAATTAATTTCTTAGGTTAGCATAGAGCAATCGATTTCACCATGGTGTTTTCTTACATGTACGTCACTGTGTTCTCTTAGCAAGCAGTCTCCTCCCCTATTGTCCTTCCCCGTGTCCCCTATCTCCCTGCTCTGCCTGCTTCCTTCTCTTTCTGTGAACAGTTCCCCCTCTTGCTTTCCCAGCACATGGATTAATTATTGGACAAGTTCTAGGTAGTTAAACTGACTGGCTGATGTAAAAACCCCTAAAGACTAACCAAATTACTTCATATGTGTGGATATGGTCTTTTGAAGGTAGCTTACTTGTGTTTTACCATGATTGGATCCTGAAATAGTTAAGTGGCAGGCTTGAGTTGCAACATTAAATTCAGCATTGAAACTGACACTCTAATTGCTAATTGACACTCTGCTCATTGTAATAGCTCAGAGCCCCAAGACTGACCACAGTCTGCCTGACTCAGCTGGACCAGGTACTGGAAGCTTTGGTGGTTGTTTCCTGAACCTTAAGGGAAGTTCCAACTGTTGAGGACTGTTCACACATTGACTTTGTAGTACAATTATTGGCAGCAAAGAAAATTCAGTCCACCTGTGTTCCTTTGCCACACTGTGTTTAGCATAACCGAATCAATTAAAGCTAACCACATCAAACCACTCAACTCTAGCAAACCAAACCAAACCTGGTGTAAGAACTTAAGCACCAAGAGTGGACCTAGGTGGTTAATCTCTTCTGGGCACGAGGGAATAGCATGTTGTGATACAGATTAACTTTAAGTCTAACATATTCTTCCAGCTTTGTGAGTCTGCTGCATCCTTTACTTACTTTATTTCCCCTCCCCTTCCCCTGGGACATTCTACTGTTCCAAACAACGGCAGAACTCCATTGGTCTTATCAAGATTTGCTGCAGTCTGACAGCCTTTGACCAGTTATGTCCTGCTTCTTTTCCAGGTAGTGGTGTTGGGAAATTAAACGCACCATGGAAGGGACAGCACCAGATCCTCTACGGGACATTACTGCGTAATACTTGGTTTTGATTTAGTGGATTGGAAGCTGCTCAAAGCCCATGCCCCTTTCTTAGCATATGTGGGGGACAAGTCAACGCTGCTTAACTAACAAATTAATTCAAGTGCTTCCTCTCAAGTTTTGGCATTTGGACTCTAATTCACGGAAAATATTGACATTTGCTTTCTGGTGTAGAGGATGGTACCTTAGACTTTGGACCACTTTCAGATGATGTATTCATGAGATGCCTGGAGGTGGCTTGCCATCATAAAGGTGCCCAGGGAACAAATTATGTCCAGTATTGATTTAACCTTGGTGAAGCATACCTAGTTCCAACCTTTGCTCCCGGTAGAACATCTGGGTGTACTCTTCAGTCTTTTTTTCTCTTGCAGCCCAGCTCCCACATGCCTGCAGATCAATGGATTTGTTAGCCTGGCTTCCTATCACACCCCATGGTGGCCTGTGCCATTGGCCAGCACTTTCTCAGAAGGGCAGCTCACTGTCAGCTTGTGCATCCATGCTACCATAGCGGATTGCAGTGTCTCCATTAGAACCACAGGACAGCAAGTTTGAATGGCTATGTTATAAAATGCCAGTCAAGCCAGAGAAATCAAATAACTATTACTCTCGAAAGAGAAGTCAGAGCAAGGACTGAGCAATGCCAGGTACCTTCTCCATTCAACTACCTTACAACATTACTCTTCATGGTACATGAATTTGAAGTGGCTTTTAAAATTTATTTTTATTGTATTTAACTGAAGGTCTACTTATCTTATCCATGTGGTGTTTTGATCTACATATTCATCAAGAAACACTTGACTGGAATAATTATCATATCTATCATCTTCATTACCATGACAGTTTTAATGGTAACATTATTATAAGAATAAATATATTCTTGGGCTGGAGATAGAGCCCAGTTGGACAGTGTTTGCTTAGCACACACAAGGCTTAGGATTCAATCTCAAGACTGTAAAATGAAAGCATTTACTCTTTAGCACAGCCTCATTAACTATGAACACTGTGCAGCACAATGGGTTACTAAAATATTTTCTTCAGACCTAACTACAAAACATGAAAGAAATGGAAGAAGACAAATAAATAGAAGTATGTCCCCTATTTATGAAGTGAATAAATTAATAAAAAGTGGACACACTACCCAAAGTGAGTTACTGATTCAATACAATCCTTAACATTTCAAAATTTCAATGACAGAATAGAAATTTACATGAAATCATAAAACACCCCGAATATTCAAAACAATTATGCTTCCAGATTTCAAAATATATTATAAAGTTGTTGTAAACAAAATAACATGGTATTGACAGAAACCAGATATACTACTAACCAGTTAAACAGAAGAGACTTATAAATGAACTCAAACACTTATGGTCAGTTTGAGTTTTGACCAAGGGCTGAGGCACACAATGAGAACTGACAGCATCTTCAACAAGTAGTGTCAGGAAAACCGGACATCTACATGCAGAAGAGTGAAACTGGATCTTTATCTCATGCAATGAGAGGAATTGACTCAAAGTGGATAAAGAGACTTACCCATAACACAAACTGAGTGGGTTGAAATGGAATGTGTTTTACTTGCTCTGGGTAATGACTTCTTGACTAGGACTTTCCAAGCATAAGAATAGTTAGTATATTTCAAACAGCACAACATCAAAAATAAAAGTTAATTTATTTATGAGTGTGTGTGTGTGTGTGTGTATGCGCACGCACAACTGAGTGCAGGCCCCATGGTGGCCAGAAGAGGTTGTTAGATTTTACCAAATATGGTGTTAAGATCCAAACTCTGGTCTTTATTATTAAGTAGCAAATCATCTTGTTTGATGAGCCATCTCTCCATCCCACAACATAATATTGGAAAATACAGTTTTGAAGAAAATGTGACCTGGAAACTCCATGTCTAGATCAATGCAACTTTTTGCTTGTGGCATCAAAGGTCTGCCAGATTTCTAGAAGGGGGTGCAAGATTCCTTTCTCTGAAAACTCTCAAGGTAGTGAGGGCCCATTGGATACAGTTGTGTGACTTGTGGATCCCATTAGAGACGGCCTGGAAATAATTTCTGCTGGTTATAGCTATGGAGTCTGCTCATAGGACAAGCCAACTGTCCTTCAGGTAGCTTGTATTAATGCAGCTCATACCCAGCGGCTGTGTGGCTGTTTATAAGGGTTTTGTGCCTCTGTCTCTCACTTCAAAGAAGGAATTTGCTTTGGTGGTGGCTCTGAAGATGGAAAAACTCAGAGGATCATACAAAGTGCTTGTTCTTGTGTGCTAAAAAATGCACCCCCCCTTTCCAGAATAGATACTTGCACATTAGGAATGACTCAAAATTGAATTATAAATGACCCAAAACAACCAACGAGGGCTTATTCAAAAGGAGAAGGTGAGGAGATGTTCCTTAAGGTTTGGGAGCAATGTGGGTTTTTGCCATAATGAGATGTGACAGCAAAAGACAGTAGGGGGATTGTCTTCCCTCCTCTGTGGGTTCCATGTTGGGTCTGATAGAAGTGGGTGAGAGGAAGGAAGTTCTGGGAAAAGCAATAGTGAGCTGGGCTGGTTCTCTGAGCTGTAAGAAAATCAGGAATAAGGAGAAGAAAAAGGTGAGCAGTCCTCAGAAGCTGGTGTAGTCACAGCCAGTAACAGAGGGTCTCATAGGCTCTAATTTCAGATGCGCTCCAGACCTAGAACATACCTTACATTAACAGGAGCAAGGAGGAGAGGAAAATTCACATGGGAGACCATGGGGTGCAGTCTCTTTAAGCTTCCTCCATAGGCAGGCACCTATTATTGAATCAATAAGATCGCCCACTGGGCTGTGGAATGGGTGAAGCTGCCCCAAGATGGATGCACACTGGGCCTGCTGTCTGCCGAAAGGCCAGAGGTGACCATCACCTTGAGATGAGATCCGTGACCTATGACCTAATAGTCCTTTGAACTCTGAGTCTATGATGGAGGACCTGGCCATGGCTTAAAGGAGTTCTAGTGTGACCCTGGCAACCTCCCCCTGGCTGTGTGCACCCCCACCCCCAACAGTCACATCTCCTGGCAGTGCTGATGCCTGGCCATTTGGAGTCTGGTTGCTGTCTGCCTCAGGCCTGCTGTGCCCTGTCATTGAAGTGAAGGCTACAGGTGACGGGATCAGAAATTACTAGAAGCCCTGGTGGTAAGGCACATCGATCGCAAGGGTAGGGATTTTCTGCACAAGGGTTAGAGCTCTTCTTTCCATGAAGAGGGTTTAACATAATGCAGGCAGTGCTCTCTGCCCAGCACTGGATGTTAACCCTTGCTTTCAGAGGCTTAACCTATGGCTGCCACAGGGTGGTTACAACAGGGTGATGTGTATTTCAGAAAAGCGCCTTCTGTCTGAAGGACATTTAGGTCAGGACATCCTGACAGTCTGGGAACGCTACTGCTGCCCTGGTAGCCATGGGCTGTCCCCTGGAGCAATGGGTGGTTTAACTTCAGCTGCGAGTTAGCTGGCGTATTTCAGCATGGCTAGTCTTTAGCACAGGCAGGGGGTACCTGGGCTCTAGGGTCCCTGCTGCTGAGCAGGCAGGGGATAGTGTATCATTTGTTCTTTCTGTGCTTCCCAATTTAGTCTCATGTTTGAAGGGAAAAGATGCTTAAACTCTTAACTGAGGCTATGCTTTCCCTTGGGTTCAGACACCCTACTGTCAGCCTTCTGGTTAATTCTCAGACTGCAGCTCAATGTAGAAAAAGCAAATGGTCCATCTTAAAGAAAACTTGCCCTCCAAATTCTGGGTGACATTTCTAATTATCATATAGATAAATTGTCAATATAAATTATGATCATCTGGTCATGTGTGCTCTTTTATTCACTAAATGCTGTCTTGATGCTCCCCACCCCCATTTCCCTTATGTGACAGGCTGTGGACAAGAATATGAGAAAGAACCACTTTAGTTGGTGTAGGAATCAGGGTTCTCAGGAGCGAGTGCACAAACAAGCTAGATACATCTACTTTAAAAGATGTGTTTATTTGGTCTTTAAGATTTTTTTCATTAGTTACTTTGAATGGGAAGGAAAGACTTTTTTTTAAAAAAGATTTATTTATTTATCTAATGTATATGAGTGCTTTATGTTTATGTACACCTTCAACCCAGAAGACGGCATTAGTTCTCACCACAGATGGTTGTGGGTCACCATGTGGTTGCTGGGAATTGAACCTTTGGAAGAGAAGCCAGTGTTCTTAACTACTGAACCATCTCTCCAGCCCAGAAATGACTTTTTTTTTTTTTTGGTGATAAAACTTTATGTATAAATGAATTAAGGCTATCTGTGATAAAGAGAATGAGAATGCACTGTGAGGGACTCATGTATTAACTCACCCACCTGTTCCCTTCCATACCCCACAGATGTTTATGGGCCATTCAGTGACTGCCAAGTTGCTGATTCCACACAGCTCTGGGGGAGAGTGGATATCACGGCAGAACACTGAAACCAAGTCTACAAGGCATGATGATGAGGGTGAGTAGGGAAGGGTGTCTTTTTTTTTTTGTGGGGGAGGAGGCCAGAGGAAACATTAAATTAAGAACTGAAGATGAGGTGAGACTTCGAGAGGATGAAGACAGGCTGATTCTGCCATCTGTCTGCCGAGTGAGCCCAGGTGGGTTGCAGTTCTCCTGGGCTGGGCTTCCCCATTTGTCAGTTAAAGGGCTTGAGCTGCCTAATTTGGCTCTGAAGTATTATGCCTCTTTGAAGGGCTCTATGGCACAATGCCCGACTCTATTATAAACACCATTGTCAGGATATATCCAGAGTATTTCCAAAATAATACTTTAAGGTGCTGCATAACCCTACTAGGACTCATCAGATTTCAAAAGTCTATCTGGTTATATTGACCCTAGCTCTTTCCTGTGGCCCTCAAGATGATGAACTGTGTCCCCATCTGTGTTATTTTCTCTCCCCATTTCTGTGACAAAATACAATTATAATTAAAGAAAAGTGTTGAGAGGGTACATTTTATCCTAGTGGGGGAGGCATGGTGTAAGGGCAGGAGGCAGCTGGTCACATTGTATTAGCAGTTAAGAAGTGAGGCCAGGCGATCAGATCTCAAGCTTCGACCCCCACCCATTACCCTTCCTCTAGTAAAGCTCCCCTCTTCTGAAGGGTCCACAATCTCCTCAAACAGTGACATCTAATGGGGACCAGTTTTTGAACATGTGAACTTATGGGAAATATCTTTCTTTACCATCTGCAGAAGTTAGTAGGGCTTTGGAGAAAGAAGGTGACAGATTGGATTGTGTGTCATTCAGCCATATGACTTGATTATCACACTGACTAATGGTTTACACAAAGGGACAAAGGCAGCTATACATTTATAAAATCAACACTTTCTCATTTTTCAATATTGAATTCAATACCTACTATGTGCCTGGCAATAACTTGACAGGTGATTGGAGGAAAGATACATCAGATTTGGATTCCATCTTTGTAGGACTGTTGAAGTAAATGTATTAAAAATGTTGCATTTCATAATTGAATTATGGGTAATATTTGATGTATATATTCTAAACAGTTTATTCAGTACACATTTTTATAAATATGCATACAAGCATTTACTTAATTATTTGCATAAACACTTCCAGAAAGATGCCAGTGCAGTTGCCTTATTTCTTCTCACTTGGGGTCCTGTTTCC
Organism: Arvicanthis niloticus; assembly: GCF_011762505.2. NCBI lineage: Eukaryota > Metazoa > Chordata > Mammalia > Rodentia > Muridae > Arvicanthis > Arvicanthis niloticus. The sequence continues at coordinate 7,979,815 of NC_047664.1, read as the reverse complement.
TCTTTCCTCTACAGGTGAAGGCTGCTTGTTCACAGTTTTGGTTTTGGGGTCCTGGAAAGTGATCTTGCATATGGAGAAAGTACTAGCTGGTAGCCTTCAGGTGCAGAGCACAAATGTCGTGAGAAGCCATTGAAAAGATGCCACTTGAACCCCTGTCTGTCTCTGGCTTTCCTCCAATCTCAACTGATGGGATGTGGCACAACCACTAAATAACTCCTGGTCAAAAACAACATTACAGGTCGTGATCTGGGAACCTGAAGATCTGGTGGCATTAGAAATTCAACACCAAGATATCTTCAGACGAGCAACGGAAGGGGTCACCCTGAAGCATGTCCTTACTGGCTTTGTGAAGTCTGTCATGAGTCGGGGAAAATCTTTAAATAGAGCCTCCTTTGAATCTGGGTGGTCTTTTGAGGCAGATATTTTCCAGGGTTGTTCTACTGAACATCGATTGACTCTTCTTTTGAGTTGTGGCTGATTTAGAAATAGCTCGTTGGCATATCTGTATAACCTCAAGGTGGAGGATACTCCTAGAAAGGAGACAGGAGTTATCATATGACTTCTAGATACTCCCTACCTCCTGGCCTTGTAGGACCTTGTGTCTTTTCAAGATTATTTTGTTCCATTTTATGTGTGTGGGTGTTTTGCTTTCATGTGTGCTCATGCAACAGTTGTATGTTTGGTGCCTGTGGAGGCCAGAAGATGTCATGTTCCTTGGGCTTGGAGTTACAAATGCTGTTAGCCACCTGACATGGGTTCTGGGAACTGAACTCTGGTCCTTAAGAAGAAGAAAAAGAACCCTTACAGTTGATTCAACCTCAGGACTTTCCCTCTTGTATTCACCCCAGAGACAAGAGTCCTACATTTTAACACTGCCAGGTAAAGAAAGATAATTTTAATCTCTCTAATATTTAATTCTTTAATTTTTTTTTTTACTCAGGATTTTTTTTTTGTGATTTAGTGAGATGTTTCCTTTAATGACCAAAAAATAAAAAGCAAATAAGAGATGTTAACTTATTAATATGAATGAGAAGTTGAACAGATTATCACAAAAGATTATGCAATCTTATATGTAGGAAGAGTACAAATATACTGCAAATAATAAAAAAATAAAAGAATAAATGAACTAAGAGCTTCCAGCACAGTGAACCCAAGAAACCAGTCACGCATCGATACCCGAGAACAAAGCATTCAAAAATAAACTCAAGAATATTCTTCTTTACAAAGGAATTAGAGAGAATAAAATACTTAGGAATACATTTAACTAAGAAGGTAAGAGACTCCTATAATAAAATCTTCCACACATAGAATTAAAAGAGATACAAACAAATTAATAAATGGAAAAATGTTCATAGACCATAAGAATTAATATCGTTCAAGTATCTATTCTCTGTTCAAACTGATTCACAGATTTGAGATTATTATCATGAAAATCTCAATGACACATGTTGCATAAAAAAAGACAATGATGTGGAACCACTAAAATCTCAAAGTAGCCAAAAACATCTTAAGAAAGAACAAAATAGGAGTCACTACACAACATACATACATACATACATATTTGTCATATTATGTATATAGACAAATGAGCTAAAAAAAAAAAACCCAGCATGCATGGCATTGCCACACAGACCTATAGAACAAAGAAAGAGGACCAGGAATATAGAACCAAACCTAGGCATACACTAACCCTTGACAGGGATGATAAGAAGACAAAATGAAATTCTATCCTCAATAATCAATGCTGGGAAAGCTGGATATCTATAAGAATTAAGGATTAAGGAGGGGAGAGAGGAAGAGAGAGAGAGAGAGAGAGAGAGAGAGAGAGAGAGAGAGAGAGAGATGCAGAGAAGCAGAATGAAGAAGCAAAGCCAAAGAAATCACATCCTTATCTTGTACTATATAGACATCACCTGAGAAAAGACTAAGGACTGATGTTTAAACAAGATCTAAACCAGTCAATGTCCTGGGAGGAAGCTGGAAGTTCAGCCTTGGTCATGGGCTTTGAATTTAAAGAAGCAGCCAAGGCAAGAGTAGGCAGGTAGGTGAACATGAAACCAAAGTGCTTCTGAAAAGTAAGAAAAGAATCAACAAAATAAGGAGGTGATGGTGATGGTCAATGTCATCTGGGTTTTACAGTGGTGACTTACCAATGGAAGAGAGTTATAATGATGGATTTTTATGATAGATATGGCAGTGGCTTGACGTATTTCTGTTTGCTATTTCAAGTGTTCATCACACTTGCCTGGCTACGGAGAAAGCATTTAATGTCGCAATTACGGACTCATTTCAATTACTAGTGCTTCAACAATCAACCACTTTGGCAATTTCAGGGATCCTCAAAAGGAGGGAGCGCATTTTCAGACTACTCCCGGCACTTCAGAGAGAGAACTGATCAAATAGGCAAATGCAAACAAGGCATTTTATGAATAGCCATTTGGGGGAAATGTGTGAAATACAGTGATTTCTTTTTATTTTGCGTGCACTATTTTATTTTGCCTGCATGTATGTCTGTGTGAGGCTATCAGATCCCCTGTACCTGGAGTCACAGACAGCCACGACCTGCCATGTGGGTGCTGGGAATTGAATCCAGGTCCCCAGAAGAGCAGCTAGAGCTCTTAATTATTGAACTATCTCTTTAGCTTTGAGGGAAGGCAATTTAATATTGCAAAATTATCTTGGAATACACTAAGGAAAGATGGTTTTGTGCGCCTCATCAGCTGCACTCTCTATTTCAGCGTTCCTGGTGGAGTATACTCAGGATGTCCTTATGTGTACTTAGAATACTTTTATCTTTTGCCTTGCTAGGAAAAATATTCCTTAACCAGGGTCCTGATGTGAATTTATCAGGACATGTAGCCATGTAAATATTTTAAAATAATGAATACATCCATTATAGTTAATGGCTTTAAAGTGCCCATCACATTCACTTGAAGATGGCAGAATGAATGAAATATCAGCTACAAGCCTATGATCATTTCAACTCCTATAGACAGTGAATCTGATCAGATATATTCTGTCTTGGCAGCAGAAACATAGATGAATGAGATAGTAGTATAGAAGTCAGAATTAGACAGACAATGATTCATTCACTGTCTCTAGCACTTAGCTGCTGTAGTCTTAGGCAATTGCTTCATCTTTTGTGCAATTTTGAATTAGTACTATTTATCTTGTAGGTTTGTTCCGAGGAGCAATGAAATCAGACTTGTAAAATTGTAAGGCACAGAGAGCCTGACATATGTAGCAGACGCTCAGGAAAGATATCATAATTTTATGATTAGAGTGAGGGAAGCCCATTGCTAACAGTCATGGCAGATTCAAATACATGGGGAGCCTATTAAGAGATGGTAGCAACAGCCTGGGCAGATTTCTGCCACTTGTACAAGGCTGTGTGTGATCTTCCGGGTGTGGGGAGGAAGGAAGAGGTAATTTTGGAAAACTGGCCTATTTACACGTCTTCATTCTCCAAAATGATAGTGCTGTTTGGTTGTGTTGGTGTTAACAATAAAGTGACTTACTAACAACATGGAAATGGAGCAGTCATATAGTGTCACATGTGTGCTCTGGCTGCCAAAAATTAGCCTGTCAGTCTGTTTTACTGGATTGACTGACTTTTATTTTTGTGGGTTGAATTGGCTGCAAGCATGTAGTGATGACCCTCAGCCCACGTCATATAAAAGAAATGTATATTCAAGCTTCTATGAAAAGAACCAAATAAGGAGTTATAGTCAAATGTCAGTCATTAAATTCACATCAAAGACCACTGGACAATAGATAGAGTATTGATAGCAGAGAGTAAAGAAAGAAATGCACCAGTAAGCCAAATGGAGTGCTCCAACCTCAGTCTACCGGGTTTCTTTAGGTTCTTTGAATCCCATAAATCTATCTCTTCACCAATGTGACGGGCATAAATAATTGACAGGCATGTTAATTGGTTGTTAGAACTGCTCCCTGGCTCCAAAATTTTCTTGTGCAAAAACAAACAAACGGCCTTGCTGTGTGACTCCTGTTTATATTCTTCTGGGTGCCATGATTCTTCATCACTTTTATTCAATAGAGGTGGGGAAAAAGTGAAATAATTTTAGAAAATACAGCAGGCTCGGGCGAGGCACAAAAATAAATCACCGCTCAAGGCTTCACGAGACTCAGTGATATGATGTGTTTAATTTGCTCAGTTATGAAAGTGCCTCAAGGGTCCTGGGTTATGAAAAACAGTGGATATTTTGTGAAGAAATGGAGCCAAATTGGGAGGATTCTAAACGCTTTCTGACGTGTTTAGTGGTGGATGTGAGTTCAGGTTGGGGTGGGGGTGGAGGGCTCTGCAGATTTATTGTTTGTTCTGTCTGCTGTGGGGATACGCTTCTGTGTTCTGAGCGCAGGTGTCTCTGGGTTGTCTTCTTGAGACCGGCAATGGAAAGCAGTTAGCAGTAGCAGCTTTTAAAGTGCTCAGTGGCGAATCACTCCGTTTTGTAAATCCATCTCCTTACACTTTATTTCTTTACTGCTAGGTAATTTGGACAGATGTCATTGGGAGACAGAGAGAGAGAGATTGGTGCTTCCAACTCACCTAATAAAGAAAATTCCTAATTTTCTGTCTTTTATCTTTTGCCATTCTTTTGTGCTCCTCCTTGGCCTTGTCAAAACATATCGTTCAGTTAGAGACTAAAAATATTTTCCCATCGATTGGGGTTATTGATTTTTTTTAATCTGTACTTTGGCTTGAAGAGTGGGGGTGAAGGGTGAAAGTTCAGCGGCTTAGTCTGCCGTTTTTATCTGGACGGTAGAAGAATGTATTGGCAGCAGATTTGATTTACCTTGTTGGTCAATGGTAGATACTTCAGCCACTGAAGTCCAGCATTCCCTGCTGCTGCTGCTGCTCCTCCTCCTCCTCTTCCTTCTCCTCCCTGTCCTCCTCTGTTTCCTTCTTCTCTCTATTTCTCCCTCCCTCCCTTCCTCCCTCCTTCTCTCTCTGTCTCTCTCTTTCTTTCATGCCCATAGAGTCTTGAGAGAAAGATTCACTTTCCTATTGCCTCCTTCAATGCATTCCTAAGGCACGATTGTCCCCACCCCCTTTCTCCTTTTTTGGATTTCTTCTTCCTCTTCCTTAAGTCGCATTGCTTCCTGGGTGCATGGCCAATGGAAGAGGACTGCTTGCTTCTGTTGGGGTTTGGCTCCTCTGCCTGTTGGGTTTATTGTCTGGGACTGAGTCCAACTCACAAGGTCCCAGCAGGATCTGATGTAACTAAATCAGATCTCACAGTCACTATTATCAGAGCTTGTCAGAGCCATGCAGCCAGGACACAGATTGAATGCTAATATGGATGCTGAAATGTTACTCAGGCTTCCCAATAGCAGTACATAGAGGAGGAGAGCCAACCATCAATTGACAGAAATCTCAGAGTCTTGGCTCAGCATGTCGGCATGGAGATATACTTCTTACATTAGAATCCATCTTTCTCATAAATATGTGATTCTAGACAATTTAGTCTCTGGGTAATTTAGTTTTCAAATCTGTAAAATGGGGATAGACATCAGAGCTACTTCATCTAGTACTGACAGATAAATCCATGCAAGAGTCCTAGACCAGAGTCTAACATGCTAGATGTTCTCAATGAACACATATTTATTATGATACTAGAAAAAACTGAGAATAGAGAAGAAGGCAGCTTAGAAACAAAGAGGTTCACTCAGAGGATGAGAGCTGATTTATATACCAGGGACTTAGTGTCTGTGATGTGGGAAAGAACTGACCACTGATCTACCCCATTGTGGTTGCTGGGGAGTTAACTCAGCTTATAGTGTCTTCTCTTACCCACTGAGTCATCTCCCCAGCCCCATTACCCTGCTTTTATTTATCTTCTTGGACAAAATTTTATGCCATGTTGGAATGAGCTTGTCTTGATTTGACTTTTCCTCCAGCTGTGCACATGCTTACCTCCTGTTTGAATGGGCCCTGCTCTTATTGTTTGTAGAAAGTGAATTCTGTTCCCACAAGCCTTTGCTCCTTCTCATTAGTTGTCTACCCAGTGACAAGTTGGAGACATCCCTTCATTTAGACCCTTTTGTGTAGTTTCTCAGCATAGAGCTTTTCACTCTTTTCTCCTGATGTGGAAGATCATATCTTGTCCTTGCTTTTCCATGCAGTCACGACAGGGACTTTTCTGAGCTCTTGCTTGTTTTTTTAGTGCTTATACTTTCTCATTGGGTTTCCTGTGAGCTGTCCAGTAGAAGACAAATCAGCTAATCACCTTCTGTTGTTAGATACATGAGCTTATATTGGGACAGCAGCAATTTCTTAACTTTTCATATTTCAATCTGGCCAGTTAGTCAAGGCTATGCTTTATGTGGAGCAAGAAACCTGAAGTTAAGCTGATATTAAAACATTTTCTTGAGACTGAAGAGATGTTTCAGCAGTTAAGAGTGCTTGTTGCTCCTGCACAGGACCCAGATGTTTCTTCTCAGCACCCATATCAGGTAACTTAGTTGTGTAGCTCCAGCTTTAGTGGACTTGAAACTCTCTTCTGGCCTCTGTGGGTACTGCACTCATGTGTGTATACATACTGAGAATCCATGCATAACATAAATAAAACAAATCTTTAAAAACCCCCATTTTATCAGCTTGGTTGATTGTGAGTGTGGAAAAATGTCATCTTAGTTATTTGGCCAATTTAACCCAAATGGTGGTTTCCTTAAAATACGCAAATTAGCTTTAATGACTCTAAAAACTTGCTGACTGAAACAAAGGTATGAAAAGTGTGGACACCTTTGTAGGAATGCTGCTGATGTACCAGTTAGAGTAGAAATGAAAGGTGGTATGAGCAAGGTCAACAATTCTAAAACACTGTCTACTTGCAAAAAATGAATGGAAAGCCTGGAAAATATCCTGAAGAGATATTTCCTGTGAGGCAACAGAACAAGGAAAATACATTAATGTGTGCGTCACTAGACAGATAATAATTTCAGTGGGTCCTTGTTATTGAACCAGACTAACCCTAAGACCATCTAACCATGACATTCTTATCAAATGTTTACCTTTGAAGATCCCATTTCCAGACAAAGAGAAATCATGAGGTTTCATGTGCATGTGAATTTTAGGGGACACTATTGGCTCATTACATCTCATGTAGCCAGTAGTTGGGGTGTAGTTCCTAGGTAGGATGAAATCTAATAGGGGCCATAGTAACATGGAAAGGCACCTGACTGCTCTACACCTCCACCATATACCTTTGTCTATTTCTACTCTGAGAGTCTGAAATATAGATATTTGTTAGAGTGACTTATATGGCAAGTGCTTATTGAGTGTGTTGTGGAAAAGTAAAGTAGAGATGGCAGGAGATAGTCAACAGAAAGAACTGTAAGAATGGATCCATCATGGAACAATCCATTTCCAGCTCTTCTATGACCATTTCAATATGCTTTGTTGATGAAAGATGGAAGTTAACATTCAAGGCTGGGTTCTAGTAAATCCCAAATGTTTAGCACACTACAGAACCAGTTACTCCATTTTAGACAGATAAGAACATAATTGCTCGAGTCTGGTGATGTTCTGAGAAGATGAAAAAAAATGAGCTCATATCTTAGTGAAAACCTGAAAAGGATAGTATTAATATAGTAAAGGAATCACAAGTATCCTTAGAATGGGAAGGTTTACATAGATGCGCAGAAAGGAAACAGAGGAGGAGTCAGAATTATAACACTAACGATGACGACGACGATGACGATGATGGTGATAAGCTGCTAGACCGATAGTTCTGAAGGCAGAAGAGTAGAAGAGGGAGGCATGAGCTAAGGGAAGCAGTTCCAGCAGGAAGAAAGACAGAGGAGCTCATTGCCTTAATCTCAGTGTTTCTGACCTCCAGAATTATGAACTGGATGGAAAGGTAGTTCATTTGGTGTTCATGTGTTCATGTAGGTGCATGCATGTATGTGTATATATGTAAGTATATTGTGTTGTATGGTGTGTGTGAAAATACATATATGTGTGTATATGTGTGTGTAGGTACAGCTACATGTATGTGTATATGTGTGGAGGCCAGAGGTTATATCTAGGTACTGTTTCTCAATATGATCATCTACCTTGTATTTGGAGATGGAGTATCTCATGGTGACCTGGGGCTTGTGGAAGAAGCAGGCTGGACTGGATTCTTTGCACATATGCCTCTTCTTTGGTCTTCATAGTCCTCTGTGCTTTTCCCAATGGACATATCCAGTTCATATTCAATCTAGAAAAGCACACTAGGACCTCCACACTTCCATGCTTCCAGACCTTGAGCCAACCCTTAGTCTTCTCATTTTGTGAGAATAGTTGCCATCTTATTAAAATTATATAGTTCCCCATCTTCTCTGTTAGAGTATGTTAATTCTGAGTAGTGTCAAGTATGATCTTGACAGTACAGTGGTGGTAATCTAGTCTGACTTCTACCAGAACATTACCTACAGACACACTTCCTCCTTGAGGGTGAAGCCAATCACCCACCCACCCACCCACCCACCCAACACTAGGAACATTTTTATGAGAAAGCCCTTATCTGTTTTCCTTTCTGAATTCCCCCCAGCTGCAGAGAGCAGTCCAGATTCAGCAAGGAATGGATAGACAAGACAAAACTCACATCAAACTTCAAAATGGCCAACTCTGAAAGGCCAGCCCATTTCAGAGCTCTCCACAGGGAGAATGAGCCTTTCCTGGCCACGCTTATTTCCTCTCCTGCCTAGTTACTACCTTCCCTTCTTTGCAGACGTTGGTCTTGTTTTCAGGGCTCTCTCTGCACACCCCCCCCCCCCACTTCAGCTTTTTCTCCATGGAAACTTGACCTGTAACAGGGGGACAAGGCCTGGCTGTCAGCAGTGTCTGGGCTGAATGGCCCATGGAGTGTGGAGGTTTCTGACCACCCAGGATGGTCTCCTGATCCATGTCTTTATTTTTATGCATCATTTTTATTATTTCTCTGTGCACAAGTCTGGGGTGTCTTGGGTCGTTTCTCCATAAAATAAACCTGTTGGTGGGATGAGAGGGTTTTGACTGCTTGACTGCTGGGGAAGGAGCCAGGGATTCTTATGAAAACATTTATCTGTTTTTGACAACAGGGCTCCGAAAGGACTCTTTAAATCTTGAGCCTTCCCCTGCTGCTGTTGGGGAAACTGACTCATTTTCTTGTTCTTCTCTTCGGTGTGTAGTTGTTGAATTAGATCTGCTAATTCCTCTATTTTCTGACTTCCCAAAATATGTTGCTGTCTGTTTTCTTCTTCCAAGACAGTTTACAGTTTACAGTTTTTGTATTCTCTTACTTCAGAGTGTCTGCAGAAACCAAGGTTGAGGGCAGGTGGACAGTGCTTATGTCCACACCAGGTGTGCAAGAGGCTTGATTCATTTGCTATTAGGAGTATTTTGATTTTAGACCCAAGATGATCTTGAACTTAAGATTCTCCTGCCTCTACCTCCTGCATCCTAGGATTATAGGTGTGTTCCATCACACCTGGATTATATGGTCCTGGGAACTGAATCCAGGGCCTCATGCTTGCCAGGCAGCCGAGTCACACGCCCAGCTTATTTTAATCTACTAGAATCTTGTGAAGAGCACAAGTTCTGTCTAGCCCAGGGACATGGGCTCCTGGTGCTCAGCAGGGATCAAGACTTTCTTACAATATATGTGACATATGACAAAAGGGAGAGAAGTTGAACCCTTTAACAAATCACCAGTTGTTTTATTTGTATGTTAAGGACCATCCAGAAACTCCAAACAGCTGTGTGTTCAATGCTGACAGACAATGTTAGTCTGCCTGGATTTCTTCCACTTTGTGCTGACACATGGCCTCATGGAGATGTACTACAGGATGATTAGCCGCATCCATGGCTGTACCAGTTAAAGCCGGATCTGGGGGTTGTCTGGTAAAGATTGTGCCTTATCAGGCTATGTTTGATGATCACAGCCACGTTTTGCCGAGCATTTTGCCTGTGTTTGGGGGATCTTAAGAGTGTTTTTTGAAAAGATGAGGGCTAATTTCTGGAGAGTGGTCCCGTGTCCTCGAGGTGGTCTGCAGTGCTGCAGCCTGCCAATCAAAACCTGCCAGCAATGTCATTCAAGGTCAGAGACTCAGTGAACCGCCAATCAAAGTCGGTGGGGCTGTTCATGCTCACTTGTCAGTGGGGGGAAAGAGGTCACCCTCTCAGTGGTGTGGCTGGTGTGTAAACAATGAGAGTGTTTCAGTGGTTGGAAACACATTGTGCTGTGTACCCTCTGGCAATTTGAGGATGCTTGCCTGGCTTTTTCCTTTCTACAGGGATAGAAGAAAAAATGAGAGCAGGGGCTAGGGACTAACAGCAAGGGATATGTATGTAATTTAGCACACAGTGTTGCTTAATACTGTTTGTTTATCATCGGGGCTGCTTAGAAAGGACACTCCTAAATTAGGAGCAGGGACTGTCTCTGCCTGTCTTTGGATCTTTGGATCCCTTTCCCTAACTGGACTGCCTTGTCTAGCCTCAATAGAAGATGCACCTAGTCTTACTACAACTTGATATCTAAGGCTGGTTGATACTCATGGGAGGCTTCCCCTTTTCTGAGAAGGGGAAGAGGTGGTAAATGGGGAGGGAGGTGAGGTTAGAGGATGGGACTGGGAAGAGAGGAGGGAGGGGAGCTGCAATTGGGATGTAAAGTAAATATATAACTTAATTAATTAATTAGCAAAGAACAGATAACCTAAACAACTGAAAATTTAACTTTATATATCTAAGTAGAGATATCTTAACTATAGATATCTTCTTTGGTCTTCGGCCTTGGCCTTCAGTTTGCTCGTTTGTCCTGCTAATTATTATCTTGGTTAACTTTCACCAGTAAAGAGAAGTTTTGCATTTACAGAAACATAGCATTTTAAAGGTGTGTTAACATCATGGAATGGAGCTTGAAAAATTTAAATGTCTGGGTTTGGAAGACAGAGATACGTTCTGTATCTCAGCAGGTTCTTCATAGAGTTTTTTCAAAACATGGCCTTCTAGAGATGAGAAGCTAACTTAATCACTATTAGCAGTGTTGGCCATTCCACATTATAACAGTACCAGTGAATACTGGGGTGAGCATATATTCACAACTCAAGCAGAGTTGTCCTGATGGCAAAACTTCAAATACGCCATGTTAGGTGGTTAGATTGGCCATGATACTATATTTAGACGTTTCTGTTTACCCACATGTTCAGCCTTATCAGCCTAGACCATTGGCTAAAACCTTCAGACTCCATGTGAGAATATGAATAATGAAAGCTCAAGAAATCATGTTAGTCTATTCTCATTTAATTATCAAAATTCATAAATAACAGCATTTCAGAAGTGCACAGAAAACCAAAGGCAAAACTAGGGCATGCTATATGTATACGTGTGTGACTGTTAATAAGGGTTTTTGAAATCAGTAGGCTAGGGGATGGTAAATGTATATTTAGAGTGGGGACAGAGGATAAGACTTTAGGGTTGGAAAGACATTTTGGATACAGGCTTCTTATTTTGTGAGCAATGGCATAGGGAGACCTGTGGAAGAGACAGAGATGTGTAATGTCATGGCAATTCCTAGGGAAGCTGCCTTTGTGTCCTGGTTTTCTTCTCTGTCAGGCCTGTGGCATCTCAGTCACTTTTTCATTATATTAGGAAGGCTTGTGGTAGAGATGTGGTTTTTGAGACTGAGTAATAAATGAAAGAAAGAATTGGCATAGAGAAGGGATGCTTAGGACAAGAAGGGATGGAGATGAGAATCAATGGGGAATGTTCACGGGAGATCCAGGAACTCACTGGCACTTAGGTTAGTGCTAAGAATGGCTGCTTCCAATTATATAACAAAAGAAGTCTCTCTTAAGCAGTCGCCCCTGCTCTAAGGTTTGGAACTAAAATATTTTTTGCTCTGAGTAGACACTGCTTTTCAATGGTGACTCAGTGTTGATGGTAACAGACCTGAAACATGGAAAATACCTCTCTTAGAGTTTCTATTGTTGTGAAGAGACACCATGTCCAAGGCAACTCTTATAAAGAGCAACATTTAATTGAGGCTGCTTTACAGTTTTAGAGGGTTAGTCCATTATCATCATGGACAGAAGCATGACAGCATGCAGACAGACATGGTGCTGGAGGAAGAGCTGAGAGTTCTGTATCTTGATCCACAGGCAGCAGGAGATTGACTGTGTGTGTGTGTGTGTGACACTAGGACTTGATCATATGAGACCTCATAGTTCCTCTCCATGATGACATACTTCCTCCAACAAGGCTACACCTCCTAATAGTGTCACTCTCTATGGGCCAAGCCTAAGTCTCTGGGGGGCCATTCCCCATTCCTACTCAAACCACAACATCTAATTTGAACTTTCAACCTTGGCTGGTTTGTTTGGTGGTAGAATCTGGAAGTGGGATGGGTGAACGAGGGAATAGAGGACATATTTTCCTTTCCTTTCTCTGATGTCTTATAAACACCCCTAGGCTTGGAGGGAAGATTAAAATCTATGAAGACAAAGGAGGAGGGAATCAAGCGTGACTGGTTTCTTTCACAGATGTGCAGGGCTGGCCAAGAGGCACACCACAGCCAATTTCCAGCTCTGACAGCTGCTGAGGTCGTCAGCCTCCTAATGTCATGCCTTAATTCCTCAGGGGCTAGTGTGTCCTTTGAACGCAGGGGTTGTTACACTTGCAGAGCTGAGTTGAGAGACGAGAAACCCGAATGTTGTACTGGTCCCTGAGTGTACAATTACCTGGCCAGTAAGACCTGAGGCTACAGATGTAGGGTTCTCTTCCCTGACCTACAAAGTGGCAGGTCACAGATGCTCTGCATACACACACAGTCATACACACATGCTTACATATCAAGTGTGTATGTGTGTGTCCATACATACACAGAAAAGAGGAAGGGGACTAGGAGCTGAGATTTTCTAGGATGGTGGCTGGACTTTGGTGAGAAAGCACAAAAGTGTGATTCAAAAGATGCTGTGATCAGGATAAGGGCTATTAAGTAAAGAGTCATCCATAAGAGACTGTAGTTATGGCTGTTTCTAACAGCATGGTGAGAACAAGAAGGTTGGCATCAAGGTAGTTTCATGATCGGGGTTTCAGTTTTTGGGCTTTGGCTATATTACATAATGGAGCAAAGGCTGTTCTTACCATTCCGTCTTCTTGCCATTTGGCATAAGTAACAATTTGGTGGGGGACTGAGGCCTAGAAAGTCTGTGTAGGTTGGAATCCTTGGCAGGGCCACCTGAGCAGATCCAGTGTGGTCGGGCATAATCTCCCACTTAAAATCTGTAGGGTGGTTAGAAAGTGACCCAGTTGTTAAAAATGCTTGTTCTGTAAGCAAAGAGACCAAAGTTTGGATCGTCAGGACACAGTTAAATGTAAGAAAGGGGTGGTAGGCTCTTTGTAATTCTAGGCTTGGGAAGCAGAAATAGAGGATCCTCTGAGCAAGCTGCTAGCTAGGCTGGCTGTACCATCAGGCTTTGGATTTCACTGAAAGACACTGACTCAAAGAATATAGTGAAAAAATGATCAGGAAGATTCCCAAGTCAATCCTGGGCCTCCACATGAATGCACAACTATGTGCAAACCCACTTGCACACACACAGTCACCCACTATCCTACAAATATATACCAAACATAAAAAGAAAACCAACCAACCAGCCAGCCAGCCAACCAACCAACCAGCCAACCAACCAGCAGGTGGAAAACTGCATTATCAGCAATAAACCATGATGAGTGAGCATAATTAGGTGGTACTTAATGATGATGGGTCTCAAAAGTAATATTAAATTATTATTAAATTCAATGTTAAATATTAAAATAAAGAAGTAATATGAAAAAAAGGGTGATTATGAGGCAGGGAAGAAAGCTCACTCAGTAAGGCGATTACCTGTCAAGAATGTAGATCTGCATTTAATGTCCTGAACACAAGTTAAAAGCAAAAAGCAAAAAGCCCCCCAAGGTGGTACAGTCTTGTAATCCTGGTGCTGCAGAGATAGAGATAAGTGACTTCTTAGGGCTCACACTTCAGCCAGTCCTATCTATTGGTGAACTCCAAGCCAGTGAGAGATCCTTCCTCAGAAATGAAGGTGAAACATACCTAAGGCTTAATGCTGTGGATGCTGTTCAGCCTTCACATACATATGTTTATACACTGTACCTGCACATACATAGGTGCACACATACACATGTTGGCCATAAATCAATGCCCAGAACAACTAAATTAATGTAAATCAGAGTTTTTAGTCCTTAATCTGTTGAGACTAATTTGGCTTAAGTTCTCAACCAGTTCATCTAAAGAGACACAAAATAAAATTGTTTAAATCCACTTGAAATTTCTCCCTTTTAGTGTTAGTAACCTATATTTAGCTTTGGCTCCAGATGTAATTTAATTCATATGACATACACAAGGACACATTCTGGACTCACTTAGAATAAAAAGAGATGAGAGGAACTCTCTGGATTAGAGGCTGTTCTGTTTCCCTTGGTTCCTCGTCCAGGAGTGTCTCTCCCAATATCCACCCCTGGGTCTGTGTCCAGGAGTGTCCAGCTCAATAGTTGCCACTTATGTGACTCTTGAAGGGGTCAGCCATTGTATCATAGTTTTCCTGAAACATCCTAAGGGTCCTCTTTACAAGAGGGCTCTTACTTCTGAGCTACCTAGTTCTTCTTTTGCATATATCCTCTTGTTACAGCTGAGCTGGAAGTCCCTGCTGTCCAACATAGGTGGTCAAGAGTCTTACAGGAATTACACCAGAGACTGGCTTTTGGGTTAGAGTATGGCAAGAAATTTATTACATGTTAATGGTTAAGCCAAGGCTGTAATCGATCTTGTGACTGGCCAGTCCCTGGAAGGAGTCATATGAGAAGCAGCGGACATAGGGATGGAGTGATTTTCAGAAGCCAAGGCAAGAGTGTTCTGAAGTGGCCCAGCTGACAAGGTCTGTAGGAGAGCTGTGCAGGGTTAGGAATGAAACCAGCATAATCATTCAGTATCCTGGATCCAGATCCTTAATCCAGTATCCTGGACAACTCCCTCATGCAGACCTGCAGCATCGTCTTGTATTTGACGGTTACACAAGGAGTGGTCTTCAGTGAATCACTGTCATTGAGAGCCCCAGCACATCCTGTGACCTGACATGGAGCTCTCCAGTTTCTCCACTCATTTATTCATTCAATCACTCAATATAATGCATGAAATCTGCTATGTACCAGGCTCTTTCCTAATTCAAAAAGACATAAAAATGAGTGAGAGGTTCATTCCATGCAACCAAATAAGTATTTGGACACCCAAACAAGTAAATAAAAAATTTATATATATAGAACCCAAAGTCATGAGCATCTGCTGGAGGGAGAGATGTCTCTGTGGTGGGACAGCAAGAGGTCTTCATTCAGAGGAAAGAAGGGAGAGAGGGAATACAAGTGAATCATATAGACAGGCAAACCCAACTATATCTGCCATCTTTTGGATCTTGTTTAAACTGAGACCAAGACATAAGTGCTCAAGTTGTGACATTGGAATACCTTTTGAATCTTAGTGCACTGATGAGGTGGATTGAGGCTTCACTATCAGTGATCATCCATTAATAGAAACTATTCATAGATACTGAGTAAGTCTATTGGTGTTTTCAGTTATGCTTGGGCTCTTTGAAGCTCCACTGTCTTGCTAGTGGTGCTAAAGGAAGTAGAATTTCATATTGACTTTAGGGGGTAGGTGAGAGATTTTGAAAAAAGATGATAAATAAGAGACCCTTTTAATGAAAATATATTGTGATGGTTAATATTGTAATCTTGACAGTGTCTAGAATCCGTAGGACACATGGGCAGGTCAGTGGTTGAACATCTCAATTGGTGTGAGGAGGAAAGACTCAACCTAAAGGCTGGTGGATTCATTCCATAGGGTGGAGTCCCTGAATGGAAACAAGAGAAGCTAAGCACCATCTTCATCTCCCTGTTTCCTTACTAGACATAGTGTGACTAGCTGCCTTACACTTGCCACCAAGCCTTCTCCACTGTGATGGACTGTACCATTAGATTGTGCATCAAAACAAACCTTTCCCTCATTAAGTTTCTTTTGTTGAGTATTTTGTTGCAGTAGCAGCAGCAGCAGCATCAACAGCATCAACAGCAACAACAACAAACTTAATGTATATATGAGCAAAACAAATTACGGAGGAAATGAGGAATAAGCATGGAGGAGATTTTGGCCACAGTGGGAGGAGAACTATCTAGTATTTCACTGATAGAGTCACAAAGTTACTATTGGTTACACTATGAACATCATGATGGAGACAGTCGTCTGCATCAGGACCAGATGAGTGAGAACCATCTCTTCTAGAATGCATTGGAGCTGTCAATAGAAGCCACCTAGTGGGATGCCCATCTCAACCAAGCATGTCATCTGTGGCAGATATTATTTATCTTGCTACCTTAGCTCTTTCTTTTCTTGTGCCTGATGTCAGCCCCCAGGTACATTTGGTTATTAATGAGTTCACTCATGTGTCTACTCACTTGGGTTTCTGGGAAACACCGTTTAATTCACATCAGAGAAGACTGTTGGCAGAGAGACAACTGGAATATCATACTCTTTACAAATGTCTTCCTAAAACGTTAACTCTTCTTTTGGTATTTTATTCTTATGCTAAAGCCAGTTTGCCTGTGTTCATTAGCTTTAGAGCAGGTAAAGGTTGCAACCAGGGCCAAGGAGGAGGTGTGGATCTTTTATCTATCCCATCTTGAGTATTCCCCTCAAAGCACCTACATTAGTTGGTCAGTTGCCCAGTTAGACAGTACATCATGGTGCTGTGTTTTGAGTGTGACACGTCCCCACCAGACTCCTGTGTTTGAAAACTTAGTATGCAGTAGTGGAGATGTTGGAAAAGATTGTACACCATTTAGGAGATGGACCTGAAGGAGGTGGGTCATTGGAGAGCAACCTTGAAGTTTAACAGATTGGCCACATTTCTCTCATTGCTTCTTCATGTTAGTTGTAAGGAGACCAGCTACTTCATGCTCCTGCCACCTTGCCTTTGCCTGAAACTGTGAGTCAAAGTAACCCTTTCTCTCCTCCAATAACTTCCTATCAGGTGTTTGGTCACAGCAAGATAAATGGCTATACACATGGCTAAGCACAAGGGCTCTTGAGTGTATTCTTGTTGCTTTTTGCTCATTCTATAGTCTTGGGCAGCTTTTCTTGTGAACCAGGATGTTAATATGACCAGATGACACCATTATGTCTTAATGGATGCTAAGTTCTTGCCTTGTTTTCTTAGCATTTTGTAAGTGCAAAAAGCAATGGCCACTCCTATTATCAGAAAATGTGCCTTGAGCAAAGCTGTGGAACAGAACTGGTAGGAGGTTCTGAGTGACTGAGGTGGAGGCAGCTCAAGAACTTCAAACCATGAACTAGTTCTGACCCATGGCAGAACTTTCTCTGACCTATATTGTTTCAAAGGTCCTCATTCAATGCAGGGCCTCAGCACCATTTGCCAGTCCTGTGGGAAGCCTCTCCTGTCATATGTAGGCCTCCACTCTAGATACTGTGTAGATTCACAGAGCTAAACCAGTGCCCAAATCAAGGAGAAAGTGGGATTAAAGATATACATTATAAGATATACAAACAACACAAATGTTCATCAGAACCTCACCAGAAGCTCCCATATTAGGCTAGCAATTCCACTGTTGTGTCAGAGGGTGTGAGAGACTGTGAAGACTCATGCTCTGACTGAGGTCAGAGACGATAAGGGAATTTTTATTGCTGACTTTCTATCAAGGTTTGTCTCACCACATGTTTTCTTTGTGAGGTTAACTAACTTATTTTTGGGGGAAACACACTTGTGAGCCAAACTGGTAACTCCTAGAGTTGAGGCTGGTCCAGCTTTGAGAAGTGTGACATCAATCTCCATGGGAATGACGATTTCTGACCCTGGATCTTAAGATTCCATCTCTCACTTTATATTAACTGCTTCGCAATGTGGATGTTTCTCAAGATACTTGGGGCTTTCCTTTCCAGTGAGACTTCAAGTTCTTGCAAGCCCCAGGCTTTGACTTCTCGGTCCTGCACTCATTGCCCTGCCCACTGTCATGTATGTCACTGGGTTCAAACCTAGAGGTTTGGCTTAGATCAAGGTCCTTCATCCATAGTGATTGAACAGAGTACCCCATGGCAGAACCGTGAAGCTTCTCTACTGAACCTTTGTTTATTATCTTAAGGTAAGAAAGTTTTTCTCAAAGTCCTGGTCAATTTTTATTATATCAATTTGATTCGACCTATAGTCATCTAGAAAGAGGACATTTCAACCAGAATAATTACATAGATCAGATTTGTCTATGTGCCATTTTTCTGAGGGCAGTTGTCTTGACTATTAAACTGATGCAGGAGAACCCAACCCATTGTGGATGATAACATTCCTAGAAAGGTGGTCCTGGCCTGTATAAGTAAGCTAGCAAAACGAGCCAGAGTCATCCAGAAAACAATGTTCCTTTGTAATTTCTGTTTTAAGTTTTCCGAGTTGAGTTCCTGCCCTGATTTTCCTCAATAATGGAGTGTGACCTGGCAGTGTAAGATGAAATCAGTACTTTCCTCTCCAAGTTGCTTTTGGTTAGAGTGTTTGTCATAGCAACAGATGAAAATAGAGCATCCAGTAAAAATAGAACAGTTGGCCTAATCTGTGTAAGGGAATCAGTCGCATCATGTGAGAAATACTGTCTTTTGACTTCCTTTCTATCTACCTCATCTATCATAGGAAAAGAAGCAATCAGCTGCTCTTATGTCTACTAACAAACCTTCTCCGCTCCCCTCTCCAACAGGATGCTTACACGGGTGGAAAAGATTCTGATAAGTTTTGGCAAGTGAGTGATAATTATGGTGATTTCAAGCTTCAGCAGTGTGTGTGTGTATGTGTGTGTGTTTATGTGTGTTTATGTGTATGTGCACATTCATGTACATATGCATTAGTGTGTGCTACAGGAGTAGCTGAGGTGTGTGGCTCCTTTTTATGATTTTCAAAGTTATTCCTGGGATGGCTATTTCCTCTGAAGATACCCAGAAATCTCTATCATTTGTGGTAATGAAGTTTTTTTTTCCAGACTCTTTCATCCATTGCAATGAAAATGTCCTGACTTTTACTGGCTGATCCAGGAATAGAAATAGGGCAGAGTGTTTTTTTTTTTCTTTTTCTTTTTTTGTAGAATCTGTTTACTTCTTTCCCTGGGCAATTAATGAAGGTCTTCACATTCTGCTTCTTCTTTGACCTTTCCTTTACAAGCTCTCCTCAGTATTTGGCTCTCTCATCCTTCCCGATGCTTCCCCAGACAGGCAAAGAGCACTGGATCAGGTCTCAGGTAGCAGTTAGCAAGGCAACCTGGAAAGAGTCAGTTTATTTTAGAGTTTGAGTGACTGTGGTGCCAACCCATGCCAGTTTTCCTCTGCAGGGAGCTTGCAATCTTCATTCAGTGACTTGACATTTTCTGCCCTCTTCTTCTTTCCCAGATCCTCTCTCCATTGTGTAGAACTAGGTCTTCAGAGTGACCTACTGTGCCTGGGTTTTTATTCTTGTAACTTCACAGTGACATCTTTTATTTTGACATATAAACTCCTCTGTCTTTAAAAGATTTCTCTGGCAAGCCAAGCCTCTTATGTGTCATGATACTCAGGACTTGCTCTGTTTTCTGTCCACTGAACTTTCTCACAAAGTCTCTCCGATGGACCTGCCAGGACCCTTGTGCATTTTATCTGACTAATGACCACATCTTTACCACATTAGCATGTCCTTTTCACCTCCACTTGTATGGTACCATACTCCTGACTCACTGAATTATTCAGTGATCACTGGAAATACCATACCATTCATGCCTCTGAGCCGGTGATCTGTCTACTTGAAACCCCTTAGAGCCCACTCCTTCCTTTCTTCTACAGACATGGTTTCATTCCTCACCAGATACCTGGGTTTGCCTTTACCAATGCCTCTGAAACTTCTCACACACCCTGCATGTCTTGGTGTTTTTTTCCAAACTTTTTGACCCTCTCCTAATGTCATACCATTTCATTTACCTTTTATTCTTGTTAGAGGATTTTTTTTTGTCATGGGGCATTTGAATTAGGTACATTTTTTATTTTTACCTTAACACATGAACATCTGAGTGAGCAAGTCAATGAATGAATGAATGAATGAATGAATTCACTAAAGGAGCTCACCAGATAAACCTATCTGTCTTGATGGTTTCTTAGTGATGGACTGGGAATTGTGAAGGAGAAAGAAGACTCCACGGTTCCCTAGAAGCAGGAATTTTGGAAAAAAAAATAGTGATAGTTTTAAAAAGCATAGTAAGGAAGGAGAGTGGGGTATGAGAAATAAAGAATAAAGAATAAAATAAAGAATAAAAGAAATAAAGAATAAAGAATAAAATAAAGAATAAAGAAATAAAGAATAAAAAAATAGTAAAGCAAAAATCTAGTTGAAATGGCCAAGTGAACAAAATTATTCTATAATTAGAATTTTGCTTGTTGGTAAAGTTTTGCAACGTTGTCTGCAATTTTGTAATGCTGTATACACTTTAAAGCATTGTTACCCATATTTGGGGGGTTTCAGAGTTTTCTCTTGCACTCCTTAAAGAATTATTTTATTGTGGTAATGGTTTCAAATCTGACTTTGGTGCAGTACAATGATCAGAATATAATCTGATCCTGTAAAAATAGTAGCTGCCTCTTTTCTCATTTCTGTTGAGAGATTAAGCCATAGAAAAGAGTTACATTTGTTTCAGTGTTTTTTCATAGAGACCCAAGACTTTATGTTAGCAGGCATGTATGTCAGGCCTATTGCTGATTTTAGGCTTATGGCTGATTTTAGGCCTTCAGTGTATAAGCAGGGCTGCCCCTGACATCTCCTCCCTTCTCCAAATATAGAAGGGCCATGGCGATTCTAATCTTGCCAAGGCGGGGATAGAGGCCTGACCTCCAGTAATTAAAGGGGACCTTGTAATGGCTCCAGTCCTCCTTTCGTTGTCCATGAGGGCCATACCTGTCCCAATGTCTTTTTCCTAGATATGGAATACTTTTGACATCAACCCCTATGCAGTCAGACTTGTCCTTCAGAAACATATTTTAAACTTTTATTTATATTCACTTGCAGTGCTTAGCCTTGCAGCCTAAGCAAGAATTCAGATCACCAGACAGAGGGGGTTCTGGGTGGCCCCTCTCTGCTTGGTCGAGGGGCAGAAGTCCCCTCTTTTAGGTTGGGTGGCGATGGGACTTGGGAGCACCCTGGATGGAGTAACATCCTTATCTAGAGTCTCATGGTCCTCCATAGCTAACTTATGATAATGTATCTGAATAGATTTTGCTATCAGATTATCTATCTGTTGTTTCACAAAGTTAGTCAGCCTATTATTTAAGGCCCAGGGGCCAAAGGAAATAAGCAAAGATAACCTAATTAATGGTCCCAAGATGGAAGGAAGTAGGGTTAACAATCATGGAGAGGTTGAAGACCAATTCTTGCACAAGCTCTCATTTTTCTCTTTCTCGCTCTGTCTTTTCTCAAAAATTTCTCTGGCCTTTTTCATGTTCTCTTTAATCATCCCTGTTTTGTCTATGTAAAAGCAGCATTCTTCTTTAAGGGCTGTACACAGTTTTTTCTATTGTAAAAGAGAAAATCAAATAAAGTCCTTTGCAATTTTTGGGGATCGCATCAGACAGTGAAATGAGGGATTTCTTCAGATTAGTGATGTCAGTCTATAGCTGTTTGATGTCCTTGTCAAAGGCCAATTAGAGGTCTGATGTCTATAAACTATTGTAAACAGGCAGCTTTTGTGGAAATCTACCAGCCTGAGTAGTCATAGACCTTGTAAATAGGCAGCCTTGGTGGATAGTACCAAATTAGATAAGAACAAGTGAATCATAGGCAGAGTCATAGTGACCTGACCCCTGAACCTTCACCCAGCTGATACCCTGTTCTGAAAAATATCTGTATTCCCCCTGAACACCTATGCTCCTGCGTCATCCCTTTCCCCACATCCTGCATTTTCATGTTTATAATCCCTGTGTTAAAAAGTAAAAATTATGATTTGATAATAATAAAAAAAAAGAAAAAAAAGAAAACCCACAATAATGGAGGTTCCTCTCTTTCTGATCTTTTGTACCTGATAGAGGAAGTTTGCATCATCTGTCTCTTGTTGTATGTGGCTATCACATATATTTTCTATTTTCCTTTCTCATAAAATTCTAGTTCTTAAAAGTGATCATCAGAGTACCTTTTTTAGTGGATCTACATTATATCCATATATTAGTATAGGTCACCATTCTCGAATCCATGGCCAGCAGTGGTTGGAATGTATCTAGGAAAGATAAGGACAGTGGTAACTAGTGATTGACAGCACTAGAATGTGAATGAATAAAAATGCCTAAGGTATTTAAATTAAAAAAAAAGAAAAGAGTTAAATTACTAAAACATTCCTAGGATAAAGGAGTACTATATTTGACTAGAAATAACTTTGAAAAACTTAAGTGTCCAAATAAGAAAAATTAATAAAATGGACAGGGAAGGATTGATTTTTTTTAAATTAAATTAATTTATTCACTGTATCACTTTATGTCAGTTCTCCCATTATCCCCTCTTGCAAGGCCTTCCCATTCCACCTTTCCCTTTTTAAACACCTTCAGCAAAGAGGCTAGACACAAAATTAATTCAAAGAAATCAGTAATCTTCCTCTACACATGTGCTAAACTGGCTGAGAAAGAAGTTGTGGAATGAGTACTCTTTACAATAGCCATAAATTACATAAAATACCTTGGTGTAACTCTCACCAAGTAAGTGAAAGACCTATATGGCAAGAACTTCATGTCTCTGAAGAAAGAAGTTGAGGAAGATATCAGAAGATAGAAAGAGCTCCCTTGCTCATGGATCATAGGATTAACATAGTAAAAATAGCTATATTACTAAAAGCAAGCTACAGATTCAATGAAATCCCCATCAAAATCCCAACATAATTCTAAACAGATTTTGAAAAACAATTCCCAAGTTTATATGGAAAAACAAAAAACCTAGGATAACTAAAATGGTCCTGAACAATAAAAGAACTTCTGAAGGTATCACTATTTCTAACTTCAAACTGTACCACAGAGCAATAGTAATAAAATCTGGATGACATTGGTATAGAGACAGATAGGTGGATCAATGGAATCAAATCTAAGACCCAGAAATAAACCACACACCTACAAACACTTGATTTTTGACAAAGAAGCCAAAACCATACAATGGAAAAGACAAAGCATCTTCAACAAACGTTGCTGGTCTAATGGGATGTCTACATGTAGAAGAATGCAAACAGATCCATATTTATCACCCTGTACATAACTCAAGTCCAAATGGATCAAAGACCTCAATGTAAAACCAGATACACTAAATCTAATAGAAAGATTGATTTCTAAATGAACTCTCATCTCACCTAAGATGGCCCTCATGGCAATACTTCAGAACTTTGGGAGTCTGGGAAACCCAGTTTGAAAATCAGGAATTTCTCTCAACACTATAATTTTTTCATACTCAGAAACAAAAACCTATATAAAGTAGCTAGCTACAGTCAGGAAAGATTCTCATATTCCTACGGAAGCTGTGATTCATTTAATTTCATTTTATTTTCCCAATCAGTAAGCTGTGGCATCCTCACTTCTTGGTAAGTAATGGTGTAAGGGAAGAAATGCATCTTCCCATGGATTAGCCTAATTTTATGCTTGTTGGACAAGTGGTCTATGTATTGAATGCATGTAATCATGGTAGGAAAATGCCTGGTCCTTAGTAGTCACACAGGTCCTTAGTAGTCACACACACATGATTAGCATTAAAGTATTACAATTCTGGTTAGGTGACTTGTCATCTGTTTTATTCTAAAAATCTTCACTAATGAAAGGTTAGAAGAGGTTATCTCTAGAATCCCTGATAGGTTTGACTCTCTGTTCTGCCTGAAGACAAATGACTCTCTCTGTAAGATCACTGTCTTTGGAAACTACCCAATCTCATGCGTTTCTGCCAGGGGAATACATAGCCAGTCTTCTAAGTCCTATAGACTGTCTTCCCTAGTGAGGTAAGACTCTATATTACATAAAGAAAATTGATAAAAATGAGTTAGTGAAGGAAGAATGGGTTTCATCTCTGGCTTGATATAGAATTGTTTGGAATGTGAACTATGCATCTCTTTAGTCAATATGTCAGGAATGGCTACTTGTGTCATATTCTGAGCCAGGGAGAAGAAGTAAACATGACTTCACCCTTGACTTAATGAGCTCACATTTTTTGTGGGAGAAAAATTTGTACAAACACGTTTAACTTTATGATCTTGATAGAATACTGATAAGATAGTCATAAAAATTATATCGATAGCTCTTAATGTTAGATCAAGAGTGAGCAACCTCAAAATTCTGTGTACATGTTAACTGGTGGCCAGTAGGACTGTTGTACAAAAAAATCTGTGGCTGTTGGAAATGATTGAATAATTTAGTACTGAGGCTTGGCATATCTGAACTTCAACAGAAGTCAGTGAAATATTCACTGTTCTAATTAGACTATGGATATGATAACACAATCTCGATGTAACTGGAGTTTAATGATTTCAAAGGAATTTCTCACAGCAAATTCTGAGCATTTTGATTCTTGTTGCATGGCTGAATCCACAGAGTGAAGACTCTTGTGGCCTTGTTTCCTGCAAAGTAAAATTCTGTTCTCTATAAGCAATACAGCATGTCTAAAGTTGGGGTTCAGCATAGGGGACAGATGTGAGAAATTTTCCTAAGGAGGAAACGCTGATGGGATTTGACGACTAATTTTATGTTTATCAGTTATATTCCAAAGGCTAGGGCTATGGGAAGAGAGAAAGCCATTGCATTTTACAACATACCACCCAAACCAAGTCTGACACATGTGGTTTTGAACCACTCTGAGTCTGAATTTCCAGCAAAATTAAGAAGGCAATAGAAGAAGTGATCAGAAGATGTAATTATGGAAGCAACATAAAATGGAAGATGCATCATGGGAAATACAAAGAACTGGTATGGTTTGGGGCAACCACAATTGAATGTTGCAGGTCTGCTTCTCTTTCTTCTTTACTGTAGATTAATAGGCTCCATTCAGGGAAGAAATGGTCCCGGACATGAGTTCCATCTTTGCAACCACAGGTTTTGCGATAGATATCTCATTTTATGACCTTAGGGATGAGTGGAAAACCCAGCCTAGAAAACGGATACCACAGACCAAAATGTATCAAAGGTTTGACAACGTTTTCTTCTGGATCTTTCCTAAATGGCCTGATAGTGAGTACAACAGTTTTCAATAAGACTAAGAATGCAATCATATGTGTATGTGTGAATGTGCATGCACGTGTACACATATGTATGTGAAAAAGAATTGAAAAAAATTATGTGACATCAAGTCATCCTCAGCATTCACCTCACTGTAGGGGCCACTAGTTTTGAAGAATGTAGATTAATAAGCCTCCTTGCTTAAAAAATGAGCTTCAATATGTGTGTGAATCATAGAGTCAAAAGAAAAAAAATCAATGGGCTATTGACGACTGGGGATGATCACATTCATTTTGCCCTTTGTGGGTGGTGAAATCCATTCTGCAATTACAGAGACAGGCTGGCAGCAAAGAGCCTCAGTCAGGCTCTCAGCTCCACATTAATCCAAAACTCCCATTTTAATGCAGATATAGATTGTCAGGAGTCAATAGCTGACTACTTGAATTGTGAAGTGGCAGATCCACATAGCACCAGCAGGCCTGAGCTGAACTGTTTTTGGGAATTTCAAAGCTTTGCTGTGAGAACCAGCGTGACCAAGACTCTGGGGAGGTGTGGTTGAAAGGGATCCTGTTCTGGATCTAAGGAAAGATTACAGCAAAGCAAAGCGGGTGGGTTGTAGCATGTAGAGTTGTAGAACTGGAAAGTACTGAACTCATCCAGTCTAGCATCTCTTTAAAGATGAGAAAGCTAAGGTCCTTAACCTTAGCAAGTGGTTACACAGCTCGCCCGTAGCAGACTTTAGAGTGGAATGGCTTCTTTGGTTTTCTAGTACTTTATTAGGGTATGAGGATGAAACACATGCTTTAATTACTAGATCCCACAGTTAGGCATGCACACTAGTAGAACTGTGTTAGATTTTCTTTACTTCCTTTTTTGATCCTGTAGTAGCCTATGTCATAGGATGGCATCTTCTCATCCTTTGAGGCCATGTGTGCAGTAATGCCAGCATAAAAATCTATGGGTAACATTAACACCAGAGAGACAGGGAGATTCTGTGACAGACATTGAATGGGATAAGATTTGAATTTTAAAAGTGTTGTCTGAAGGGCTGAAGTGAGTGGTGGTTCTGTGGATAAAGTTCTTGCTCCGTAAACACAAGACCCTGAATTTGGATTTTTAGAACTGATGTAAAAATGCAGGCATAATTGTGTATGTCTCCAATCCCTCTGCTTTGGGCAGTGAGACAGATCACTCTCTAAAACCCATTGGTCAGCCGACCAGACAGCCAAGCCAAACACATGAGCTCTAGGTTCAGTGAGAGACACCATGTTAAATAATGTTGAGGCTGGAGAGATGGTTCAGTGGGTAAGACTGCTTGTTCTGCAAGCCTGAGGAACTGAGTCTAAATCCTTAGCTCCTATATAAAAATATGGGCGTGGCTGTGTGTGCCTGTAACCCCAGAGATTTTTACACTTACAAGAACATATTTTGTTTTAGGCAGAGTGATGTGTTTCTTAGCTTCATGGCCTGAATACATTTGCCCAGCTGATCAAGTTTAATGATAACAACCAGTTATCTTGAAACCCATGTTTTTTCTCTACCTTGAACTCTTGGGTAGCCCAGCCAACTGTGAAGAAAGCACTTCTGGTCTGAATGATAATGATGAACTTATCCCAGTAGCCTGCCTTTAGACACCAATATACATTCTAAAAAATTAAAAGGTGTCTGAGACTGGAGGTGTAGCTCAGTTCATAAAGTTCATTCTTAGTATGCGGAAGGCCCTGGATTCCATCTCCAACACTGCATAAACCAGGTGTGGCTGTGCACATCTGTAGCCTTGAACCTTTGGAAGGTAGAGGCAGGAGAATGAGGGTTTCAAGGTCTATAGCAAGTTGTTGACTAGCTTGGGCTACACGAGATCATACCTCAAAAAAAAAAATGGAGTTGTTCTATGTAGTTCTTTTAACTAAACTTGGTTCTTTGAGTAGAAAGTTCCAGTGAATCTTGTGTCCATGTGTACACAAGGTTGGCTCCCTGGGTCACAGTTGTTTTAGGAAAGTACTTCCATGTGAGACAGAATTTAAATACTTTCTTTTTGACTGATGCAAGCTTATGTCACAAAACAGAACAGCCCCAGTTAATTTTTTTTTTTTTTTTTTTGCCGAGGATCTCATAAACAAGATCAATACCAACACCATTATTCCCATCATCTCTCTCCCTTTATACTCACCACACCCATAAAAATCACAGTTTAAAAGAAAGCTACTTAAGATGGAGACATAAGTCTACTGTCTAACCCCTGCCCCCGGTCCCAGAGTTCCATGGTGATGACTAAAGGATTCTCAATCCAAGGGGAAGGATGTGGAGGGAATGGTCAGTGCTAGAAATCATAGTAAGGAGGGAAAGAAGTGTTGAGGACCTATTATGAAGCCATGATGTGTTGCTGGGTTAAGATAAAGGATAACCAGTCTTCAAGAATCCTGGGAAGAAGTTGTCAAGGACAGACTAGTGGACTTCCCAGGTCAGTGGCAGGAGCTGCAAGTTAGGGTATGTCAGATATCTGATATGGGTCTTGAAATGAAAGGCATCTTGGAAAAAGACACGAGTTCTTGGTGGTCTAAATGGTGCAGGTGGTGTGGATGGGTCTATTTGGTGTTGATAAGATGAGCCAAGTGGCAGAACTTCCTGAGGGCTCCTGGAGAAAATAGGGACTCTCATTTAAATATATTTGTGGGCTTCAACATGATCTAGTGATGTCATATAGCTTTCTTTTCTCTCCTTTGGCACTTAGACTGCTGGTCACAGAGATCTTCCTCAGCTTTCCTCCATTACTTTTTGATGGACAAAACCATGAAGACAGAGATCTGAACTCTCTGTGCCAGACTCTGTGTGCGCTCTTGAGACATAGAATCTTCTACTGTCTTAAGAATATATAAATCAAGGATGTTATCACAAACCTGAAAAGATCCAACATTAGCACTGAACACTAGCTGGATGTCACACAACTGACATAAATGCTTTTTCTTCATTTTTAATAAACATGTTTTATTTTAAAAATGTTTTTTTATTAAAAATAGAATTTTACAGTTACCCTAAACTGAAAATTGCAGAGCTATTCCATGTCAGCAAACAGAGGACCTCTGAGTTAAAATAAATTAGGGAGAATGAAAGTGTGAGTTCAGTAGCAACTTGTGAGCTCAAATCTTAAACCAATAAATGATGACCAATACAAGTTATCCCCTCAGCAGGAATGATCTGAAACATATAGGAAAAATATATAGAAAATCTTGGTTATTTTGCATTATCAATGGAATCAATCATGTTATCAAATCAAAGAAAAAATAGCACAATATCTGAGCTTTAAGAGAATAAAAACAGTTAACAGAGAAATACAAAGGAGAACACAAGTTGCCCATTGGTTAATGCTTCTTCGGTGAAGATTAATACAGGCGTAGGATAATTTCCAAGGTTTGGATGAAAGGATATAATTAAATGCACTTTGAGAACTGATAAATACAAGAATAACAAATTCTCAACACAATACAAAGGGATTATACAGCACAGAACAGAACAGAGTGGGGTGCAGAGGTGAATAAAAATAAAGGAGGGGCTGAAGAGATGGTGCAGCAGTTAAGAGCTCTCGCTCTTCTTGCAAAGGCTCAAATTCAATCCCCAGCATCCACATCTAGCAGCTCACAGCCACCTTTAATGCCAGCAGATCATATGTACATACACATATACACATACATGTACATACATGTACATAGTTAAGATAAAATGAATCTTTCAAAAATAATTGGAAAATTTATGTGGTCTGAAAAACCATGAATGTCAAGGTCACCATTCTTTGAAATTCACGAAGGCTTTTGAAACACTTGGCTAAATTTTAAACCAAAATGAAATGAAATGTTTTTTTTTTATAAAGAACCCAGGAATTAAAAATAAGGTATTGAATAGAGAAACTCTTATCATTGGATTTGTCCAAAGACATGAATCTTGTATCTTATGCTTTGAGTGAAACAGATGGTGATCACAGTTTCTGCTGACTATCCCCACCACTCATAGTCAAGGCATGCAAGGGCATTTAGCGTGAACGTTCTTAGAAACATGTGGACTTTGCAGCCTCTTTGACACAGTCCCTTGAAGAAACACTTGAGTTGAATGAAAATGATTAAATCGTCAAGAACTGAGGAGTTGTGATATACAAATCTATCTTAGTCAGTCACTTCTCTAAGTCTTAGGACCATGCTTAGTTTCTGCAATGGTTTGGATGAGAAATGTCCTTCATAGGCTCCTGGATTTGAACACTTGCTCCTCAGTTGGTACTGGTTATAGAGGTTATGGATTCTTTAGGATATGGAGCCTTGATAAAGGAAGTAGGTCATTTTGGGCAAACTTTGGGAGTTTATAGCCTGTGTCTATTTCTTTTTCTCTCCCTATTGCCTGTGTGTGTATGAAATGTGGTCAGCCAGGTTCCTGCTCCTGTCATGTCCTCCCCCAAAATTCTGGACTGTATTCCACTGGAAAAATAAGGCAAAATAAACACTTTTCTTCCCAAAGCTACTTTTTGTCAGGGCATTCTGTCATAGCAACAAAAAAGAAGCTAATGCAGAAGTTGGTATGGAGAATGGTGGTGGTCAAGATAATCTGACTACATGGCTTTTATGCCTTTGGACTATTTTGGGTAGAATTTGAGTGAAGTGATTTCTGAATCTTATTTTGGGTTCACTTTCCTTTTAAGTAAAGTCAAGTATAAATATATATTCCTCTGTCTCCCTATTTATTAGTGGCTGTAATCACTTTCTCTTAACATTAGTGATAAATATATTATGTTTTGGTGATAGAGAGTTAGATTATTTGACTTAACATATTTATTTATATATTCATTCATTTTGCAGTGCTAGGGATTGAGCCCAGGGTGCTGTGCATGCTAGGTAAAGTTTTAGATAGTTCATATAATCTGAAAGGTTCTTTTGTATGAATTGAATATTTTAAAAATGAGTAGTATACCTTTTAAAAAGATGTATGTGGGGGTGTGAGTTTTAAAGAAAACCTTTAAGAAAATTTAAGAGGAAAGCAAAGAAATTTTCTCCAAAAATGTTCTGGTTTCTTCCATGTTTTGATAATCATAAATAAATTTGCTCTAAACATTTATGTGTGTATGTCTGACTCCTTTGGGTAAACTCCAATGAATAGATTGTGGACCATATGTTAAGAGTCTGTTCAGCTTCCAAATGGTTAATACCATTTTAAGTCTTGGCAGTAAGAATGAGTAAGGGTCCCTATTACTCACATCCAGAGTGAAGAGCACATAGTAGGGCTTCAAGAATGGTGTACAGTTGTTGTTTTTCTTTGAGGAAGGGGATCCAAGATATGGTATAAAGAGTGACAGCCCAGAAAACTGGTTCTGGACAGAATAAAGTGAAGGAATGATCTTAAAGCATCATCCTGACTCAGTCTCTGACTTTATTAAGGGTCTTTAACTATCTGGTTGGAGAGTGATCAAATTATCCTGGCTCTGCTGACTATCCCGAGTATTCTGCCCCAAGAAAGCATGCACTCCTTTCCATTTATCCTAACAGCATAACTCAGAAGGACAGTGTGAGTTTCATCAGCTCTATGTCTCTTATCCATCCTCAACTTCCATCTGATTTCTCTGACCTCCTCAGTTCACTCTAATCAGATCTGAAGGAAGTTTTATTACTCTAAAACAACCTCTGGCCACGAACAAGAGAATCACCACACCATCTTTAACAACCCCCACTGGAATAGAAGAGACCATGTAAACTCAGCCTCCTTACACTGCAGACATGGGGCCTTGTTCTGTAGGTTTTCATTATTTCTTGTTCTG
Source organism: Arvicanthis niloticus (assembly GCF_011762505.2). Taxonomy (NCBI): domain Eukaryota; kingdom Metazoa; phylum Chordata; class Mammalia; order Rodentia; family Muridae; genus Arvicanthis; species Arvicanthis niloticus. The sequence goes on along the minus strand of NC_047664.1, from coordinate 7,948,759 downwards.
AGTTTTCATTATTAGTTTTTTTTTTTTAAAAGCCCACAAAACAAAACAAGAGGAGGAAGAGAAAATTGTTATCACCCCCTCAGGCACTTCTTATTTAAGGGGAGAGTGGAACAGTTGGTGTAGACTCCATGGAAATTTGAAACAGTTTTACTATTTATCCAAACTACCCTCCATCAAGAAAGCTAACCTTTGCCACTGATTTAATAACAGTCGTTGAGCTCAATTATGTAAACACTTGGCATTTGCGATTCTTTTGGAGTATGATTGAATTTTAAAGATGCCCTTTACAATACTAAGGATAAGATTGATCCTCCCATCTAGAAACATAATATAATATCCGGTAAGATGTATGGAAGAAGACCTTTTCCTTTGAGATGTGTAGGCGACCTAATCTTTACCTCCAAATTATCAATTACAGGTAACTGTATGAAATAATGGATTTAGGCATAGTCTGGTCTGCTGCAGTATGGCAAACTCTAGCTTTTGTACCTGATATTTGTAAAATTTGATGCATGTTGCTTCCTGGGTTGGGCTATCTTTCAGCAGGGATGAATTAAATGCTGGGCTGTGTTACTGCCTTTAGGGAATCTATGACATCTGGGTTCTAGAGCTAAGATGTACCAAATGTCCATACATGATCGATTCATCTGGAATGTTCTATAAAAATATCAACTTTTACTTTGAGACAAGGTCACTGTGTAGCTCTGGGTGGCCTCAAACTTATTATGTAGAGCAGACTGGTCTGGAACTCACAGAAGTCTACCTGCCTCTATCTCCCAAGTGTTGAAATTAAAGGTGTGTGTGCTGGCTAATTTTTATGTCAACTTGACACAAAGCAAGACATATCTGGGAAGAATGGGTCTCTGTTGAAGAATGATGAAGCTGTGGAACATTTTTGTAACTAATAAATCACCCAAGTCTAGCGTAGGGTCAGTCTAGTATGAGAAGTGCCATTCCTGAGCAAGTGTAGTCCTGGGTTCTACAAGATAGCAGGTTAAGCAAGCCATAGAGAGCAAGCCAGTAAGCAGCATTCCTCAATGGCCTCTGTTTCAGCTCCTGCCTCCAGATTCCTGCCTTGAATGTGTGCCCAACTTCCCTTCATGATGGGCTGTAAGCTGTAAAATGAAATAATCCCTTTCTTCTCCAAATTGGGTTCATCCTAGCATTAGAAACCTAACTAGGATGGCATATAATAGCACCATGGCCCAAAGAATATCAACTTTTAAGTGAAATTTACACATTTTCTTACTCAGAAGCATGGTAAGAATGGGAATTTAGAACTGTGCAAATACCTTTGTGGAAATTTGCCCCATTGCTCTGTGATAGAGTGATGTCAAGGCAGTGAGCACCCATCCACTGCCTTTTCACTGGGATGCAGGTATCTTCTAATGTCTTGCTTCCTTCATCTGTATATGCAGATGTGTTACTTTTGAATAATATCAGTTTTAAAGTTTAGGAATTTCTGTGCTGTTTACTTTAATTTGTATTGCTTCCAGTTGTACTCAGGATTATTTGTGCACATTCCGATGAACATTAATTGTACTTCTTTTGGTAACAACCAATTAACAGGTGTGAGAAAATACTTCCTGGTACTTTGGTTTGCCTTTCTCTGATTAGTGATATTGATCATTTTTCCATAGTAGTCATTTGTATATCTTATTTCAGAAAATATCAACTTAGGTCTTTTTCTGGTGTTTTAGTTGGGTACTTTTCTTGCTGTTCTGTATATGGACATAGACAACATTGTGGAATATACTAGGCCCAGAAGGCATGCTGTTAGGTATGGAATCTAGAATGCTGGTCTTATAAGAGTAAAGGATAGAAAGTGGTTACCAACTCCAGGAAGGGTGTGGAGGTGGAAGAAGGAATGGGTAACCAACATATATAAATGCATGTGTATTTATATGCTTGGGTATTAACTCCTCATCAGGTATTTGGCTTACCCATGATGTTTGATATTCATATTTGGCTGTCTGCTGACACATGGGATTTTAGCCTGAGGAACACTCTTGGGTCTGTTTCAAGTTAATTGTTTTGGTTCTGGAGTTTTCCAAAATAATATTGTTCAGTTTTTTTCCCAGTATTTTTATAGTATCAAACCTTAGATTCCTATTTTTAATCAATTTTGTCTTTTAAATATAGTATGAAGGGATAATTTCTTTTAGCTAGCCATGTTTATTTTCTGTCTTTACATATGATTTTATTAGTTTATATCCATTGTATATCATGATGGGTTTTATAAGCACATTTTTTTTGTACTGGAATTCCATATGCTTTGTCCATATTTACTCTCCCTTTTTCCTTTCTCCCTCCCTGTGTTCTCATCCATTCCTCTATGCATCCTCATTTCTACTTTTATTTCTGACCTATAGTCTATATAAAATGTAGGGTCCAGAAATGTGAGAAAACATGTAATATTTGTTTTTCTGTTTCTGACTAAATTCACCCAATATAATGATCTCTAATTGCATCCATTTTTTTTTCTGAAAGTGGTCTAATCTCATTCTTCATGGCTTTATAAAATCCACTTTTTCTTGTATTCATTTTTCTTCTGTTGGACTTTTAAGATGATTCCATGTCTTGGCTACTGTGATAAGTTCTACAGCAAATATGGGTGCTTGGTTGTCTCTATGGTTGTTCACTTAGGATTCTTTGAGTATGTACCCAGACATGAAATCATGAGCTGAATGGTACTTCTCTGGGAGTCTTTTTGGGAGACCTCCATTCTGATTTCCTCAGGGTTGAACTAGGTTACATTCTACCCAGATGTGCATAAGGTTCCCTTTTCTCCATATTCTCACCAGCATTTGTTGTTATCTGCTTTCTGAAAGACAGATGTTCTTACTGGGCTGAAACAGAATCTCAGTGTTGTTTTCTCTGATGGATAAAGATGGAAACTTTTTTAATGTCTATTGACCATTTGTACTTTGTAGTTTTGGAACTATTTGTTCATTTTGTTAGCTCATTCATTGGATTGTTTGGGTTTGGGGTATTAAATTTGATTATGTATGTATCCTGTTAGATGTATAGCTAGCAAGAAACATTTATTCATCCCATAGGCTGTCTCTTCTCTCTGCTGATGGTCTTCTTTGTTGTGCAGAAGCCCTTTAACTTCCTGAAATCCAATTTGTCAATCTTTGGCTTTATTCTCTAGACTCTTAGAAGTCCTTTTCAAAAAGCCATTGCCCGAGCCTCTGTCTTGAAGTATTTTCCCTGTTTTAGAGCTTCTGGTCTTACATCAAGGCCTTTGATCTGTTTTTAATTGACTTTTATATGAAGTGAGAGATATAGGTTTAGTTTCTCTTTATCTACATGTGGATTTCTAGACTTCCCAGCACCATTTGATGAAGATGCTGTCTTTTCTTTTATTTGAACACTTTTGTCAAAAATAAGGTGGTTATAATCTGTGTAGTTGGTAGGCTAATTTCTGGATACCTCCAACAGTGTCATCCGGGTTCTTTTGTGCTTCCATGTAAACTTTATGTTCTTTTTTTCATTTCTAAGAAGAACATCACTAGAATTTCTATGGGGGAATCATTTTGCCATTATGTGTTCTTAGCACCTTTGTGAATAACCAGGTGGTAATAAATACACAATTCTGTTTCTGTGATCTCTGTTTTCTTGATGGATGTACATGTTTCTGATCCAGTATTTTTCTGTTTCAATTACCATAACTTTGTAATAAATTTTGGAATTAGGTAGGATGTATTTGGCTTTGTTTCTCTTAAATTTGCTTTGAATTGACGACATAAAAACATGACATTGTCCCACTGGATGTGATGCTACATGATGCTCTGACTGATACCATGGGCCTTCTTCCAAGTGCTGAGTTCCGAGACCACAGATTGTACCACCAGGCCTTGCTAATTATCTATTTTATAGATTCTTATGATGACCTCAAGGAAATGGGATTTATCTGGCAGTTGAAGAGTGATATGAACAATGAGATGTGTGTGGAAAGAGCTCTGTTTGCTTCTGTTCCTTCTGTTAAGCCTTGGGTAGACTTCCAGAGGAACACTCTTGGTACCAATTTTTGTCCTAGTTTGCTTTCAGTTGCTGAGATAAAAACATTCTGACAGCAAGCAACTTAGGGAAGAAAAGGATGTATTTGGCTTATATGTCTAGGGTGCAGTTCATCTTTGAGGAAAGTCAGGACTGAGACTTAGACAAAGTCTTGAAGCAGAAACCATGGAGGAATACTATTTGTTGGCATGCTTGTCCACTCATGCTTGACAACTAGCTTCCTCATACAGATCAGGATCATGTGACTATCAGCAGTCTGCAAGACCCTCCCACATCAATTAGCAATTAAGAAAACTCACCACAGACAGGCCCACAAGCTTTTTTGTTTTGAGCAATCTCACCACTGAGACTCCCTTTCAGGTGACTCCAGGTTGTGTCAAGGTGACATCTAAAGCTGACTGGACAGTTATAGATATGTCTGAAACAAATAGAGATTTGAATTAATTCTTCGCTGGTAGATCAAAACCAAAAATGAGTCCATGAGGATTTAGAGAGAAATAGCAGTTGGTTCTCACTCAGTTCTTAGCTGGAAGTCTTGTGCAAGAAGACTCAGCTGGAAGACTGCCAGGGCTGTTGAAAGGAAGTCACAACAAAGACCTCAGATTCACCTCCCAAAGCTCCTCAAAGTACTTTCTCTGATATTTCCCCTTTCATGTAGCTACCTCTTCACATGAAGCATCTTAAAATCACTTAAGCATTAACTCATTTGGGTCTCATGGAAATATAATGGATAGTTAATACAATTATTTCTCCCCAAAGTCAAGGAAATAAAAGTCTACATTTAACAAAGTTATAGTATTTCCTTGGGAATACAATGAGTTCATGCCACCATTCAATATCCCAACCTCCTCTTTTTCAGGTTATGCCCATGTATTCTCAGATCAGGAAATGGAGCTGTAAACAAAAAAATGGGCCTCACTCCTGGTTTGTTCCCAGCACTGCCAATATACTGACAAGTCTTGCATGTTCTAAAATTTCACAGAAATAGAATCCTAAGAGAAAGTACAAGCAGTGCTATAATCCAGTGTGGTTTTCAGGAATGAATAGGGTGCATAATGTATCTAGACTAGCACATGACAAGTATCTGGTTTCCTATTGCTAGATCTCCCCTATCTTCTCACCATTGTACTCACAACAACTAAAGAAAATATTTAGTGTGTCAGGTGTGTTGACAATGCAAACTCTTTCTCCATGACCTCTATGGAAACAGACCACTCCCTCATATATCTGAGTCCTTGAGCTATCACTCAACTAGCTGTTTGCCTTATTGAAATGTCCACTGTCCAGTCAGATGTTTAGACTTTGGTTAGATACCTGCTAAATGAGCTGTGCTGTATGCACAGGATTTCCAAATTGAGCAGATACAGAGAAATATTATCCATGAGAACTCATTTGACACCCCCGTTTTTACCCAAGAAAACAAATGCAATAATAGATCTATCTGACTGTAAATATTATCTAAGTATGTCCTTTAAAAGCCAAAGGAATGTCAGATGCAATTTATTTTCTACCAGTGCAAGCTGAGACATTAAGTGGCAATTCTACTTCCATTAGCTAATTCTGGCAAATACGCAACTGTTTAAAGGTGCTGTCGATCGCTGGGCACAATTAAGTATTTGTACCGAGGCCTTATTAAATTACCCTTTTCAAGTAGGCGTAATAAACTAGGAAGTCACTGTACAGATTTTCACGGGGAGAGTCAGATCAGTATGGGATTTATCTAGGGAGATTTTACTTCCCTGTCTAATAGACTTGGTGTTTTGGCCAAACAAATGCTAATTCCTTTGCAGTTTTTTTGAAGGGGTTAAGTAACTGTAAAGCAAACATTCTTTTGAATGTAATTGTCATGATTTGTAATATTACACAGACAACTTTAAAATTTAGGATGTCTTTTAATAACAAAATCTATTTTATTTTTAAATCTAGAATATTATCCTGAATAAAAGATTTCTAACCTTTGCACCCAAAGCTGATATTTTTCTAGGACATTAAAATTCCTAACAGGGCTAGCTGATAAATGGGTGGAAGAGGAGGGGGATGGAGGTGAAGGTCAAATTAGGTCATAGAGAGATAGTTAGTCAGACAGCTGTAGAAGACTTTGAGAGCTGTGAGAAGATGTCTCCTTCTGTGTCTGCAGAGCCAATGTTGACTAGAAAGTTCTAGCCTAGCCACTCTTTGATTTCTCTTCCTAATTCCGAATTGGATGCAATTCCTATCATAACTCTTAGTTATATCATTCTAGGACATTAATTTCTGTGTAAGAATAATTCTTCTCAGGCCACTTGGAGGTTAAAAGTGCTTATTGCTCTCACAGAACTTGGATTCAGTTCCCAGCACCCACATGGTGTCTCACAACTGCCTGTATGAGAGTCCAATGTTCTCTTCTGATGTCCATTGGTTCCTTCACACACTTGGTAAGCAAAACACACTCAGGCACACAGACATAAGCAAGATAAACATGCCCTCTCTCATGTCCCCCCTTTTCTACTATGTGAGTGACTTTGCAGTGTTGCTCTCAGATGGCATTTGATGGCTGGGTCTTCCTAATTCTGAGTTCCTACCAGTCTGCTCCATTCCTGGTGGCACTTCAGCAATCGCCGATTTAATTGGAATGACACAATGCATTAGAAATTCTCTTCACGGAATGCACATTGTTGTAGATTCTGCTGCTTGTCTGGCTTTGTGGATGACTCCCTGTACCTCTCATTGGTTTTAGTGTAGTCTCCTTTCTAAAAGTCACCAGAGGAATGCATTAGCTTTTACCACACCATCATGGAAAACACAAATTTTGGAAGGGTACACCAAAGGAACAATTATCTAGCAAGATTCGAACTTGAGATATTTCTGGGAGCTCCTTTAAGGAGTTGTGACACCTCAATTTGTCTTTCCTGAAAACTTGCAATTGTTCTATATGGAGCCAGTAGAAGGTAAGTGAATTTTGTAGGTTTTCCTTTTTATTTGTTTTTTTTTTTCATATAATAAATTCTGATTATGGCCTCCCTTCCTTCTACCCCTCCCAGTTTCTCTCTACCTCATTGCCCATCCAGATCTTTACTCTTTCTGTCTCTGTTTAGAGAACAAACAGACACCTAAGGAATAATAATAAAGTAAGATAAAATAAATCAAGGCAAACAAATTAGAATAGGAGAAAACAACCAAGCAAGAAAAGAATCTAAAGAAAAAGCACAAGAAACGCATATAGACTCAGAGACACACACATTTGCATATATACACACAATCATGCATACATGCAAACACAAAACCAGAAGCTATAAAAAGAAGCCCCAACTTAACATTATGACACAAAAGACCCCCAAAGAAGCTGTTGACATTGTGTTGGCCATTTACTGCTGAGCATGGGCCTATCCTTAAGAGAGATTTGTTTCCCAAGGGAGACTCCCTTAGATAAAACTAAGTTTTTCATTTGCTAATGGTAATCAATTAGAGATAGCTTCTGGGTTAGGAATGTGTCTACTTCTTTCAGCTTTAGGACCCCATCTAGTACAGACCTGTGATGGCCCTATGCATCCTATCACAATCTCTATGAATTTATATATCCACCAGCCCTGTTGTGTCTAGAAAGTCTTGAATTTTTGGTGTCCTACATACCCTCACTTTTATACTCTTTCTATCTCTTCCACAGAATTCCCTGGGGTGAGAATTTGATGTAGTGCTCTCTGTTAGGCATGCCTGTTTTAAGGTCTCCACTCTCAGGATATTGTCATGCCATAGGGTCTCTGTACTTGTTCCAATCTTCTGCAAAAGGAAGCTTCTCTGATGATGGCAGAGCAAGGCACAGGTCTATGAGTGTAGCAGAATGTCATTAGGAGTCATTTCATTGCTATGTTCCTTTAGCAGAGCAGTAGTATTTGTTTTTCTTCAGTTCCCTGGCTTATTTAGTCTCAAGATCTTGACCATCCAAGCAGCCTTCGGTATGGGTTCCATCTCATGGAGTAGGCAACTCAAATCAGATGTTGGTTGGTTACTCCAAAGAGCTTTGTGCCACTAGTGTACCAGTGTTTCTTACAGGCAGGTCATCCTTGTAGATCAAAGGGTTTGTAGCTGTGTTGGTGTTTATATGTCTCCTTTGGTAGCGCGCAGGCACCAGCTTGACTTCTCAGTGTTGAATAATTTGTGTATATGTTATCTTCAGCAATACGGCCTTACTGTCAGTTTGAAGAGAACAAACAATAGCCTTGGCAATAGCCTGGATTACTTGGGGATTCCTATGAAATCCTTTTGACAAAATACTTGATTATATGTAACCTATTTCTGGTACAGTAAGTTTAATTTGGTGACAAGAAATGTCAATATCGGGCCCTGCTTCTCCTGTTATTTAGTGACTTCATTTGATTGCCTTTATATATGTAACTTAAGAAGCTTCTACTGTATTAGGTTCACATACAGCCCTTCAAATGGCCCTTAGTATTAGTTGTCCCTCACCATATTCCCTTCTTTGCTCCATTCATCCACCTTCCTCCGTGTTCGATCCTCCTGTTTCAGTTCCTTCACCCTCTCCATCCATAACCATTGTTCCAGCCCAATGTCAGATTTCTGCCTTCAGTCCGTTTCCTTGTCCTTGTCCTATGTCAGATTTCTTCCAAGCAGCCCATTTCCTTGTCCTTGGCCAGTGGCAGATTCCTGCCAGGCAGCCCCAAAAGCTCTTCACATTTCCCCATTTTTATTGCATAAGCCAGACTGAGTCTGTCTTAGGTTGTTCTGACAAAAAGCCCTCCTTACCTGTTGTGGAATATGTATTATCATAAGCAATGCACTTCTGTCTTAGGTTGGTAAGGCTCTGTGCAGAATATTATTTGTCCTTGGCTTGCCAGCCTGTTCATTTAATAACTCTGTCTGGAGGTCCATTTTCAGGTTCAAGTCATGTACTTTTGGCTGCCAGCCTGTTGATGTAGTTGGAGACAGGCTTTAATATGATGGGCAGGAACAAAAGTATTCCCAGAACAAGAAGGGCTAGCCTGATCAAGCTATATATGCCATTCCTGAGGCTTGACTAAAATGGAAATACTGACCTCAGGCCATGGATAATTTTATTGACACTATCTGCAGCATCAAAGCTCAACACAGCAGCATTCTTTAAATTTATAATCTCACTATTCAAAGTTAACACACCCAGAGAGTTGTTACAATTATGCCAAATACCCTATAGGTATCTTTAAACTTTTTTCTAATTATAATGACAATCATTGTAAATTTTAGAAGTAAACTACTCCAATAATATTTGTCATGAACTTGGGATGGCTCCTAACTCATGAACCCTGAACTTCCTTCAGATAATTTGAATAGGTTATAGAGCATCATCTGTTGTTCCAGATACCTATATAAATCATTTTGTATACTCAACACATTAGTACCATATTTTGCTAGATGGTTAACAAAAATAGTTGTCTTAACTCCTTGTGTCAATGCTATTGCAGAAGCAGTGGTGCTAGCAATTAATAGAATTAAAGCTGTTATACCAGCAGTAATCAAGCCTGCTACCCTCTTGCTTCTGCTTAAAGCCTAACTCACTTCTCCCATCACTTTCAAGCTTTTTTCAGAGAATCAAGGTTTTCCAATACTCAGGGCAGTAAGACAAAAGCTGGTTGATAGACCCCCATAACAGATATTCCAGGTTTCAACACAATTGGGAATTATATGGTCAATGCAACTTGCAATAAATACTGTAGAAGAGACAAAAACCAGTTTTAGCTTGACAATTAAAGAGACAAAAACCAATTTTAGCTTGACAATTAAAAGAACCTTAAAACATGAACTAACCCTTGTTTGAAATCCAGATCCTGTCCCAAATTTATCTCTTACTATCATTACATCATAGTGAACTACAGCCAACTTTCAAATATGTCTCTGACAATGTCCAGATCCAGCCTTCCAAATGTAGACTGTTATTTCCAATATTGAATTGATTTCTAGACCAGTATATGATTGAGTTCTAATAGGTGGTCACCTTTAAGAAAAATACAAGAGACACTATAATTTCTCTTTTTGATTCTCTGTCCCACAAGGTCTCTAAACTTGAGGCAAGGCAGCTTGTCCCATCTGAGATATAGTCAAGCAAAGGTGGGTCAGGAACATATGTCCAATACAGCTCCCCAGTCACCCTTGTCAGGGACTCAGCAAGCTCACAGGTCAGCATCATTCTTTGTCTCAGCAACAGCATGTCTTATCAATCTTTTTAAAGTTCCATGGGTCTCTTTTACAATACTTTGTTCTTGAGGATTATACAAAATTCCCATAATAAATTGTTGACAAAAAGTCTTGACTGCTTGACTGCAATTGCCAGCTCCATTGTGTTTTTTTATTGGATATTTTATTTATTTACCTTTCAATGTTATCCCTTCTTCCATTTTCCCCCAAAATGCCTTATTCCATCCCCCTCCTCCTACTTCTATGAGAGTGTGCCCCCACCCATCCACCCATTCCTGCCTCCTTGCTCTTGAATCCCCTAACACTAGGTCATCCAAACTTTCAGGGACCAAGGTCCTCTTCTTCTACTGATGCCTGACAAGGCCATCCTCAACTACCTATACAGGTGAAGCCATGAGTCCTTTTCTTTGTGTTCTCAGGCTGGAGGTTTAGACCCTGGGAGCTCTGGTTGAGTATTTTGATACTCTTTCAAAGAAAGACCAAAGCACCCACACTTTGGTCTTCCTTCTTCTTCTTAAGCTTCATGTCGTCTATGTGTGGTATCTTAGGTATTGTGAGCTTTTGGGCTAATGTCCACTTATCAGTGAAAACATACCATATGTGTTCTTTTGTGATTGGGTTACCCCACTCAGGATGATATTTTCCAGTTTCATCCATTTGCCTAAGAATTTCATGAACTCATTGTTTTTAATAGCTGAGTAGTACTCCATTGTATAAATGTACTACATTTTTTGTATTCATTCCTTTGTTAAAGGACATCTGGGTTCTTTCCAGCCTCTGGCTATTATAAGTAAGCCTGCTATAAACTAAGTGGAGCATGTTGTATGTTGAAAAATCTTTTGGGTATATGCCTAGGAGTGGTATAGCTTGGTCCTCAGGTAATAGCATGTTCAATTTTCTGAGGAACACCAGACAGTTTTCCATACTGGTTGTACCAGCTTATAATCTCACCAACAATGAAAAAGTGTTCCTCTTTCTCCACATCCTTGCCAGCATCTGCTATCCCCTGAGTTTTTGATCTTAGCCATTCTGACTGGCGTGAGGTGGAATCTCAGGATTGTTTTGATTTGCATTTCCCTCATGACTAAGGATGTTGAACACTTCTTTAGGTGCTTCTTGGCCATTCGAGTTTCCTCAGTTGAGAATTCTTTGTTTACCTCTGCACCCCATTTTAATAGGGTTATTTGATTGTCTAGAGTCTAATTCCTTCAGGTCTTTGTATACTTTGAATATTAGCCCTCTATCAGATGTAGGATTGGTAAAGATCTTTTCCCAATCTGTTTGTTGCCACTTTGTCCTATTGATGGTGTCCTTTGTTTTACAGAAGCTTTGCAGTTTTATGAGGTCTCTTTGTTAATTCTTGATCTTAGAGCATAAGCCATTGGTGTTCTGTTCAGGAACTTTTCCCCTGTGCCCATGTGTTCGAGGCTTTCCCCCATTTTCTCTTCTATTAATTTCAGTGTATCTGGTTTTATGTGGAGGTCCTTGATCCCCTTGGACTTGAGCTTTGTACAAAGAGATAAGTATGGATCAATTTGCATACTTCTACATGCTGACCTCTAGTTGAACTAGCATCATTTGTTGAAAATGTTGTCTTTTTTCCCCACTGGATAGTTTTAGCTCCTTTGTCAAAGTTCAAGTGACCATAGGTATGGGGGTTCATTTCTGGGTCTTCTTTCCCATTGATCTTCCTGCCTGTCTCTGTACCTATACCATGCAGTTTTTTTTAATCACTATTGCTCTGTAGTACAGCTTGAAGTCAGGGATGGTGATTAACTCGAGATGTTCTTTTATTGTTGAGAATAGTTTTCACTATCTTGGGTTTTTTTTTTTTTTGTTATTCCAAATGAATTTGAGAATTGCTCTTTCTGTCTTTGTGAAGAATTGAGTGGGAATTTTGATGGGGATTGCATTAAATCTGTAGATTGCTCTTGGCAAGATGGCAATTTTTACTATATTAATCCTTCTAATCCGTGAGCATGGGAGATCTTTCCATCTTCTGAGATCTTCTTCAATTTCTTTCTTCAGAGACTTGAAGTTCTTGTCATACAGATCTTTTACTTGCTTGGTTAGATTCACACCAAGGTATTTTATATTACTTGTGATTATTGTAAAGGCTTTCATTTCCCTAATTTCTTTCTCAGCCTATTTATCTCTTGTGTAGAGGAAGGCTACTGATTTGAGTTAATTTTATATCTAGCCACTTTGCTAGAGTTGTTTAACAGGTTTAGGAGTTCTCTGGTGGAAGTTTTTGAGTCACTTAAGTATATTATCATATCATCTGTAAATAGTGAAATTTTGACTTCTTCCTTTCCAATTTGTATCCCTTTGACCTCCTTTTGTTGCCTAATCGCTCTGGCTAGGACTTCCAGTACTATATTGAATATGTACCGAGAGAGTGGGCAGCCTTGTCTAGTCCCTGATTTTAGTGGGATTGCTTTAAGTTTTTCTCCATTTAGTTTGATGTTGGCTTCTGGTTTGCTATATATTGCTTTTACTAAGTTTAGGTATGGGTCTTGGATTCCTGTTCTTTCTAAGTCTTTTACCATGCAGGGGCTTTGAATTTTGTCAAATGCTTTCTTAGCATCTCGTGAGATGATCCTGTGTTTTTTCTTTGAGTTTGCTTATATAGTGGATTACATTGATGGATTTCTGTATATTGAACCATCCCTGCATTCCTGGGATAAACCCTACTTGATCATGGTGGATAATTGTTTTGATGTGTTCTTAGATTCGGTTTGTGGGAATTTTATTTAGTATTTTTGCATCATAAGAGAGATTGGTCTGAAGTTCTCTTTCTTTGTTGGGTCTTTGTGAGGTTTAGGTATGAGCGTAGTTGTGGCTTCATAGAATGAATTGGGTAGTGTTCCTTCTGTTTCTGTGTTGTGGAACAGTTTATAGAGAATTGGTATTAGATCTTCTTTGAAGGTCTGATAGAACTCTGCACTAAAATCATCTGGTCTCAGTCTTTTTTTTGGTGGGGAGACTTTTAATGATTGCTTCTATTTATTTCAGGGTTATGGGACTGTTTAAATGGTTTATCTGGTCCTGATTTAACTTTGGTAACTGGTATTTGTCTAGAAAATTGTCCATTTCATCCACACTTTCCAAATTGTTGAGCATAGGATTTTGTAGTAGGATCTGATGATTTTTTGAATTTCCTCGGTTTCTGTTGTTATGTCACCCTTTTCAGTTCTGATTTTTATTAATTTGGACATTGTCTCTTTGCCCTCTGATTAGTTTGGCTAAGGGTTTATCTATCTTGTTGAATTTTTCAAAGAACCAGCTCCTGGTTTTATTGATTCTTTAAATAGTTTTTTTTTTTTGTTGTTGTTTCTAATTGCTTAATTTCAGCCCTGAGTTTGATTATTTCCTGCTGTCTACTCCTCTTTAATATATTTGCTTCTTTTTGTTCTAGAACTTTCAGGTGGGTTGTCAAGCTGCTAGTGTATGCTCTCTCCAGTTTGTTTTTGTAAGCACTTAGAGCTATGAATTTTCCTCTTAGCACTGCTTTCTTTCATTGTGTCCCATAAGTTTTGGTATGATGTGTCTTAATTTTTATTAAATTCTAAAAAGTCTTTAATTTCTTTCTTTATTTCTTCCTTGACCACATTACCATTGAGTAGAGTGTTGTTCAGGTTCCACATGAATGTGAGCTTTTCATCATTTTTGTCATTATTGAAGACCAGCCTTAGTCCATGGTGATCTGATAGGATCCATGGGATTATTTCAGTCTTCTTGTATCTGTTGAGGCCTGTTTTGTGACCAATTATATGGTCTATTTTGGAGAAGGTACCACGAGGTACTGAGAAAAAGGTATATTCTTTTGTTTTTGGATGAAATATTTTATAGATATCTGTTAAATCCATTTGGTTTATAACTTCTGTTAGTTTCACTGTATCTCTGTTTAGTTTCTGTTTCCATGATCTGTCCATTGCTCAGAGTGGGGTCTTGAAGTCTCCCACTATTAATTGTATGAAGTACAATGTGTGCTTTGAGCTTTAGTAAGGTTTTGTTCTATGAAAGTGGGTGCTTTTGCATTTAGCACATGGATATTCAGAATTGAGAGTTCATTTTGGTTAACTTTTCCTTTGACGACTATGGAATGTCCTTCCTTATCATTTTTGATAGCTTTAAGTTGAAAATCAATTTTATTCAATATTAGAATGGCTACTTCAGCTTGTTTCTTAGGACCATTTGCTTGAAAAATTGTTTTCTAGCCTTTTACTTTAAGGTAGTATCTGTCTTTGTCACTGAGGTGGGTTTCCTGTATGCAGCAAAATGCTGGGTCCTGTTTACCTATCCAGTCTGTTAGTCTATGTCTTTTTATTGGGGAGTCCATTGATGTTAAGAGATATTAAGGAAAGGAGATTTTTGCTTCCTGTTATTTTTGTTATTAGTGGTGGCATTGTTTGTGTGGCTATCTTCTTTTGGATTTGTTGGAAGATTACTTTCTTGCTCTTTCTAGGGTATAATTTCCCTCCTTGTATTGGAGTTTTCCCTCTATTATCCTTTGTAGTGCTGAGTTTTTGGAGAGATATTGTGTAAATTTGGTTTTGTCATGGAATATTTTGGTTTCTCCATCTATGGTAACTGAGAATTTTGCTGGGTATAGAAGCCTGGGCTGGCATTTGTGTTCTCTTAGGGTCCATATGACATCTGTCCAGCATCTTTTGGCTTTTATAGTATCTGGTGAGAAGTCTGGTGTAATTCTGATAGGTCTGCCTTTATATGTTACTTGGCCTTTTTCTATTACTGCTTTTAATATTCTTTCTTTGTTTTTGTGCATTTGTTGTTTTGATTATTATATGATAGGGGAGGTATTTCTTTTCTGATCTAGTCTATTTGGCATTCTGTAGGCTTCTTGTATGTTTATGGGTATTTCATTCTTTAGGTTAGGGAATTTTTTTCCTATAATTTTGTTGAAGATATTTATTGGCCCTTTAAGCTGGGAATCTTCACTCTCTTCTATACCTATTATCCTTAGGTTTGGTCTTCTCATTGTGTCCTGGATTTACTGGATGTTTTGGGTTAGGAACTTTTTGCACTTTTCGTTTTCTTTGACAGTTGTGCCAATATTTTCTATGGTATCTTCTGTACCTGAGATTCTCTTTTCTATCTCTTGTATTCTGTTAGTGATGCTTGCGTCTATGACTCCTGATTTCTTTCCTAGGTTTTTTTTTAATCTACAGGGTAGTCTCCCTTTGTGATTTTTTTTATTTATTGTTTCTACTTCCATTTTTATATCCTGGATGGTTTTGTTCAATTCCTTCACCTGTTTGGTTGTGTTTTCTTGTAAATCTTTATGGGATTTTTGTGTTTCTTCTTTAAGGGCTTCTACCTATTTACCTTGTTCTCCTCAATTTTTATGAGAGTGTTATGTCCTTCTTAAAGTCCTTTATCATCATCATTAGTAGAGATTTTAAATCTGAATCTTGCTTTCCTGGTAATATGGGAAATTCAGGACTTTCTATTGTGGGAGAACTAGGTTCTGATGATGGGGTTGATGATGCTTATGTTCTTGCACCTGCCTTTCATTATCTGGATCTCCTTAGTTCTACCTGCCCTGTCTCTGACTGGAGCCTGTCTTTCCCATTATCCTGGTTACATCAGAACTGTTTGGGGTAGATGTTGTTGCTGGGGTTAGAGCTGAAGCCCAAGGTCTGCTCCGTGCTTGGGCACAGACCAAAAGGAACCAGTACCCAGGGCCAGGAGTGAATTCCTGGGTCCTAGTGGGTCACAGTTACTCCCTGTTTGGGGGAGAGGTGTTGTTGTCTCCTTACCTAAGATACTGCTGGGGTTAGAGATCCTTGGAGCCCCGGCTCCTCTGGGTTTTATTGATACTTTGACTTCTTACCTTCCTATTTATATCCCCTTGATCTCCTTTCATTGTATTATTGCTCTAGCTAAAACTTCAGGCACTATATTGAATAGGTATGGAGAGAGTAGACAACCTTGTCTCATTCCTGATTTTAGTGGAAATACTTTTAATTTCTCTTCATTTTAGTTTATTTTGGTAATAATTGCTGTCAATCACCTTAATTATGTTGACGTATATCCCTTGTATCCCAAATCTCTTCAGGCCTTTTATCATGAAGGGGTGTTAAATTTTGTCAGAGGCATTTCTGTGTCTAATTAGATGACCTGTGGTTTGTGTCTTTCTGTCTATTTATGTGGTGGATTACATTTATGTATGCTGAATCATCGCTGCAACTCAGGGATGAAGCCTACTTGATCATGTACATAATCATTTTGATGTGCTGTTGGATTTGGCTTGCAATTATTGTATTAAATTTTTTTGCATCTATGTCCATAAGGGAAATTGATCTATAATTCTCTTTCTTTTGGCATTTATGTAGTTTAGGTATCAGGTTAACTGTGGCTGCATAAAAAGAATTGCACAATGTTTCTTCTGTTTCAACTTGTGGAATATTTTGATAGTATTTGCATTAACTCCTCTTCAAAAGTCTGGTAGAATTTTGC
Source organism: Arvicanthis niloticus (assembly GCF_011762505.2). Classification (NCBI taxonomy): domain Eukaryota; kingdom Metazoa; phylum Chordata; class Mammalia; order Rodentia; family Muridae; genus Arvicanthis; species Arvicanthis niloticus. The sequence goes on along the minus strand of NC_047664.1, from coordinate 7,932,088 downwards.
ACTAAAATCTCCTGGCCCTGGGAATATTTTTGGTTGGTAGACTTTTAATTGCTATTTTTATTCCACTGGGATTTATACCTCTGTTTAAATTGCTTATGTGATCTTGACTTAACTTTGGTAAGTGGTATCTATTGAGAAAAATATTCATTTCTTTTTGATTTTTCAATTTGGTAAAGTACAGTTTTTTAAAAGCATACTTTTATATTTCTCTAAATTTCTTTTGTGTCTGTTTTTATGTTCCCCATTTTCTCTCTAAATTTGGGTCATCTAATTTTCAGTCAGTTTAGCTAAGGGTTTGTCAATCTTACTGAATTTTTCAAAGAACCAACTCTTTGTTTTATTGATTCTTTGTATTGTTTGCTTGCTTCTATTTTATTGTTTCAGCCCCTAGTTTGATTATTTCTTGTTGTCTACCCTTTTTGGGTGTTATTTCTTCTTTTTGTTCTAAAGTTCTAAGGTTCTAAGCTATTAACTAAACTACTGATATGTTACTAAAATGAGATCTCTCTAATTTTTTAATGTAGGCACTTAGTACTATAAACTGGCCTCTTAGACCCATCTTCATTGTGTCCCATAAGTTTGGGTATGTTATGTATTCACTTACACTGAATTTTAGAAAGTCTCTATTTTTTTTTTAAATTTCTGTCTTGACACATTATCATCCAGTAGTGACTTCTTAGTTTCAGTGAGTTTCTAAGATTTCTGTTGTTGATATCCTGTTTTAATCTGTGGCACTCAGATAGCTTTCAGGGTGTTATTTCAATTTCCTTATAGCTGTTGAGACTGGGTTTTTGGTCAATGTTGGATAAAGTTCCATGGGGTGCTAAGAAGGAAGGATATTATTTTGCATTTGTATGAGATATTCTGTAAATATCTGTTAGGTCCATTTGATTTATGGCATCAATTAACTCCAGTGTTTCTCTGTTTAGTTTTATTTGCTTTGTTTGTTTTGTTTTTGTTTTTGTTTTGTTTTGTTTTGGTCTGGATGACCCATCTATTGACAGAGTGGGGCATTGAATTCACCCACTATTACTCTGTCAGTGTTGTTATGTGACTTAAGCTGTACAATTTTATTATTATTAAATTGGATGCTCTGTGTTTGATGCATCACTGTTAAGAATTGCAATATCCCCGTGGTGAATTTTTCCTTTGATGTGCATATAGTGCACTCTCCTATCTCTTCTGACTAGTTTGGCTTTAAGTCTATGTTGTCAGATATTAAAATGGCTACATCAGCTTACTTTTTGGATCCACTTCTTTGTAATATATTTTTGCCCTGGGATGCTATTTATTCTTGATATTAAGGTATGTTTCTTGGATGCTGCAGGAGTATGGGTTTTGAATCCAGTCTGTTAATCTATGCCTTTTAAATGGTGAATTGAAACTATTGATGTTGAGAGTTATCAATGAGCAGTGTTTGTTGATTCCCATTATTTTATTGTTATGGTATGTCCCCCACCCCTTCTTTTGGGTCTGATACTATTTATTCCTTGTGTTTTCTTGGGTCTGGTTAATCTCTTCAGGTTGAAATTTTCCTTCTAGTTCCTTTTATATATCTGAATTTGTAGAAAGATACTGCTGTGTTTTTCTTGTTTGTTTTTTATTTTTGAATCATGAAATATGTTTAAAAGTATTGTGCGAAGGCTTCTCCTACTGACTACAGCCGGGAGCCGAGGTAACCTGCTTACAGACGGGAGCAGTTTTCTCCATGCTGGTCAGAGACAAGCCAGTGCTACTGTGGTGGACACAAATGTCATCTGGGCTGACTCCCCACCCCTGGGATCGTTGGTGCAGAGAGCAACCTTGGAACTTGGGGCTGACAAGAAAATCAACATCTGCATGGACAGCAGGTATGCTTTTGCCACAGCCCATGTCCGCAGGGCTATATACCAAGAGAGGAAACCCTGATGAAGCCAGCAGCTGTAAATATTCGTTGCCCAGGACACCAAAAGGGAGGAGACTCAGTGACCTGAGGCAATAACTGGACAGATCAAGTGGCTTGATACAGGAGCCCTTCCCGGTTTTGGGCCTAAGAGATGGCCTCACTTAAAACACAGAGTAAGAGACAGAACTCAGATTGCTAGCCATCCTGCCAGCTACTATCTAGAGGAAAAGAGGCAATGGTGCATACAAGAAGGGATAACTATACTCCCCAGAAAACAAAAGACTTAACAGACTAAATGCACAGATGGACTCTTAAGATATGAGTGCAACCAAGCAGCCAAGAGATTAAAGCATATAATGGACCTCAGGTTTTGGGCCAGAGAAATAATAAGACAGTGTAAGATATGCTAACAAGCAAAGGCTTTTGAGACTTAGAGTGAATAAGAAAATACCTAGGAGAAAACAGCCTAGAATAGGGACCTTCCCGAGGTTTCAAGTGTCCTAGGTAATTAGATAAGACAGCAGTTTTACTTTTGTTTTTAAGGTAAGTCAGAAATTGTCAGAGATATTAGAGGCTCCACTGTTTGTACTGTCTCCAAAGCTCAGGATAGGTAGAGAGAATATGCAGAACCCTAAAACTAAATTGCCCTTGGGAACTGGCACTGGCTAGAGTGTCCCTTATCCTTGTTCCACACCCAGAATGTCCCTTCTTGTGTGAGAAATGATTTTTCAGGCTACTAAGAGACTGTTCCTGGTGCTGGTGACCGTCAGACCTCCTTGAAGTTTACCAACACCTGTGCCTGATGCCAACTGGAGAACATCCAGATGCCTGAGCAACCCCCTGCTGTTTAGCTCAAGGTCACCTGCTATTCTACAAAGAGCAGCAGGCCTTGACTCCTGAGACATCCACACCCTAGAGGCACAGGGGTAATGCTGCCTTAGAGGGTGAGGCTTAGGGTATGTGCACCCAAGGTTAAATGACAGCTTGTGATTCCAAGATTGAAATAGAAATGTGAATCTAGAGTTATATAGATTTGTTCCTTTTGCAATTTCTCTTTATTATATATGTGATTTTATGTGTATGTAGACAACTATGTGCCACAAAATATGTAAAAGTCAGAGGACAACTTTGAAAGTGTGTTTGAAAGAAATAGAAAAATTTGAGACCCCTAGCTAATAAAATAGAGCCCAAGGACCCCTGCTAACAGATACTTAGTGCCTAAAATTGATAAATGGTGAGCTTGCAGTTCAAGATTAACCCTTTATATATCTACTTCTGTGTTAGATGAGGCCAAAGATTATTATATACTTGTCCAGCTAGTTCCCCGGGTTTACTACCACCCTACAGGGACTCTTGAACGTGAGTTTGGGATGCTCCCTAGATGCTTCAGCAGAGAGCCTATTTCCTTGACTCTAGCCATTATATTGGGACTAGGAGTGGCTGCAGGTGTAGAGACAGGTGCCGATACATTGATACAGACACTCCATTATTTTCATCAGCTGAGAGCTGCCATTGATGTAGATTTGAGAGCTCTAGAACAGTCAGTAGCAAAGTTGAAAGAGTCATTGACTTCCCTCTCAGAAGTTGTTCTACAAAATAGGAGAAGTCTAGACTTGCTATTTCTTAAAGAAGGAGGTTTATATGCTACTCTAAGAGAAGAATGTTGCTTCTATGTAGACCAGAGACAGAAAGATAGAGAGGCACAGCAAAGTTGATTCGAGAGTTGGTTCAGTAAGTCCCCTTGGATGATGACCCTATTATCCTCCCTTGCTGGACCACTTGTGGACCATAGGTCCTTGCATTTTAAATAGATTAGTAACTTTTGTTAGAGGAAGGATAAGTACTGTTCAGCTTTTTGTGTTGCGCCATCAACATAGAGCTTTAGGTCAAGAAAATGATAATTATGATGACACTGGAGTTTAAACTTTTCTAAAGATCCACATCAGAAAAAGTGGGGTGAGAATGGGCTTATTAATAATTGAGTTTTTATGATTAAAAACCTAACCTAATCAGAAAATGGGGGATGTAGAGTGAAAAATTATAAAGAGCATTTTATGAAATATATATAGGCTTTTTCTTTACCCTAAAGCTGAGCAGAAGAATGCAAGTTCCAGAAAGTGGAACTGGATGTAAGATTTCAGGCTTTCACTACCCCAGGACACATTCTGGGTGGAGGACATTATCTCTGAATCAGAGGACACTTGCTGGATTAACATTCCTCAAGCCACAGGGTAGGGCTATGGCAAGTGAGAAATAGTTAACCTGAAATAGTTGGTAATGACAGGGTAGGGCATAGTGACATGGAAAAACTACATTCTTGAGAAGAATGAGTGTGCAGAGTGATTTTCACATGACTCTAAATCATTTAGGGTGGGTTCCTCTAAAATGTTCCACTGTTCTTGGTTACCCCCTCCCTTGAGGTTTTCCTAGTGTGACAGCCTGTTGATGTTCAAAATTTGTAAAGCAACCAATCATGTGTAACCGCATGAAAATGCAACCAATCATGTATAACCATGCAAAAATTCCTTCATTTCCCCACCCACTGTTATAAAAAAAAAAAAAAAAAAACCCTCAGATTGCTGACCTTTTGTCAAAATTCTGTTCCTGTGTGGATGAGCAGTTTTGACCTTGGCTAGCCAACTTTCCCCAATAAACCTCTGCTGATTGCATCAAAAAAAAAAGTATTGTGTGATTGAAAGTTTTTCTGAGAATAGTAGTCTGGGTTGACATTCATTGTCTCTTAGAGTTTGTAGAACATCTGTTCCATCCCTTCTTGTTTTTAGAGCCTCCACTGAAAAGTCAGGTGCTATTCTAACAAGTCTACATTTATATGTTGTTTGGTCTTTTCCCCTTGCAGATTTTAATATTTTTTCTTTGTTATATGGATTTAGTGTTTTGATTATTATGTGCCAGGGTGATTTTATTTTCTGGCCCAGTCTCCTTGGTGTTCTAGTGTCGGACCTGTCTCCAGCTGGGTCCCACAAAGTCTCCCGTTTGGCAGGAGATAGGATGCAAACAGCCACTGTTTCTGTCACTGTAGCTGCCCCTGCCCGCGGGTGGTCTGGGGCAGAGCGCCAACGGGGAAGGTCTGCTTGTGTCTGTCGCTGTCTCTGTAGTGGAGAGAGGAAAGCCCCCAAGGGGTTCCAGGAGAGCCGGTGGGTTCTGAAGTGTTACAGCTCTTTGCTAAGCCGGGAAGTGCTGGCTAGGTAGCAGAGAAAGAGTACTACTGATATCTTGTCCAGTGTTAACAGCTCTGGAGCTGGCTAGCTGGCGAAGAGGGGAGGGTCCACGACAGAAGCTCTCTGACAACAGGATGATTCTTGCCCACGCTTTACTTCTCAATTAAGCTCAATATATACAGTTTGGGGTGGGTGAAGGTTTTAGCATCAGGTAATCCCATTGGCTTAGTCTGAGGTTTTGGGGATGCCTCATATGCATGCGAGGAGAGCCTGGGGCACTATTCCTATGTGACCCGATGGTCGATGGTCGATGGTCGTAGACCTGTCAACCTCTCTCTGTGGGAGGGGCTGTGAAGGGCAGAAGCTGAGAGAGCCAGGGGACCAGGAACAGAGCTGAACATCTGCCGTCCCAAAGGGTCTCCAGGATTCAGAAGCTCGTTTGACCAGGTGCCTGGTTGTCTCTCATAGCTCAGCGCCCCACATTCTAGATATTTCTTTAAGTTGGGGAAATTTTCTTCTATGATTTTGTTGAAAATATTTTTCTGCCTTTGTCCTTGGTATCTTCTCCTTCCTTTATTTCCATTATTTTTAGATTTGGTCTTTTCACAGTGTCCCAGATTTCCTAGCTGTCTTCTGCTTTGGTTATTGTTTTTCATTATATCTAAAATTTTCCATGACTGAAGCATTTATCCCTTCTATCTTGTTCAAAGACTTGCCTCCATGTTTCCTGCTTGGGTTTCTAAATTGTACATTTCCTGTTTCTCTCAGTTTGAGTTTCTTTACTGATTCTATTTTCACTTGTAAGTCTAGTGGAGACATATTTTCATGGATGTTATTGATTGTGATTTTACAATGACATCTAGGTATCTGGGTTTGGATGATATTAACTCTAGGTGCTGATATTTCGTCTTACCATTGGGGGGGTTGGGTGTTCTATTCTATGATTTCTTTTGCTCTTTCTGGTTTTTAAAGAAAGTCTGGTGGCTGTGGACTGTATGATCCCAAATAGGACTGAGATCTTGCCAGGTATGGTCACTGGAGGTTCCAGATAAAATGTGTTTCTTGGTAATGGGAACTGACAGTTAGAAATGGATATGGACTAAAAGGGACCCATAGGAGGGAGGAAAAGAGGGTATGTCACCAGGAACTGGTTGGTCCCCTGGGAATTTGGGCAGATAGGGAAGGGAAGCCTCAGCAGATAGTCTGCTAAAGAGCTAGGGATGGGACTTAGAACTGGATTTGGAGGAGAGGAGGGAGAAGGAAGATATAAAGATCACTTACCTGGATTTTCCAGCTAGCATGGTGGGTGGTTTTTCAGGATGTACCTGGAAAGTTGGTGGCCGAGATAAAAGGGACTGGGGGAGAGAAGGAGGCTGTAGGAGGAGATCTGAGTGGTGATTCTCTAGAGATGGGGCCAGAGAGGTAGGTGGTCTGCTCTAGAGCTAGGGGTGAGACTTGAATTGGATTTGAAGGAGAGGAGGGAGAGTGGAGATCTGAAGACTGCACACCTAGCTGTTATAGCTGGCTGTATTTTAAATTTTTAAATGCAAACTATGACCTTGACTTTTATTAGTTTCATGAAACATATGGAACCACAGGGGCCCAGAGTATTTTTTTTAGTAATCTTGTGTATAAAGTTAAAGTATAGGTTTAGAAATAATTATGTTTTAAGATGAGAGCTAGTAATATAGATCTTAAGACAAAAACAAAAGCACAAAAATCCTTATGATTCTTTGAAGCATGTAAGACTATGTCTAGTAAGTTATAGAATTTCCTTATTTTTTAAAAAGTATGTCATTATTGTACATCAAATGGCTTTTAATATCTGCTACTTTTCTCCATCTCATCTCATTCAGAATACCCCATTTTGAAGGGCAGAATCAGAAGGCCAGACAGATAAATGTTGGGTATGGTTCTCTAACTTTGATTTTTCCATATTAACTTTTTAATTAGGATTAAATTTGCTTCTTTTTTCTTCATTAATGAATTTATTCAGTTCACATCCCAATCACAGCCCCTCCTCTCCTTCTAGACCCCCTTTATGTAACCCTTCCCTTTCCTCCTCCCCTTCTCCTCAGATGAGGGAGAGGCCCCCTCTGGGTACCAACCCACTCTGGCCTATCAAGTCACTGCAGGACTAGGTACATCCTTTCCCTTAAATTTACTTCTTTTTTTTTTAAACTTTGTTTTAAATTTAGCCTACAAAATAGTGGGTCACATTCTCACATTTCTCTCTCCAGAACCTCTTGACTTTTCACCCTGTGAAAACAAAGGTGAGAAATTTGTATTTTTATTTTTTCAAAAGATTTATTTATTTTTATTTATGTGTATGAGTGTTTGCCTGCACCACTCGTGTGCAGTTCCTATGGATACCAGAAGAGGGCATCAGATTCCCTGGAACTGTAGCTACTGATGGTTTGTTGTGAGCACTGAGTATGACCCTGGGTCTTCTGCAAGAGCACTGGGTGCTGTAGCCATTGCTCTAGCATCCTTGCTTTGAATTTACAAAACTAATTCTGAGCACTGTACTTTGTCTTGTCTGCCCTTCCTCCAATATCCTCAGGACCTCCTAACCTTGAAAGGTTTACTCACTCACTCACTCACTCACTCACTCACTCACTAACTCACGTCTTAGGGGCATTAAGGAAGATGATGCATAAACAAGAAAGAAGTAAACTGTTTATTTCTGTTTTGTTTTATGGGCTTGTTTTTTTGTTTTGTTTTTTGTTTGTTTGTTTATTTATTTATTTTTTTGTAGGGATCTGGAGACACAAACTTCTCAATCCAGGGCAAAGTTGAAGTAAAAACCAGGTGTTGCAAAATCATATATCCCTGAAAATATAGTTAGGGATTATCTCTAAATAATGCAAATCCTTGGGCCTTATTATTTACAATCATTGCTCTCTCCGTCTCTCTGTCTCTCTCTTTGTGTGTGTGTGTGTGTGTGTGTGTGTGTGTAAGCCCTTCCTCCATTTAGGCTCTGACTGGTTAAGGAGTTATGTGGCCAGGCTAGCTGGAAGGTTTTGACTAAATAACCAATATGGTGAGGCTTCCTTAGGACAGTTGAATGGCATTCCTGCTAACAAAGGGACTGAGTAGGTTACTGTGGAGTCATGTGGTTAAGATGGCTGGACTTCCAGAGCTGTTAGCTGTAATTCAGGAGGCACACACAGGGTCATTATCCTGTGGTGCTCTCTCCTTGTCAGATGAGCTGTCTAGGCTCTGGGGCATTTGCCCTTACGTTAGTCCAAGTGTGAACAATGAAAGAAAAAGTTTTAGTAGGTTTCACCAGACTGAGGACCTCTGTGGGTAGATTAAGGCTGTATGAAACAAGGGGTGACAAGGGAGCCTGTTTTCTACCTGGTGTCTGCAGCCAGCCTGACCTAAGAGAGCAATTAAAAGACTGGTCAGAGGTGTTCTAACACTTAACCAGAATCTAGATGGGGCTGTGCTGCCGTGGAATCTGAGTGCATTTTCTCCCTTGGTTAAGGAAGCCTGCCATGCCTCTCTCTTTATCAGCAATTCCACGAAGCTGTGGGCTGAAGCTCTGTATTGATTCTTACACATTTCAGCCATTCTCCCAGCTGCCCTGACCGGCAGAGCCTCTGCCCAGAGCCCCAGAAGCAGGGCGGACATTTCTGCCTTGGTATTCCTCAGGCAGGGCTCTTGTTCACACTGACATTGCCCAATCCTGTTCAAGAAATGTGGAGTGAGGGGGAGGGGGGAAGGCCCCTGAGCAGAAGCTTGGCATTAAGGGAGGAGTGAGTGGAGGCAGGAGCGGCAGCCATCCTATCCAGGGGTAAATGAACGTAGGATTTATTTGAGCCATTTACACTCCCACTTGTGTACACGATCTTCTGTCATGTTGAAAGACACAGAGACTTATTAATTCCAACAACCAGAACCTTCCTGACTTTGAATCAGGATCTACAGAGCCCATATATATTTAGTGAGTGGCTTTCATCTCTTATTTCTGACAATGTATTCTTGTGTATGATAAGACACACATCCATGATGCATGCATTTATGTATTTAAAATGGTCACTTGGTGTGTTTATGTGGTTTATGCTACACGCGACATTTAAAGTAGAATTCATTTCATTGACATACTATAATGCCCCTCTAATATTCTCATTATTGATTTTAGTATTTCGGAAGTATTATTCATGGTGACACCTACGGGGAAACAGATTTCAGCTCTATCAATAGATATTATTATAATATAAAAAACATTAATATTTGATGGTGACATAAGCATGACACAAAGGCAATAAACTCATTAATAAGCATGCACATGTCATTAACAAAGTGTTCCAAGATGGCAGCTGTGATTTCCAGCCCTTGCTCCTGCTTGCTGTTCATTTACCAGATGTATTCACCAAAACTCTTCTCAATTAATGAGGCTGATCTTCCTTTAAGGTAACATAGATCTTAGAAATAATTACAATGACGATATCGGTGTCAAATTCATGGGATTTCTAAAAATATTTATCAAAATGTAGCAATGCTACTCTCTCTCTTTCTTTCTCTCTCCCTCTCTCTCTCTCTCTTGATGTGTGCGTTGCTTGGCAACCAACATTGATCTGTTTAAAAAAAAATCACATGACTTAGGAATTGCTGGTGGCAATATTACTCTGTCATTTTTCTTTCTCATACCAAGTTAATGAAGGCATTCCTAACTTCAATGGCTGTTAATTGTTCCTTCTCTTCATTTGGGATTAATTTCCATGTATTTCATTCATTAAGAATAATTTGGTTTTAAAAAAAAGACAGTGGCCTAGGAAAGATGGCTGGAGAAAACCAAATAAGGACAACTTCTTCTTGAGATAAAAGAGAGACATCACAATTCATTTTTTATTCATGATCCATGAGGTCAGGCTTGCCTTCCCCAAACACCAATCGCAGCAGAAACTGAAGCCAGGCAGCTTGTATTGCCCTCTCACCCAAACACTCCATCACCTGAGCCAGGAGGCTAAGGCATCTGTGCCACCTGGATCTTCCCACTGCTCACAAATGTCCCCTCCTGCTTAGTCTCAGGCTTATGTGTGGGCCTCCCTCTGAGGAGATGTTCTGCTCACTGCTGAAGTCTCTGCTCGATAGAGTTCCCATATCCCTTAGTTGCTGCTGACAGTGCACTCAGAATACTCCATTGCTATCAGGGTGTTTTCATTTGTTTGTTTATTTAATTTGGCTTTACTTTTTGTTGTAAAATGGAAACTTGAGCCATGGAGCCTGAGGAGTTTTGCTCAGCCACAGAAGTTATTTTATAAAGCTTTTTCCTGGAAAAAGGGTTGGCTTTTAAGAAACTGCACATTGGCCAGTAGGAAGTAGGCTTCAGGCAGGAATCTGACATTAGGCCAGAACAAAGAAGTAATTTCAGGCAGAAATCTAAATGTTAACCTAGAAAAAGAAGTAATTTCAGGCACGAAAATTAAATTTTAGGCTAGAATAAGGAAGTAGGCTTCAGACATGAAAATGACTTTGGACAGGGAATTTGGCTCAGGTATTTTGGTCATCCTGATAAGCCCTTAGAAACAGTGATCTCGGGAGTGTTCACGGAATTTTGTTTATTGCCTTGCTTCTTCTTTGCCTATTTGTGTTTATTGTCTTGCTTGTTCCTTGACTATTTGCATCTATTGTATTGCTAGACCCTCAACCTAGAACTGACCTTAATACTTGCATGTAATTAAAATGGTATAAAAGCAAAATGGAGGAGGGGGGATGGGATAGAGGGGTTCTAAGGAAAGGAAATGGGGAAAAGGGGATGACATCTGAAATGCAAATAAATAAAGTATCCAATTACAAAAAGAAAATAAAAAAGAAACTGCACTTTGCCTGCAGGTGGACCACAGTGGCAGCACAGATATGTGAATCAAATGGCTAAAGACATAGCAGTTGCTGGCCGCTGCGGGAGGGGTGTCACTTTTCTCTACGAGGCTTCTGATGGGTTTGCAATGCTCCAGTGGAAGGTCCCCACATCCAAGAGAGCATAGGCAGTGTGTATCAGACTTGGTGATTTATATTTTCTTAAAGAGGACACAAAGCTGGGTGGATAGGGGAGGCAGCAGGGTCTGGGGTGTCATCAAAATACATTTTTTAAAAATCCTCAGAGAAACTAATATAAAGTGAGAAAACCTCACACATTTCACAAGTAAATATAAAATACCTCCCTTACAAGTTGTTTGCCTCATATCTACTGTTGCCTGTAGATTTTAAAAGGTTTTGAGCCCTCTTCCCCATCCAGTCTCTTCCCAATGTCTCCTTCCCTCTCTGCTGAATCCTCACCATTGTGAGCCACAGCCTTCCTGCTTTCTCCCATCTTACCCTGGTGACAGTTTAACCAAACAGAGCCCCCCCCCATCCTTTACAGCCCAATACCTGACCCCTTCCTCTCTCTGAAATTATATCTTGGAGTCACCATTTTCAAGGTAAAAGGTCACCCCATCCCATCCTGTCCCTTTAAAGTCAATGTGCATCCACCTTGTAACCTCTGCCTTGGAGAGACAAGGCTGTTTGGGCTGCAATCCCTTCACTGCACATGGTCCATATTTTATGTTAGTGTGGAGGTCAAATTTAGGAAAGCAATTTCTCTTAGAACTGGGAGTTCCAATAATCTACCATCTTCTATTGGTGTTGGGGAGAGTAGGCAGTAATGGTTTTATGGGAAGTGTCTGCTGGCCTGTTTTTTCGAAGAAGGAGATTATTCCTGTCATTCTGCGTGTTTTAGAATTGGTGGGCTCCCACTGTTTATTATTCAGCAAGCTTTTATTAGATTGTCTCCAGTACAAAGCAGCAAGTAGAGAACCCTTCTGGACAGGCAACGGGCTGGATCAATATTACTAGGCATTACAAATCTTGGATAAAATAATGCTTCATTTTCATGTTGGCTCCAGGAGTCCGGGAGACAGTTCTGTCTGAGAAAGGAGGTAGAGAGACTCAGTGACATTAGTGTAGTCAGTGTCTACTGACAACAAAATTCATGACTGAGGTGGGCATTGTTAAGATTAGGGTATTTTATTTTATCTGAAACAGAATTTTACTATGCAAACCAGGCTGACCTTGAACTTACACAGACCCACCTGTCTCTGCTTTCTAAATTTGGGGATTATGGATGTACACTAACATACCTGGCCTGGAGAATTTATTTTTAAGATAATGTCTTACTCTTGTTTGGTGTTTAAAGCTATAAAGAAAAATACTACTGGGCTACAGGAATGCACTGATTTTGCTAACTTTGAATGAAATATCAAAGGCAGATGGCATAATTTTGTAAATGAACAGGGTGGATAGAAGTTTATCTGTTACTATGCATGTATACGGAATGAGGCGAAGATTAGATGAATCAAATTAGAAGCCATGTAACTTCTAAACTTGGTGGGGAGTTTGCTCTCACCAGCATCCCCAAGCCCCTGGGTCAAAATGCTCTACGGAGATGTGGCAGGTGAGGGTTATATGCTTTGTGTTTAGGTTGAGTGCTGTCAGCCTTGATGGACTCTAGGAAGCAAAGCAAGTATGGCTAGGCTTCTGTTAAAAGTTCCCTGTCTAGTTTCTCTGCTTCTCTGACTGGCTGGGATGGAGCAGACTCCTGGAAGAAGTCTGTTGACACTTCAGAGATGTTAGGATAAACCAACCTCTCTCAAATGCTGCAAAATGTGAGGACAGACACCATAAAACTACATAGCCACAGACAGAACTGTCCTCAGGCATCACTGTAACTTAGAGTCATTTGACTAATTCAATTGTATGTGTGTGTATTTATGTGTGTGTATGTTGTATACATGTATTTGTGTGTGCGTGCATGTGCATGTGTGCCACGTGTGTGGAGACCTATCATGGTTAGCCTCAATTGTCAACTTGACACAGTCTAGAATCACCTGAGAGCAATTGTCTTTATCAGGTGGGTCTGTGGACCTGTCAGTGGGGGAATGTACTGCTTGGCCCAAACTCCAGTAGATGGCACTACTTCTTGGGTAAGCACTTTAAAAGATGGGTACCTCCCCAGTCCCATTACTGATATTATTATGATTCTTATTGTGTATTATTGATTTAGGCATTCTTATAATATTGTCTCCAAAAATCTCTTGAGAGCAAATATTATTATCCAGGTTCTTTGCAATCCAGAAAGTAGGTATAAGAAATGAATACTTATTGACTATTTCATGTGCTGGACACAGAGATAACAATTTCTATAGATATTATTGAAATTTATTCTGAGTCTTTAAATAAGGCACATGTTGCTGGTAATTTACCCTGGTGAGTATTTGGACCTAAGTCCAAATATGATCTTGTGCTGGGGCTCAGAAAACCTCAGGATTCTATGTAAGATTTTATAAAATGAGACCGACAAGGAAATCGAGATGGCTCGGTGAGTAAGTGTATACTGCTCTTGCAGAGAACCAGAGTTTGGTTCCTAGTACCTATGTCATATAGCCTGTGATTTTAGTTGTAGGGGGATGTAAGTCTTTGGCTTCCAAAGGGCACCTGCCCTCCAGTTCACATCCTTCTCCCTCAACATGCACATAATTTAAAATAAGAAAGAGAGAGAGAGAGAGAGAGAGAGAGAGAGAGAGAGAGAGAGAGAGAGAGAAAGGAGAGAGAGAGAAGCTCTGGGTATTTGCTTCTCCATGCCTGAACAGTCATAAACAGTTATCATGCTCCTGTGGGTCCCTCTGAGGCTCTGCACTATCAAATGCTCTGCTTAAGGTCACAAAGCTACTGTGTGGAAGAATCTGCTTTCAGGTAACTGGTCTGCTTCACTCTCTGGTTATTCTTCTGTGAGGTCCTTCAGTAAGAGCAAGCAACATGCGTCTTCTGAGGACCTTCCCTGTATCCCAAGGAGTCATTTGCCTCATGCCCACCTTCAGTGCATTCAGTTCTGAAGCAACTGTGGCCATGAGCTGAACATAGAGTTTCTTCATCCTCTGAGCTCTTTCAATGGATTTATTAGTATCTTTATTATTCCTATTTCTCAAGAGATCCTTCTTAAAATGCAAAGAGGGGTGTGGTTATCGTAAGTTTATAATGAGGAAGGATCTCTGGGGCTTGCCATCATGCCAGCTTGGCCTACTTGGTGAGTTCCAGGCCAGGGGACTCACAAAAACAAGATGTATGTCAAAGAACAAGATGTATTTCCCCCTATACCATGACACTATATTCTGAAATATGTGTTGGTCCTAATCTAGACCCCCCCCAATCAATTTTGTTTCTCCCATCCCTTAATTATGCATATCTTTCCATCATGACGCTGCTCAGTAGAAGTGACTACGTTACCCATTGATCTAGACTACCAATTCTTCATGACTTGAATTATTTTGAGTTTCACAGATAAAATATCATCCTCAAGCTGCTCCTTGGGTGGGTTATGTATGACATAAATACTTATAGACAAAGCAATTTTCTTTCTTGTTAAGCAAAGTAGAAATAGAGAGCTAGGAGATTTTCCTATTGGGATGATGAGGGCTTCCCGGAGGTGAAATGAAAACAGCTTTAGATGAGCAGGGGTCTTATAGGTAGAGTAGGAGGGGTAGGGATGTGCAATTGAAATTCCCTTTAAACGTCAGCCCAGCAGACGCATGGCAAGGTTTCTTGGTGCTCTCATACCAGGTTCTACAGACATGATGACGTCCTCAAGTCTGATAAAGCAACTCTTTCGCTCCATAGGGCATGAGCAGCACTTCTACAGTTAACAAGTCTTTATATCTAAAGAGAAATTGATATCAGCTGATTGCCCTGTGCTGGACTAAACTTATAAGAGTGCATTAAAAATCCTTTGTGTGGGAGGCTAAAGGCATTACAAAAATGCATGGGCATCTTGGGCATTAATATTTGATTCAATATCTTTTAGTTGTGCATGGCATATTTTGATGGAAGAGGCATGTGTAGGGTATAAATACAAGTTAGAGAACCACCAGGCCAGAACTAGCTTGTCAGATAACTCCTGTTGGCAGAATCTACTAGACACCCACACTTGGGTAAACTTTTATATGATCATATATTAATCATACAAATGGGCTTCATTATGACATTCCATACATGTATACAATGTATTTCGATCATGTACTTTCCCCATTACTCTCTCCTGTTCCCCCTCCCATTCTCTCCAACCCCTTTCTTCTTCTTATCTAGTCTTTCTTCTATTTTCATATCTTGTTTTTCTTTTGAATAAGTTTTACTAGGGTTGCTTACAGAAATATGGGTGAAGAGTTGTTTACAAAAGCACGGCCACCTTACCAGTCATTCTACCATTGAGAAAAATTCCTCTCTTTTTTCCAACATCCATTAGCTTCCCAAAAGTCCTCAAAGAAGGATGGGGTTTTGTTAGTCCTTCATGACTCCGTGAAAGAATGTTGACAGGCCAAATTTTGTGTATACACAGATATTTTGAGGCTACATAATACAGGAACAAGAACCATACTGTGATATTCCCCTCACCCACTCCACTAGTCCTTAAAGCAAACTGTCATTGTTCTGTATGAGGGGCTGGGGACTTCTTCAGACCCGCATCTATACTTACTGTGATGAGGGGCATTAATGCATTGACTAAGTTCAAAGACCTGTGCTCAGACAATGATGTACATGACCAAAAGACAATTCCTACTTTTAGGATGCTGTGGAAGGACAGATAAGGAGCAATGAACAAGGGAACACCAAATTGAGCTTGAGCAAGAAAGCATGCCCAGAGGAGATGCTGAAGGGGCTTGAGGGGAAAACTCTTATTTGACTTCATTGAAAATGTCTCTCAGTCAAATAAACCACAAACTCAGGAGACTTTCAGGCACTGTACACATTTTCTTTTTATTTAGAGCAGTGTTGTTTGCTCTTTGGGGGTGGGGTATTTTCCTTTATCTACTGCTCAGTGCTTAACTGGATTCCACAGAACTTACCCAAGTTAGCATGGAGTTATTCATTATAGTGTATTGGAAGCTTATAGATTTGGAATGTGAAGGTCAAATGAGCGTCAATGAACATGAATGTACAGGTATTTCTATGGCGGGATACAGACTGTTTTGGGTATGTGCCCAGGAGTGGTATGACTAAGTCATAAGATAGTTCTATTTATTTATTTATTTATTTATTTATTTATTTATTTATTTATTTATTTATTTATTTTTGAGAATCCTTTTCACCATTTTCCATAGTGCCAACACCACTGTACATTATCACCAGCAGTGAGGAAGGGGTTCCCTCTTTCTACATCTTTGCCAGCGTGTGAGCATGTGTTGTCATTTGTTTTCTTGATGATAATAATTCTAACTGGAGTAAAATGGTATCTCTAACCAATTTTGGTTTGCATTCCCTAAATGTTAACGATGTTGAACACTTTAAAATTTAAGCATTGGCCATTTAGGTTTCTTGCTTTGAGAACTGTCAGTTCAGTTTATTAGCCCGTTTATTGAGGGAAAATTTGTTTGGGAGCCTTTAATTTTTGTAGTTCTTTATAAATTATTCTAGATATTGAATCCTTGCCTGAAGTATATGTGGATAAATTTTTTCCCCCCTCTATAATCTCTCAGTCTTCTGGTGGTAGTTTTCTTAGGTTAGAAGGTTTTAGTTTTATTCAATTCCATTTGCCCATTCTTGGGGTTAATTTCATCAGAGTCTTTTCCAGAAAGTTTTTGCCTTTGCCTGTAACTTGAAGAATTTTTGTACATTTCCAATATCAGTTTTGGAATTTAAGATTTTATACTAAGCTCGCGGACCCATTTTGGAAAGATTTTTTATGTTAAGTGAGAGACAGAGTTTTAACTCTATTTTCAGTCTCCTGCAGGTAGATATTCAGTTTTGTTAGCATAATTTTTTTGAATAGGCTCTATTCTAATGAACATTTTTGATACTTTTGTCAAAAATTAAATGTTCATAGCTGTATGGGTATCTTATTTACTGTTTCATTGCTATAAAGAGACACCATGACCAAGGTAACTCTTACAGAAGAAAACATTTGATTGGGGACTTGTTTATAGTTCCAAAGGGCTAGTCCATGATCATCACGGCAGGAAGCAGACAGGCATGGTGATGGAGCAGTAGTTGAGAGCTTTGCATCTTGATCTACAGGCAACAGCATAGATAGATAGATAGATACATAGATACATAGATAGATAGATACATAGATAGATAGATAGATAGATGTTGAGAACCGCACTAGCCCCACGTTCGGGTGGCCAAAAATGTCGCGCCCTGAGCAAAATGTTGTGGCCCGGGCTGCCCCGAGTTTGGCGGCCACTGTATCCCAGTCCAAGCTGCCACTCCGGTCCGCGGGTTGGGGTTCAGCAAGAGAGAGAGTGAGGACGGACTCGAAGAATGGAGGGAGACCAGACAGAGTGTGTTTCAATTCAGTCTCTCTTCCTCTAAGTGTCTCCTAAAAGTGTCTCACTTCTAAGCCATGCCTCTAAGTCACACCTATAATCATGCCCTTAGGTCTTGTCTCTAACTCTGATCTCTACACTTCTAAGTTACACACCTTTAATCTCACACACCTTTAATCTCACACACCCAAGGTATCTAAACCAAGATTATCCGAGTGTGCTCAGCTGTTGTAGGCTATTGTAATCCAAGTCTCATGTCAGGGTATATGGCTCAAGATGGCTGCAAAGCTGATAGCCGCTTTCTGCTAAAAGTCGGCCCCCAACAGATAGATAGATAGATAGATAGATAGATAGATAGATAGATAGATAGATTTGGCCTGGGCCTGGGCCTGGGCCTGGGCCTGGGCCTGGGCCTGGCTTGTACTTTTGAAGCCTCAAAGGCCCACCTTTCCCCCAGTGACACATTTCCTCCAGCAAGGTCACACCTACTGTAACAAGGCCATATCTCCAGATCCTTCCCAAATGGTTTCACTAACTAGGTTCACCCATGTGCCTATGGGGACAGTCTCTAAATGTCATTTGCTTGCCGTGTTACCTTTGCCACTATGGATCTGTAGTATAACTTGAGATTGATTGTGATCTAAGGTGAGCAGCCATGTTCTTTCTGCCTAAGATTGTTGCAGATCTCTGGGCTTTTTTGTGCTTTTTGAATTTTATGATGGATAAATTTTATGCTTTTGTTGTTGTTGCTGTTGTTCTGGAAAGAACACCACAGGAAGTTTGATGGAGATTGTGTTGAATCTGTAGATTAATTTAAATAATATAGTTAGACTCACAACATTACTCCTGCTAATGTGTGAGTTAGGAAGTCCTTGATCTACTGTCTTCTTTAAATCCTATTTTGCGTCTTAAAGTTTTCATCACAGATACCTTTTATCTTTTTGGTTATCTTTACTCCAAGGTGTTATCTTATTTGTGATACTATTATGAATGGGTACTTTTTCTAATTTCTTTCTTGGCAAAAGCAGTATATAAAAAGGATACCAATCTTGTATCTTTAGATGTTTTTATATTTATTGGATTTAAGAGTTTTATAGCAGAATTCTTAATAATATAGAATCATATTATCTGCAAATAGGGATAAACTGATGTCTTCTCCATTTGTATTCATTTCTATCTTTTACTTGTTCTATTAGTGTGGCTTAATTTTTCAATGATATTCTGAGTTAGTGGAGAGAGTAGGTTACTTAGAGGAAGTCCTTTTGTCTCTTTCCCCATTTAGTAAAAAAATGACTATAGGTTTGTGTGGTGTTTGAATATCTTTCAAAGGTATGGCTCCCAGAGACTCACATGTTTGAATGCTTGGCTCATAGGGAGTGGAGTAGGTGTGGCCTTGTTGGAGGAGATGTAGAGGTGGTCACTGTGGAGGTGGACTTTGAAGTCTTCTATGCTCACAATATGGCCAGTGGGGTACACAGTCTCTTTCTGTTTGTAGATGAAGAGGGAGGACTCTCAACTCCTGCTCCAGCACCGTGCTGGCCTGCATGCTGCCATGCTTCCTGCCATGGTGCTAATGGACTAGACCTCTAAAACTGTACGCCAGCCTCATTTTAATGTTGTCCTTTATAAGAATTGTCATGGTCATGATGTCTCTTCACAGCAGTAAAACCTCAATTAATGCCTTTTTGTTATAGATAGCCTAAGAAGGCTGAGGTATCTTCCTTTTATTTCTAGTTTCTTTAGGACTTTTATTGGAAAGGACATTTAAAATTTGTCAAGTACTATTTCTGCATCTTTGAGATGGCCATATGATATATTTCCTTAAGTCTATTGATGCAACATGTTATATTTAGTGATTTGCATATATTGAACTAACCATGTATTTCTGGGATGTCACCAATCTAGTCATGGTGTATGAACTTATTATTATGTTCCTGTGTTTGCCAGGGATTTCTTAGTCTTATTTATCTTTTTAAAGAATCAAGCATTCTATAAATTGTTGTTTTGTCTCTATTTTATTAACTTTTATCCCAGTGTTTATTATTGCTTACCATAGACTGCACTCATATTTGCTATAACCATTTTTTTCTAGAACACTGAGGCTTTTTTGTGTGTTTCTTTTTGTGTTTTTGTTCTTGTTATGGTTGGTAGCATTTTGAATAGTCTTATTCCTCACCTGCTAAGGATTTGCTGTTTGTTTTGATGGGCATGCGGAGCTGTCTTCCTATCACTCCTTTGCTCAGCTGTTTCTCCTGCAAAATTTCTTCTCTGTCATGCACTCATGTTTTGTCTTTGTTCCTCCCTGTATGTAACATTCCTTTATGTGTCATCTGCAATGATGGCTTGCGTTGCTTTAATTTATGCTCACCTTGTTGTGGTAATATTTCCCCATCTATTTTAAGAGATGAATCTGCTGGGTATAGCAATCTTGCTCAACTGTTATTTACTTTCTGTGCTTGAAGCATAGCACTCCTGATATCCTGGCTTTTAGGGTTGTCATCAAGGGATCTGACCTTACTCTGCCTCTTGCCTTGGCTGGCTGGCTCCCGTTGTCCTTTCAGCTCTTAGTATCATTTCTTTGCTTTGTATTTCTGACATATTGATGATATGGAGAAATTCTTCTTGAGCCATGATTATTTGTAATTCTAAATGCCTCTTAAATGTCGATTTGTTTCTTTTTTTAGATTTGAAAAATTTCTGCAATAATTACATTGAATAAATTGTTTTTGTCTTCTGTGTTCTTTCTACTCTATGAATTCTTAGGTTTGGCCTTTTGAACATATGCCAAAACCCTTGGTAGTTTCAGTCATGCTTATTAATTGATTGTTAAGAATATCCTTTTTAAAATTTATTTTGACTTCTCTTCTATTTATGAAATCCATTCTGCTTTGTCATATCTATAGATGTTTCCCTGTGTGTTATTTCATTTTATTGATCAAATCTTTAATTTTCAGAATTTCTGTTTGGTTCTTTTTGAGAGTTTCAATTTTCTCCCTGAAGTTTTTTCTTCATGTTTTTTTGAAAATTCCTTCCAAGTTACTGACCATTTTGCCCACTGTGGTAACTTTCTGGCCTAGGTTCTGAATTGATTTCTTTACTTTGTTCGCCTGCTTATTTGAATTCTTTATATGGTTATTGATCTTTTTTTTTTTTTTTTTTTTTGAAAATAGGGCTCTGAAATCTTTTTTCTTGGCATTTCAGCCACCTCATTATCTGTGGTTTGGGGCACTGAGGAAGTGAGTTTGTGGAGACATCATGTTGGGTTGTTGTCTTGTATCTTTGTGTTTTTTTGGTTGTGTTTTGAACATCTGGTGGGAAGAGTATGCTATTCATTTGTTATGTTTTCTCCATTTCCTATTATTTGCTTTGCTGATTTGATTTCTCATGAGTTCTCCTGGTGAGTTTTTCTTACTTGGAATTGTGTTTGCTCCTGCTGTTTAGGGGGAGTGGCTGATTGCAATAATATACAGAAAGATTTAACAGTAAGCAGTACTGGTGCTGGCTTGCAGTGGGAGGCATGTGTGCAATTCATTATGTCTCCAGTGAAGTTCAGAGCTAGGCAGCTAGCATGTTGGTTGGGGAAACTGTAGTTTAAAGGTTTTTCTTTTTATAAGATCTAGGGGTATTGATCATATTTAAATAGTGACAGTAAGAAGGGATGTGAAAAACAGAGAAGATGGAGTAGAGTATGAATGCGAAGGAAAGCAAAAGTGTGTGAGCCTGAGGACACTGTAGGTATGTGAGCCTGAGGACACTGTAGGGGTGTGAGCCTGAGGACACTGTAGGGGTGTGAGCCTGAGGACACTGTAGAGGAAGCACTGCCGGGTGAGAAAAGGAAGGGATTGTCGTAAGGTCTTGTCTGATAAGACACAAGTTAAAACACAATAATGCAACAAAGAATGAAATTGTAAATTAGTAATAAAAACAAGAATAGAAACAACCAAAAGATAGAAATGAGCAATCTCAGGGCTGGAGAGATGGCTCAACAGTTAATAAGCACATACTGATGGCTCTTTCTGAGGATCTAAGTTTTGTTTCCAGAATCCATGTCAGTAGCTTACAACTGTAATTTCAGCTCTAGGGGTTCAGTACTCTCTTCTGGTCTCTGTGTGTACTGTACACATGCATACACGCATGCGTGCGCGCACACACACAGGCACACACATTTTTAAGAAAATCTTTTAAAGAAAAGTAACTCAGAAGATAATGTATTATGCCCTTTGTCAGTAATTCATCCTCATTGTGGTCTAGTTTCATTCTCCTGCATGTGAAGATCCAAATTTCCATTATCAGTTACTGAAAAAAAGTGATCCTTTCCCAGTGTTGGTTCCTAGTCCTCTGCCAGTCACCAACTGGCCATATATGTTTTGTCTGACTTTTTAGATCTCTATTTTGTACTTTTTACTTTTTGTACTTTGTGCTTTTTACTTAAGAGGTCTTTGACCACTGCTTTTGTAGTTCTTTCTAAATTTAAGATCATTTGTTGTTGGCATACAAAAATGCTTTTGGTATTAGCACATAGTTTTTGTATCCAGAATCACTGCTGAATTTATTTATTGTATTTCTTGGTAGGATTCAAGGGTGAACTAATTGTAATGGCAACACCATCTGGAAATGGTAACCTAGGCCTTATTTTCCAATTTCGATGGCATTTCTTCTTCTACTTTCCCGATTGCTCTGGCTAGAATTTCCAGAAGTCTGTTTAATAAAAATAATGATTGCAAGTGTCTTGTTCCAGATCTTAGAAAGCCTTCAGCTCTTTTTTCACACTAAGTGTGGTCAGCTGCTGGCGTATATGTCACTCCTATGCAGAGGTAATTTCCTTCTGCAATGTTAACCGCCTCCTCTAGGTTGGTCAGGACCACCACTGTCTTTCCTACTTTTGAGATTTATTTATTTAGTTGAGGCTAATTTATTATTTAAAAGGGAATATGTACATGAGTATATGCCTGAGTATTTGTGTACCATGTGTGCAGGAGCCCATGGAAGTAAA
The DNA here is from genome assembly GCF_011762505.2 of Arvicanthis niloticus. NCBI lineage: Eukaryota > Metazoa > Chordata > Mammalia > Rodentia > Muridae > Arvicanthis > Arvicanthis niloticus. The sequence continues at coordinate 7,909,729 of NC_047664.1, read as the reverse complement.
ACAAAGTTATGGATTTCCTGGAATTGGAGTTATGGGTGGCTGTGAGCTACCATATGGGGGCTGGGAATCAAAATCTGCATCCCTTTGCAGGGGTTGTAAACAGTCTTAGTTGATGAACAATCTCTTCAGCACCTACTGCCTTTCTTTTGTGTACACATGTTTTCTCATTCACGTGCAGGACTGAGGGCAATATCCTCTCTCTCTCTCTCTCTCTCTCTCTCTCTCTCTCTCTCTAATTGTTCTCTACTTTATGTTTTGAGACACTGAATCTGAACCTCAAGACTTAAATGGCTGACCCCTCCAGTACTGGAATCATAAACATGTGTCACCATATCCCACCCCCTTTTACAATGTAGGTTTTGAACTCAGGTGCTGTTATAATTTTTTTCTTTTTTTTCCTTTTCTATTTTTTTTCTAAAATCATCTTGGGGAGGCAAAGGTTTGATTTTACTTATAATCTACAGTCTGGCCCTGAGGGAAGCCACAGAAGGAACTCAAGGCAGGAGACTGAGCATGAACTAGAGCAGAAACCTCAGATGAACACTGCTTACTGCTTTGCTTCCCATGGTGTAATGGCTGGTTTTGTGTGTCAACTGGAAACAAGCTAGAGTCATCAGAGAAGAAGAAGCCTCAGTTGAGAAAATGCCTCCATGAGATCCAGCTAGCTGTAAGGAATTTCCTCAATTACTGACCAATGGGGGAGAGCCCAGCCCATTGTTGGTGGTGCACCCCTAGTAGTCCTGGGTTCTATAAGAAGGAAGACCATGGGAAGCTGCACCCCTCCATGCCCTATGCCTCAGCTCCTGCCTCCAGGGTTCAGCCCTGCTCGAGTTCCTGTCTTGACTTCCTCCAGTGATGGATTGTGATCTGGAAGTCTAAGCCAAGTAAATCCTTTCCTTCTCAACTTATTTATTTATTTATTTATTTATTTATTTATTTATTTATTGGTCATTGTATTTCTTTGAAGCAATAAACCCTTACTAAGACTCATGGCTTGTTCACCTTTAATTTTTATACACCTTGGGACCTTCCAGAGGGAGCACCACCAACACTGGACTTGGTCCTCCCATATTCAACCACCAGGTAAGAAACTTAGGCCTTTTCTCTGTTGGAGGAAATTCTTCAGTTGAGATTTCTTCTTCCAAGATATGTCCAGGTTTGTGTCAAGCTGACAAAAGTAGCCAGAATGGGCCTGCATGCTTGTAGAACAATAACTTCACTGATTGAGCACCTTGCAAGACATGGCAGTCTTGAGATGGACTGGCTGTTGAGGACTTTTGAGCCCCCATGAGGTTTGGTCTATGAACACTCCACTATGAACATAATAGGGAATCCTAAAGCTCACGAGTCTCTTAGGAGACCTCCAAGAGAGCCCACTGCAACTTCTCTCCTCCTCAAATTCTACGAACAGATTCAGAAGTGAAGAAAAAACCTCAGAAGAGCACATGGAGTTCCTATCTAACGCAGAAAACACTGATAGGGTGCTGGGTCTTTGGGGTTCGAAACAAGAACCAGTAACATATAGGCATTTTCCTTAATATGATCACACTTGTATCTGTAGATTGATGAGGCTAATGATGTTTGGAGAAATGTTAACTACCAAGTTAGTTAAACTCAACTATAATTATTTGCAAACAGTTTCAACTTTCACTGACTTTAAATGCATTTGCTCTCTCTTACATTTTTATCTGTCATTTGTAAAACAGTATGCCTGAAGTCACTGAGTTTGCATTTTTTTTTTTTTTTTAAGAATTTTAGAAAGACACTTTCATTAAAACAGAGGTAGGGAATCCCCATAAAAGCTGTATACACACCACCAGCCAATGAGCTTGTTGAGGCTATGGAGAGACACTGAATTTCTTTTTAGTACTTGTCTGCATTCATCAAAGCTCCTTAAATATTCCACTAATAGCTGCTCATAGCCACTGGCCAGAACCTTAAAACAACATTCACCTCATCATTTTCTGATCAAAGCCTATGACCTTAACCCCAGACAAGAACAACTATCTAGTCAGAGAAAAACAGAGGACAGACAACTAGGTAGAGACTTGTCCTGTAGTGACCAATTTATCCTGCTTCTCTCCAGGATTTCCCAATACAAGCAGCAAATGCCCTGCTCCTCTAGGATCCTCAGTGAGCTTTCTGTCTGGCCTTGTCATGGAACTCTTCACCAATCACAGTGGGTACAAGTGTTATGTCCACAGACACACCTCTCTTGTCATTAAAGATTATACTTCTGAGTATACAGGCAAAAATTCCTGAAGCTCTGGAGGTAGACACACCTTCCTCATTATTAATTTTTTATAATTTATACATGACAGAATAATTAATGTGAACAAGCAGAAAATGTCATCTAGGCATTTCCAGGGTGGGTAAGATCACAAATTTTCTGAGTTACTATGTCATTTTTGACAGATATATACAAAAATATCAAAGATTAAATGAATGAAGAAAACAAGGAAGTCTGTAATCTTGTACTTGAGATGGTTAACCATAACACTATGAAATAAACCCCCCAGAAAGCATTTAATCACAATTGGTAAAAATACTTAAAACTTACTGTGGAACAGGCAGGTAAGTTAAAATGAGAAATATTTGTAGTACCGACTCTAAAACTTCTAGCTAATAGTAGACGGAAAGTCCAGATGCTACTGCATGTGACGATGTGGCATTAGCAGCCTAATTTATCTGGGTCACTTGACCATAAGCAGACACGAGAAGAGGAGAAATTGACATCTAAAATTTATTTCCTTCTCAGATTATGAAACCGAAGAACTGCGAGGCAGGTTGTAACCCAACTAAATTGGTTGGTAAAACCAATCACAGCTTTATAGAGTCTACACTAACACAGGGAAAGATAAACTACAGCTCCGTAGGAAAGTCACCAACATGCCAGGGTTAAACAAGAAAGAGAAGTTTCATGATACTGTTTACAGCCAACCCTAACAAAATCGGTCACAACACTTGAGATGCTCAGGCCACTGGGGTAGAATGGTCAGGGCTTTCAGGGCAGTTGCAAAGCAGGGAGAGCAGCTGTGGGGTTGGAACCCACAACTCTGTGACCTTTGGCCTTTTCTGGGATCCCAAAGTATTACCAGTTAATTCAGTTTTAAGGTCTCAGGTGGCATGGATATACTTCTCTAGTTCCAGTATTATCAGTCTCCCATTCATCTTCCATCTCTGTAATTCTCAGGGGTGTCTTCCTCTTCAATTCTACTTTTTACCCTGGGCTTTTCTCTCCATCTTCCTCACTGTGTTGCTGGTACTTTAGTCCCCTACCTGGTATTTATGCCCCTAACCACAGCCTATTTCTCATCTGGAAACATCACTTGTCTTGCACCTCTGAAAGGGTCCACACATGTCTTGTTTACAGCATCTCCCATTTTCCACATTTCTTCTGATACTATTTCTGTTTCTTCTCCCAATATTCCTTCTGTTTTGAAGCTCAGACCAAGTGTGATGATTTGAATAAGAATGGCTATCGTAGATTTGTATGTTTTAATACTTGGTCTCCCATGGTGGAAGTGTTTGGAAGGATTGGGAGGTGGTGCTTTGGAGGAGTTGTGTCATGGAGGGCGGGCTTTGAAGTTTCAAAACTCCCATGCCATTTCCAGTTAACGCTCTCTGCCTCATGTTTGCAAATCAAAATGTCAGCTCTCAGGTAATGCTCCAGCTGCAGGCCTGCCTGCCTTCTACCATGTCCTCCCACTATGATGGTCATAGATTATAATCCTCTGAAACTATAAGCTGCAAATAAATTTTCTTCTATAAGTTGTCTTTGTCATGGCATTGATCACAAAAATTAAAAGTAGCAAACACATCAAGTTTCCCAGTCTTCTCTGAACACAGCTTCCTACTGACATCTCTCTGGTGAACTCACTCACGCACTCCTTGGCATTCTCAGCGTGTCTTCTGATTTCCTCTGAGACCAACCTAAAATCATTGTTGATCATTAATAACTGTCCTCTTAGTCATACCATGTATGGCTCTACTGCTCAGGTTCAGTTTGTGCTCTTGATGTTGGAGATAAAACTTTTTCAGAGGCTTGAGCAATCCTCAATTACATGCTGTCCCAGCTCCACTGATGTTTATGACAGATGCCCCTTACACACGGTCCAGCTGCAGAGTCTAGTGAATACTGTTGGAAAATTTATAAAAGTGTACATCTTTGTATCCATAGAACTTCGTAACTTCTGATAGCCACTGTGTGTTCAGGATACTCTGTAACTTCAGTTGTGTTTTTTCTGGCCAGTGTTCCAGGTCTCTGACTAGTTCTAATTCTTTCTCGACACAAATTCTGTCCTAATCCTTCTAAATAGAGATCATTTTATGTAACTTCCTCAAATCACATATAGAACAAAAAGATTTACGTACGAGCTTAGTTGTTATCCACAAAAAACCACACCCTTTAATTTCTGCTCTTCTATACACTTGCATCCTTCTCTGGACCCCAAGAAGGCATTGTCCTCCTCACCCTCTCAACCCACTCCCACTCCCACCCCCCACCCCAGTTCCTCAGCTCAGGAGCCTTGCTCATACAATCCCCCATTCTTATTGTATCTTTAGATTCCTTCTCTCTTGGAAGCTCTTTCCTTAGCCTCTAACATGTAATTCAGTTCTACAGAGCCTTCTTTTTAGTTATAGAATAGTCTATCACATTTCTGTCAAAGCTCATTCTTTATGTGCCAGAATATTCTGCTTTCTAAACCCATGACAACCTGACCTGGGACGGTGACACTGAGATTCCTGTGGGGACTCTTGTTCTTGTCTCAAAGCAGCCTCTTGGCAGTCTTCACCATCAGAACACTCCTATTATTTGAAACAATGTTTACTTTGCAACTTATGTACATGTGAGTGTGTGCCTGCATGTGTTTGTGTGCACTGTGTGTGAGCAGAATCCCATGGAGGCCAGAAGACTGCATCAGATTCGGAACTACAGAATATGAGTGCTGGGTACTGAACCTGATTCATTTACAAGAGCTGTAAGTGTTCCTAACTGCTGGGTCATTTTCTCCAGTCCCTGCTAAGGCTTTGTTGTTGGATCAAGACTACATGTGGCCCAGGATGGCTTCAAAGTCTTTTTGTAGCCAGGGATGATCTCAAACTCCAGAATCTTTAGCCTTCACATCCTGAATGCTCGGCTCATAGGTGGGTGCCTGGTTAATGCAGTGCTTTAGAGGTCAAACCCAAGGTTTCATTTATACTAGGCAAGTATAAATTTTTAAGACTTCTAACCCCATTTTTTCTTAGTGGCAGTATTGAGATAACCCGAGTATGCTAAGCTATGATGCACAATTGTGTCTTGCACACTCTTCTCAGTTCATGGAATCCTTGCCATCTGCTTCCATTTTCCCAGCTAGGGAAACATATTCCACGTATCTTTCAAGTTCCAGTTTGGACACACCTTTTCTGAGCTGCTTTGGCAGGCTGAATTTCTCAGTGTGGTCCTCTGGTTACTAAGCTAACTTTACTACTTCTCCTCCAAGTTGAGCTTCCAAAACAACCTCTCTGTTCCAAAGTCTCTGATTGAAAACCAGAAGCAGTGACATAGAAGGGACCTCACAGATCTTCCTTGCCGACAGCCCCTTCACACTGTTCTCTGTCAGCATAGGCTGGAGGACTTGATGATTTTCTATCTCTAACTCCTCTTTCTTTTTATCTTGTCCCTCCATTTGAATGCAGTTTTAATTCCCATCGACTCTGCTTAATTAGCATTGATTCCCAGCATTGCAACCAGCCTCTCACAGAAGTCTTTTACAGTGTCTGTTTGAAAACCATGGCTACATTTATTTATTTATTTATTTATTTATTTATTTATTTATTCATTCATTCATTCATTCATTCACTTTACATCCTGATCGCAGCCACCCTCCCAGTCCCACCCTCACATGCCCCCTCTCTCCTTTCCCCTCTCCCTTTTACCTCTGAGAATGTCCCTTTCTAAGGAACCAACCCACCCTGGCACCTCAAGTTATGACTACATTTTAAATCTTTTTCCAACCTGATCTATGAGAAGATCATTGGTTTTCCTTGAATAGATAAAACAGATAAAATACAAAAGACATGACTTCTCATGTTTATTATGCATATGTTTATGCTTTGTAGAAGTCCAGGATGTAAGCCTAGATTCACATGTAAGTATGTAGTCATATTAAGCAAGAAAAACTAATCAAAAACAACATCGCCACTTTCAAGACTGACTTTCAATTTATACACATGTGAGTGTGTGCCTGCATGTGTTTGTGTGCACTGAGTGTGAGCGGAATCCCGTGGAGGCCAGAAGCCTGCATCAGATTGGCCAGATCAATGGACTCTCAAATAAGAATCACCATTTCAGCAGAACTGAATGCCATTTTACCAGGCACCTTTGTTAGGTTCCGATTTATAAATTTTTCAGAAAAAGTATTAACTAAGGAAGTGGACCGTGATGCCACCCAAGTCCTGCCTGTAATCAGAAAGATCTCTCCAGCTGTGGCCCTTATCTGGCTGGCCTTTTCCTATTGCTGCTCAAGTATTAATGCCCCTGGTGCTACTGATACTTCTGTCCCCATCACCATGCAGATTGATGGCAAAATGGTTCCGGCCAATACAGCTTTTAGATGTCGTCAGTCTAGACACAGGCAGGAATTACTGGAAACATGTCTCTTTTCTTTATTTCACCGATACATTACCCTTCTTACCCTTTCGCACTTAAACCTCAGCTTCAAAGGGGGCAGACGTGTCTTTCAGCTTTGATGATTTCATGAGGATGATGG